>NC_041380.1:161042963-161126618 GCF_002162155.2 Triticum dicoccoides | reverse complement strand
GGCCTTATGCCTTGTTTATTTCAGTTCTTCACAATGTGATGCTCTATAGGTGCAACTATTTGCCATGCAGTTCAATTTCATCAATAACAGTTTCAACAATACCACTGTGAATTACGATATTTGGTTGCTATTAAGGACATTGCAGTTAACTTGCCTTTTAGTTTTTTTGATAATAACTAGTGTACTTTAGACCTGCACAATACCAGTTTGAATGAATATTTGTTTATTTTGAAATGTTATGCCTAATGTAATTAACACACCTTTCCACTTCTTGTTTTGCTTAACTAGCGTGCTTAAATGTGCACACTGAAGCTATCATTTGTAGATTATGTTGTCTACCATGGATATATTTGGTTGATGTTTAGCCTGTTGTGCTTAACATGCCTTTATATGTACTCATACATGACAATATTGGGAACAATGTTGTTTTCCATCGAGGTTAGTTTCATCGCATTGCCATATGGCCTAGGGGCTGATAAGGGATTAATCATCGAATCTGACATTTCACTGAATATATTTGTAACCCATTTATTAGTAGGTTAACTAGGGCCATATTTAATATATCCGAGGCTACATAGCAACATGCATTGTACTGAATGACTAAATATGAAATCCCAGGTTACATAGGAACAAGGAAGATTGTTACCTTAAAGTTCTGATGATGTATAGATATACATGTAATAAAAAATTATATAATGGGATGGGGGGAGTGTTGTACTACATCATTTTGCAATTGTTGTTTAGCTTCCAATATTAACTTGGTGCTTTTAGGTACATATGTCATTGCCAAAGATCCACACTTTGACCCTTTCTGCGTATGGGGCAATGAGATATTCATGAACCAGCATCAAGTGAGGAAACTGATAAAGATTGTTATTAAAATAGGTCAAAAGATGTCAATCGAACTATTAGTTTGCACTTTATGAAAGACAACAGTGAACTGCGGGATGGTAAGTAAGAACTTTGTAGCCTTGTTTTTACTGCCCGTAATGAGTTGTCTTAGATGACAATGTCTGAATCTTTTCCTCTACAGTGGATCCTCAAGCAGTTTACTCAACATTACCTCTCAAACTACATGATTGGTGGTTTTCCATCACAAGGGGTTGGACTAGAGTCGTGTGTGCCTTCTGCATCTAGGAGAGCATAATAGGGCCATTCCGCTTCACCTTGTTCAGCAACCAGAATGTCTGTCATCTCTTTCTTTACCATCCATAATAGTACAAGCATAGAACCCTGGTTCATCATTCATATTTGGTGCTTATGTAATTCTTGAACAGTACCTGTGAATTGAATAATGCACAGCGTGTGTGATATACATCATAATCTGTCATGGCGCACACGGTTTGAACCCGACGGATATGAATAAAGCTATAGCCTACTTTCAAATTCAAATTAGGTACAATTTTAAATAGCAGCAATTAAATTACGGTAAAATTATGGTCTGCAGGTTATTACGGCACACACGGTCTATAAAGCACAGCATGTGTGATATACATCATAATCCGTCACGGTTCACGGAGAGAAAACATGTGTAACCATGCACACAGTTCCCGTTTGCAAAGCATGTGTGATGTCAGACAACATCACAAACGATGCAGGAAAATTAAATGTGTGTGATTGTCGACCTATCATACACGGTTTACAATCATGAATTGTTTGTGATGTGCCAGGCATCAAAAACGTAGAGCCAGTTTGGTACGTGCCTGGAAAACTCCTACGCCTGGAATGTGCCTGCACTGCGCCTGGTTTTAGGTAAAACCACATATCTCCGACTGCGATGGCAATGCGAGCACAAACGAGTAGTAAGGATGAAGCCTTTGGGATATTCGAGACAGTTTTATACGGATAACTGTATGCATCAAGGCTCCCTATCCCCGACGATTTCTGGGTCGTGCGGGAAGGACCCCTTATTGCAATCACTCACTTGACAACGGTTCCAAACGTCGTCTCGAAAATTAAAACCCGTTTGTATAGCACCTCATTGTACCAATGCTTGTGAGCCCCACGGGACTCCTCCAACCCTAATCTTTGGCCTATAAATTTAGAAATATTCCCAAACGACCATAAGCGTCCACCAAAATAGTTTTACGCCGCAATAACCTTCTGTACCCATGAGATCCCATCTAGGGACGTTTTCCGGCACCCTGCTGGAGAGAGATTCAATCATGCACTACTAGAAAAAACCTTGCCAGTAGCGTGGATTTTTGGACTACTAGTAGCGTAGGTTCCCACGCTACTCCTATGACGCTTCAGCTATTTTTTAGCAGTAGCGTGTATTTTACCCCATGCTACTAATAAACAAACATACCAGTAGCGCTGGTGCCCCACGCTACTACTATTTCAAACTGCGCTACTACTAACAACATAGTAGTAGCCCGTCTATGATACATCCACGCTACTAGTAACAAATTAGGATTAAAAAATCTACCTATTTGATTTTATAGTACTCACATACATGCATTTCATAATACACACATGTTATGCATACAATCAAACATACATATCTGATATAGATAATTAATACACACACACACACACACACATATATATATATATATATATATCCATTATACACCACATGTATAGGTCGTCGGCGCCTCCACAAGCCCGTTGATGGTGTTGATGTCATCATTGTTGCCTCCGCAGCAGCACCGTGACGACACAGTCGTCGTCCCCGCATCACTGTGATGATGTCGTCGTCGTCGCCGCGGCCCCGTGACAATGTCAATGCCGTCGTCATCGTTGCCGCCGCAACTTCATGTCCACGTGTTCCCTACTAAGAACTCACAAATCCTGGAATTAAATAATGAACCAAGACCACTACTAGGAACTCACAAAGAACTTGTAGCATTAGTACAGTATAACAATAACCTATAGATCACTAAGTAATAATAGCAGAAACAAAAGCATATAGCAGCAGCATAGTATATATATGAATTATAAGTAGAACCAAACAGATCAATCCTAGAAATTGGGGAAAACCCAACTTAAGAAGGATACAATGCTAGGCATGACCACGAGTGAAATGAGATTTAGACAACTTTGCTTTCCACCGGCCAGAAGCTAGATCCACATCAACCATTCTCAGCTTCACTGCTAGCGTTTCAATCCACTAGATGACCCGTTGCCGATGGCGCAAAGGGTGAGAATGAACCAAGGACTGACAACTTGATCGAGGAAGAAACTTCATTTCCTTAATAGCATTTGGCAGATTAGAATAAAAATGAAGTACCATCAGGTTGATCTCTAATTTTCACTGAACTAACAAAAACACATTTTACACTGCCTGCGTACTACTATGACTGTCCATTTGGAGTAGAATTTGTAAGTGAATGTTTATCTACTGCTGCACTCAAGTTAACTTGAATTGGGTCGGACGAATCAGATACTTCTGCCATTGGCATGAACAGGCCAATAGGGCATGCACACTGTACCTCCACTTCTGCTTAAGAAGTAAAACTTTTTGTATCTTTGATCATGTTTCTAAGAAAAAGTATCAAGGGAACCAGCTCCGAGGATAAATAAACAACCAAATTTACAAGTGTGTACTTTAGGTACCTGTCGGCAACGACATTGATCACCTGGTCTCTACAGAACACATCCAACTCTTCCTGCGATCCTGCAACACGTGGCCACCCCAAGCCTGAAATCCTCGATGCTCCATCCAACCTCTGAGTGGCAATAAGGCGAAACCAACATCGATGTCATATTAAAGCTTTCCAAAAAAATCTATTTCTATGCACTAAGTGTGCCGAACCGCTAAGGAAAAAACAAATGCCTCATAATGTTCCCCTCTAATTGTGAGATTATCAGATTCACACAGGAAAGTTGCTTCGAGATTAACTGAAATAGAATGTATGAGTTCCAAAAGTCCCCCTCTAATTGTTACACATATAATTGGTGCAAGCAAACTTGGCACTAAAAGCAAGATATTTTATCGCTACCAAATGCCTCATAAAGTAGCACCAAGCTACAGAATCAGTTTGCACCAAGCTAGATTGTGTTCGAATTTTATAGGAAGGATAGTTCGCTAGGCAGTAGGACACAACATGCAAAGTAGCCAGGCTAAACAGACTTTATGGGAGTAAACTAAAGTGATCAAGTAGGTAAATATAAAAAAGTGAGCAGATTGACCACTATTATTCTTAGAGTAAGATTACTAATTACTAAACAAGCACTACTGCAGTACCATGCTGAATCTACAGTGAATATGGATTCAACCTTAGGCAGTCCAACTCTTGGTTGTTGTTATAATGAACACTCTGCTACCCTGTTACCTCCATTTTTACTGTTATTATTTATCTCATCATTTATATGCCTATGCATGAACAATAGTAGAAAGTATTACTGAAATTGAGCCAATCTTTGAGAGGGTTGTTACCATCACATTGATACCAAGGCTATCCACAACCAGAATAGAAGAAAAATTCACCTGAAATAACTTACATATGTCATCCCTCAATATATTTAAATGTAAACATTAACATTTCTCTTTTTCTCCAGTTAACAAATATCCTGATACAACTCAAGATGGTATGAAGCAGCCATATAATGGTTTTTCATTGGAAAAATACTAAGCTTCAATGCTACTGCATCCTTCTCTCCCATATACTTGCTCGAGGATTTGGTGAATTTAGCATCTCACAAGATTCAACAAACTGCAGTTATTATAGAATACCATTATGATGCAACTAAAAGAAAAATGATAGGCTGATTGAAGAATGAATTGACTCAGGCCCATGAGGCATATTTATTGACATTTGGCCTCAACTTAGCAGTAGTAGTGAGTAGTAGAATAAGGGGAGGGAGATGGAGATATACCTGCCGTGGTGCGTCATCGTGGCCATGCTTGAGCTCGTGCAGGA
The DNA here is from genome assembly GCF_002162155.2 of Triticum dicoccoides. Classification (NCBI taxonomy): domain Eukaryota; kingdom Viridiplantae; phylum Streptophyta; class Magnoliopsida; order Poales; family Poaceae; genus Triticum; species Triticum dicoccoides. Next base: position 161,121,753 of record NC_041380.1, on the reverse strand, counting down.
CCTCTTGGTCGCCCTAGGAGCAGGCCCCTCCTCCTCGAGCAGAGCAGGGCTGGCGGCTAGGTGTGCCCCTCCTCCTCCGTGCCATGGTGACCTGCAGCAAAGGCACAGATAGGAGGAGAAGGTGAGGAGGAGAGGGCGGATCCAAGCAAGGAAGGAGGGGAATGGCCTACCTGGGCAACGCCGGTGACGGATCCCGCAAGCGCCGGCCTCGCCATCGCCGATTGTGGTGGATTCCGGCAAGAACACGGGAGGCTCCCGAAACCCTAGCCGCGGGCAAGGATGTACGCCTTGAGGCACGGATCTGGACGATGGGGAGGGAGGGGTGGACCTTGGGGGCGTGTAGCGCGCGGCCGGAGCTCGCCGGAATCGGCCGGCGTGGGTGGCGGCGGCGGGGAAGAGATCATGGGGGAGAGGAGGTCGACCAAGTGGTGGGGGTGAGGTTAGAGAGTTTTTTTTTAAGGACTCACGAGAGAGTTCGGTGGGGTGGGAGTGGATCGGAGTAGCAGTAGCGTGGGATGTATCACCTGCATTATAGCTTTTCATCTAGTAATAGCGCAGGTTTTAGTACATGCGCTACTGCTATATCTTGTTCACGGGAGATATTACTAATAGCGTGTTTTTTTTGCTATGTACTACATGTAACATTTACTAGTAGCGAGGGGATAATATAGCGTGCTACTAGTAATTAGCAGTAGAGTGGGCCAATATAACGCGCTACTAGTAAGCGTCTATCTATAAGCTATTTCCTAATAGTGATGGAGGGCTTCTACATCAACTTTACCGCCCTTTTGATGAAGCGTGAGTAGTTTACCACAGACCTATGGGGCCATATCTAGTAGCTAGATGGCTTCTTCTCTCTCTTTGATTCTCAATATCATGTTCTCCTTGATGTTCTTGGAGATCTATCCGATGTATTCTTCTTTTGCGGTGTGTTTGTCGATATCCGATGAATTGTGGATTTATGATCAGTTTATTTATGAATATTATTTGAATCTTCTCTGAATTATTATATGCATGATTTGATATCTTCATATTTCTCTTTGAATTATTGGTTTGGTTTGGCCAACTAGATTGGTTTTTCTTGCAATGGGAGTGCTTAGTTTTGAGTTCAATCTTACGGTGTCCTCACCCAGTGACAAAGTAGGGGTAGCGAAGCACATATTTATATTGTTGACATCAAGGGTAAAAGGATGGGGTTTTCATCATATTGCTTGAGTTTATCCCGCTACATCATGTCATCTTACTTAAGGCGTTTCTCCGTTCTTACGAACTTAATACTCTAGATGCATGCTAGATAGCGGTCGATGTGTGGAGTAATAGTAGTAGATGCAGAATTGTTCCGGTCTATTTGACACAGATGTGATGCCTATATTCATAATCATTGCCTTGGATATCATCATAACTTTGCGCTTTACTATAAATTGCTCGACAGTAATTTGTTCACCCACCGTATTATTTTCCTTGAAAAGAGAAGCCTCTAGTGAAACATATGGCCCTCGGGTCTATTTTCCATCATATATTTTCAGATCTATAAACCAAAAACCCAAAAATATCTTGTTGCAATTTATTTCCTTTTATTTTGTTTTATGTTTTAGTAATCTTTTATATGTATCTCTATCAGATCTCACCTTTGCAAGTGACCGCGTTGGGTCAAGTGTTTGATTGTTTCTGTAGGTGCATAGATTGGGGACTTTCTTGTATCTACTACTAGATTGATACCTTGGTTCTTAACCGAGGGAAATACTTATCTCTACTTTGTTGCATCACCCTTTCCTCCTCAAGGGAAAAACAAACACAGGCTCAAGAAGTAGCATGGGGCAGTCACCCTAGAGTAGTGGAGAGCCAGCCCCTCCCGCTTTCCCTCCTTGTTCCACTATAAAGGGAGGCGTGGGGGAGTGGCAATGCTCATCCACCATCTTCTCCTTCTTCTTCCCCGGTTTTGCTTCCACCATGATGAGGGGAAGAGGCCAAGATCGGGATGCGACGGTAGCGACGATGGCTTCTTCTCAGCACCCTGCTCCTGCCCCATTGCAGCGGCAGGGGCAGGATCTAGTGCACAAGGTGAAGCTATGGGGCATGGTCGAGGTCAACGTAGCACCTGTGGTTCGGGTGGAAGGGGTGGCGCGCCTGTCGTTCCTCCCCCAGTGGGCCCAGTGCCACCAGCAGGCCATTCAGAGGACACTTCGTTGGAGTTCATTGTCAAGCTGCACTATCCTCTGTGCGGCTGCCTATGAGTCCCTCGCCCCTTTGCCAGGGTGATGGAGGACGATCCGCCACTTGGACTACGGCTGTGCATAAGTGGCTGCTGCAATGGCAGACGTGTGGGAGGACATCGAGTTCCCCGCACCACACGTCATGCTCCTTAGGCGTGGCTGGAAAACTTTTGCTCGTGCCCACTACCTTGTGGAAGGGCACATCCTCCACTTCAAGTTGATGGAGCATGATATGATTTCCATCAAGGTCTTCGGACACTCAGGTGGTCGTCTAGGGTGCTGGACGGAAAGCTTGAGCGATGATGAAAGCTCCACCTTGGGCGATAGTGACGAGGAGGACACTGACAGTGAAGACGGCGAGGAGGAGCCCCCGATCGTCAAGCATGAAGACGACGACTCGGACTCCGGCCGAATATCAGACACACCATCACCGTCAGCTAGGCGCCGGCAGCACCACTATCTGCAACTGGACCCCGGCAGAGCGATTTGCCGGTGGTGTTTGACTTAGTCGTCACTACCACCTCTAGCTAGACCCCGACAGGCTTCCCTGTGGACTCCAAATTTGTCTTCCCTGTCGGTGTCCCTGTCGGACCGTGTTCCTCTGGTCCTAGCGGGGGTGACTAGGGCATCGCCTAGCTACTCGCCCCGTCCCCGACCTCTTCTTCCATGCTAGGGAGGCGCCCTCCCAATCTTGTCAGGCTGCGTCCCGCTGGTCCTGATGGGGTCAGGCCGGGCTTCTGCCCAGGCGCTCCTTTTTCCCTCTTTCCTTCTCAATGTAACTCCTAGGAAAGGCATTACGGGGCACTTATTTTTTCGTATCAAAAGATGTAGGCACTTGACAAATTTTAATCAAAATTATGTAATCCTTCATCCATGTGTTGTACTTTGTATGATCTGTACTTGTTTATCTATGTATTAATGGAAAAAGCACTTGCCGGATACTTGTGCATGTATCAAACATGTTGAAGGACGAACCTTCAATACTTTCTTAGTAAACAATGTTTTCTGGCAAGACATCTTGTCGGCCTTCATCGTGGATGCTACTAAACCTCGTTCAATGAGCTCAAAAATGGGTTAGGAGCGTAAACAAAGGCTAGCCTCTCGTTAATATCTCCAAATGCAATGACAACCAACCTTGTCGAGCGGACTTGAGTCAAAGATGGGAGTGCAAATGGCAGAGACAACAAGGTTTCCCTATGCACAAGTTTCTCATACGAGAACATAACATGGAATGATGGGATGAACTTATCTCTGTCCGTTGTCCTCCTTATCATTTCAGATAAGGAGGGGTCGTCGAGGACCAGTGCATGGGCTTGTATATATCCATCCTTCTTCCCGGGAAACTATCCGTGATGCATAGGTGCACGTTGGTCGTAAACAAAAGGTTTTTAACCCCTTTCTGTGACGACATATGGAACCGTCTCCAAGTGAATGTGGGCGATAGGGGGGTCCTTCCCACATGACCCAGAAACCATCGGGGATAGGGAGCCTTGATGCATACAGTTGTGTCTGTATAACCGTTTCCGATATCTCGAATATCCCAAACGCTTCATCCTCGTCACTCGTTTGTGCTTGAATTGCCATCGTAGTCGGAGTTTTGTGGTTCTGCCTAAAACCAGGAAGATTCCAGGCACGACAGTTTTCTAGGCAGATTCTAGGCACGGGAGATTTACGATGCCTGGCACATCACAAACAGTTCATGATTATAAACCCTGTATGATAGGTAGACAATCACACACATTTAGTTTTCCCGCACCATATGTGATAAAGTCTGACATCACACACGCTTTGGAAATGGCAACTGTGTGCATGCTTGCACACGTTTCCTCTCTATGAACCATCTCGGATTATGGTGTATATCGCAAACACTTGTGTTTTACCAACCTATTGTGCTCTCCTGGATGGCTATACCTGGATGCAGAAGGCATGCAGGTCTCTAGTCCAACCCCTTGTGATGGTCGGCCGCCAATCTTGTTGTATCAGATTTAATCTTGAGTAAACTGCTTCAGGATCCACTACAAAAGAAAAAAGATTCAGATATTGTCATCTAACACAACTCATTACGGGTAGTAAAAAGAAGGCTACATGGTTCTTACTTACCATCCTGCAGTTCACTGTTGTCTTGCATAAAGTGTAAACAAATAATTCGATTGACATCTTTTGACCCATTTTAGTAACAATCTTTATCAGTTTCCTCACTTGGTGCTGGTTCATGAATATCTCATTGCCCCATACGCAGAAAGGGTCGAAGTGTGGATCTTTGGCAATGATATATGTACCTAAAAGCACCAAGTTAATATTAGAAGCTAAACAACAATTGAAACATGATGTAGTACAACACTCCATCCATCCCATTATATAAGATTTTATTACATGTATATCTAGACATCAATAGAACATTAAGGTAACACTCTTCCTTGTTGCTATGTAGCCTGGGATTGCATATTTAGTCATTCAGTACAATGCATGTTGCTAAACAACAATTGAAAAACGAAAAGGCATGTTAACTGCAATATCCTTAAAAACAACCAAATATCGTAATTCATAGTGGTATTGTTGAAACTGTTATTGATAAAATTGAACTGCACAGCAAATATTTGGACATATAGAGCATCACATTGTGAAGAACTGAAATAAACAAGTCATAAGGACATCTCTAGGCGATCCTTAAAAACTTAAAGGACTAAACCCTTAGTGGATATATATATAGACGTGCGTTGCAACGGGAGAAAAAAAATTCTCTCATATCTTTAGCTGGGTCAATTGGACAAACTGTGTGTGGCCGATTCGCAGGCTATGAGATCGAACCCTCCCATCAACAATTTTATTTTTGCTAGCTCTCCGGAACTGCGCAACAGTGCGCCGCCGGATGGGCTTCCTCCATTGGGCCAAAATGGGTGGCAAGTAACAAAACCAAATTGCGTATGTGAAATTAATTGAAACGGGGCCAAACGAAGCGGGACGAAACCAAGAATATCACCTCCCTTTAATAGTAGGTATATATATATACTACTTTCGGTCGAAGTAGAGGTCGAGCCAATCCTTCCTCGTCATGTACGGTCTGCCGCGAGCCGGGTCCGGGCCAGTACCGTCGTCGGGGTCGTTGGGGAAGGCACTCCTCCACTCGTCGACATCGATCTCCTCGTCCTCGGGGCCCACCGCCGCCTTCGACCTCGTCATCAAAGGATAGCGCGATAACCTCGCCACCCTCCGCGCTGCCGTCCTCACCGCCTTCGACCTCATCATCGGAGGACAGCGCGATAACCTCGCCGCCCTCCATGCCAGCAAAGATCGCCCGCTCTGCCTCCACGAGCTCCGGGTGCTGCTGGCGGAGCTCTTGCATGTAGGCCTCATCGGCGGCCTCGACCTCGAGACGCTCCCATGCCTCGCGGTCCTCCCGCACCATAGCCGAGCTCACCACCCCTGGCTCTGGTGGAATGAGGTGGACCGAACGTGTGCCGAAGGGGAAATTGAGCCTAGCCGCCGTGCCGTGGTAGCGGAACTGCTAGCGATCGTACTCCATGGCCGCGAGCTCGGCCGTGTGGAAGCTACCGAGCCACAGTCGGGTGTGGATCTCTCGATCTGTAATCTCGGTGACCCACGTCCCCCACTGCCGCTGTCGGACCCCGAAGTAGGACTTCGTTGGCTGCCGGGTCCAGGGAAGGACGGGGAGGTCCTCGAACCGTCATAGGGGCAATACGGCGGGTGGATTAGGGGACCGGCGATGGCGGATCGGGCTCGCGGAGGACGACGGGGACACCTCGGCGGCCACCTCACCGGCGTCGGGTGAAAAGGCCTCAATAAACCTCTTTTTGGCCATTGGCTACTCGAGCTCCCCAGCACACAGGCATAGGTTGAGGATGGAGGCGCCGGCGATGGCGGCAACCTACCAATGGTTTCGAGGGTTGTGTGTGTCTGTGTGGGTGGAGGTTGTGTTTGAGGAAATACTGCGGCAACTAAAATTTTTACTAGGCGGGAGTAACAAGGCAGGACTACTGAAAATTTCGATCAAGGGCGAGCAGATATTTTCGAGATTGCAAGGGATGCAAAGGCGGGAGAAAAATACCAGGGCTACTGAAAATTTGAATCAAGGGACTGAAGCAGAGCGGGAGTAATAGACATCGCACACGGTCCGCACATACTAATCGTGTGCTATCAAACATTAAAACCTTCCAGGCGGTAGATATTTTCGAGATTGGGAGGGATGCAGAGGTGGGAGTTTTAGAAGGAAATATGCCCTAGAGGCAATTGTAGGATCGAAAGTATGTCTAGAGGGGGGGTGATTAGACTACTTGACCAAATAAAAATCTAGCCTTTTCCCAATTTTAGTTCTTGGTAGGTTTTAGCTATCTTAGCACAAGTCAAGCAATCTCCACACAATTCAAGCAAGCATGCAAAAGAGTATATGACCAGCGGAAAGTAAAGCATGCAACTTGCAAGAATGTAAAGGGAAGGGTTTGGAGGATTCAAACGCAATTGGAGACACGGATGTTTTTGTCGTGGTTCCAATAGGTGGTGCTATCGTACATCCACGTTGATGGAGACTTCAACCCATGGAGGGTAATGGTTGCGCGAGTCCATGGAGGGCTCCACCCACGAAGGGTCCACGAAGAAGCAACCTTGTCTATTCCATCATGGCCGTCGCCCATGAAGGACTTGCCTCACTAGCGGTAGATCTTCACGAAGTAGGCGATCTCCTTGCCCTTACAAACTCCTTGGTTCAACTCCACAATCTTGTCGGAGGCTCCCAAGTGACACCTAGCCAATCTAGGAGACACCACTCTCCAAGAAGTAACAAATGGTGTGTTGATGATGAACTCCTTGCTCTTGTGCTTCAAATGATAGTCTCCCCAACACTCAACTCTCTCTCACAGGATTTGGATTTGGTGGAAAGAAGATTCGAGTGGAAAGCAACTTGGGGAAGGCTAGAGATCAAGATTCATATGGTTGGAATGGAATATCTTGACCTCAACACAAGTGTAGGTGGTTCTCTCTCAGAAAATGTGTATTGGAAGTGTAGGTATGTTCTGATGGCTCTCTCCATGAATAAAGAGTGGGTGGAGGGGTATATATAGCCTCCACACAAAATCTAACCGTTACACACAATTTGCCAAACTCGGTGGGACCGAATGGTTAAACTCGGTCGGACCGATTCAGCAAACCTAGTGACCGTTAGGATTTTCGGTGGGACTGAGATGCAACTCAGTAGGACCGATATGATTAGGGTTAGGGCATAACGTAATCTCGGTGTGACCGATTACACAAACTCAGTAGGACCGATTTTGGTAATAAGCTAACCAGAGAGTTGGTCAGGTAAACTCGGTGGGACCGATTCGCTCATCTCAGTGAGACCGAAATGTTACAAAAGGGAAACAGAGAGTTTACATTGCAATCTCAGTGGGACCGATCGCTCATCTCGGTAAGATTGAAACATTACGAAGGGAAACAGAGAGATTACAATCCTATCTCGGTGAGACCGAGATCCCTATCGATGAGACCGATTTGCCTAGGGTTTGTGGCAGTGGCTATGACATTTGAAACTCGGTGGCGCCGGATAGAAAGAATCGGTGGGGCCGAGTTTGACTTTTGGTTTAGGTCATATGTGGATGTGGGAAGGTAGTTGAGGATTTTGGAGCATATCACTAAGCATTTTGAGCAAGCAAGCCATTAAGCAACACCTCATCCCTCCTTGATAGTATTGGCTTTTCCTATAGACTCAATGTGATCTTGGATCACTAAAATATAAAATGTAGAGTCTTGAGCTTCAAGCTTGAGCGAAACTTTTTGTCCTTAGAATTTTGAGGGATCCACTTTCCTCATCCATGCCATGCCATTCATTGAGCTTTTCCTGAAATATTAATCTTGGAATAATGTTAGCTCAATGAGCTATAAGTTGTTAGGAATTACCAAAACCTCCCAGGGATAGTTGCACTTACAATCTCCCCCTTTTTGGTAATTGATGACAACATATAGATCAAAGCTTCGACAAATGATAATAAGTGTGAAAGATATTGTCGCTTTGAGAAGTATGTGAAAAGCAAGAGCTCCCCCTAAATTTGTGCATATCTTAAGATTTGCTTTGGACTGCAAATGCACAATGAGTTAGGATCATGGGTTACTCTTCCATGTCACATACATCTTGGTGGAGTGCTCAAAATAATAAAGATTGAATACATGCACTCATCACCAAGCAAAGTGAATGATCATATAAGGATAAGTAAGATAATCTCATCTAACAAGCATAAGTGTAGGCTATGATCAACCACATGATCATCAATGTCTCACAGATAATAGCATAGTATCTCAAGCAATCAAAAGACAAACAAAGTTCAACCAAGAAGACAAGAGAGAAAAAAAGCAAACTCTCTCTCTCTCGAAGCCTATGATCTATACATTTTTCTCCCCCTTTGGCAACAAGTTACCAAAAAGTTCATAGAAAATGCATAGCACTAAAACGTCTCTCAGGCTTGGTCTTCAGGTGGTGGTGTCCGAAGAACTCCAAGAACGAAGGCTTCAGTCGAAGTAGATGGAGCTGCTGGGGTAGGTGCTGGAGCTGGTGGCACTGAAGCTGTAGCTGGTGCAGATGAAGTGGCTCTGGTGTGTGTTAATGGCACTGCAGTTGATCTCTGAGCTTGAGGAACTCTGGCAAATGCATCAGTGGTTGTTCTGCCCTTCCTCTCCTGCATATCATCTTGTAGCTGCTCCACAATTCTTTCCAAGCTCTCCTGGTTTTGAGTCAGGGTGGCCAACCCCTTCTCAATCCTCAGAGTTGATGCTATCAAATAACCAAGCTCGTCCTGCTTGCTTTTCAAAAAGTACTCAGATGCCTCCTCTTGAGTTGGCATCTTGGCAGCCTTCTCTTTCTTTGCTTTCTCCTTCTTCTCTTGAGCTTGTACTGATGATGGTTCATTCTCATTCATCACAACTTGATTGTCCTCGAAGTCTGGGTAGATAGGCAAGTGTTCCTTATCCAACAGGTATGTGCCTGTGCCCATCTTTGAGTTTATCAACTCCTGGATTTGTGGGGCATATCCACAACTTCTCTTTTGGTCTGCAGCTGTCCTCTTGATAGTCTCAGCCATGAGGCTCATGACCTTGAATTTCTGTGGCACATCAAATATGTGTAGCAAATTAATTGCATGCCCTCTGATCATGTTGTGGTCACCTGACTTGGGCAAAAGAGTGTGCCTTAGGATCCAGTTTATCGTTGGCAGTCCTGACAGAAGAAAATGGACTGACCCAAACTTGAAAGTCTCAAGAGCTTTGTCTGGGATCTCCTTGTACATCTGTGACATAGAATTGTGATCCATCTTTTTTTTGGCATAAACATCCAAGTCATCTTCACTTTCCTTTGGGGAATTGATCAGATTGGCCCATTCCTCAATAGTTGATTGGTATCTCGTTCCTTCAGACATCCAAACTATTCTGCCATCTGGATAGAAATGTGCTGTGGAGTAGAATTGCATAATGAGCTCATCATTCCAGTTTGTGAGCTTCTGCCCAACAAAGTCTGCAACTCCACATGCACTGAAGCTGTCATACACTCCAGGATAGTGTTCTTCATTCTCCTTCATGTAGGTCCAGTCGACCCACCACATATCACACACTATAGGCTTCTTGTCCAACAAAATTGTCTCATAGAAATCCTGCTGTTCCTTTGTGTGGAACCTGTAATCAACAGCAGTCCTTCTTCTGGTGGCATATGGATCTGACTCTATCCATTTCGGCAGTCCTGAGTCTCTCCTGATCTTCATGTTCTCAGCCACAGGATGAGCATCACTGTGGTCTGGAATCTTGGGTTTGAGCTTCCTCAGGACTTTTCCTTCATCATCTTCATCAGCAGCAACTTCAGGCACTGGGGCCTTGTTCTTCTCAGCAGCTGGTATACTCCTGGTATTCCTCTTAGGTGCACTCTTGGGCTTGGAGGCTGCTTTGGGTGCTTCTTTGGGCTTTGATGAAGCAGCCCCTGTCCTGATAGCATCACCCATAAGCTTCTGGGCCTTAGGTGCTGGTGCAGCAACCTCTTCTTCCTCTTCCTCTTCAGAATCTCTAATGATTGAGGATCTCCCAAGCACTCTAGCAGTGGTCTTTTTGATCCTCTCCTTCCTCTTCTTCCCTTCTGCAGCAGCCTCTTTGGGTTCAGATCCCAAAGGGACTTGAGTAGATGCTCTGGCTTTAGACATTGGAATTCTCTTTGCAGGAACCTTTTGCTTCATGCTTGGCTTGGTGGCAGCAGCAGTGCTATATTCCTTCTTAACCACTTTCTTCTTGGAAGTGGCCTCATCCTCAACTGCCACATAGTCTTCATCCTCAGATTCAGAGGTTTTCTTCTTCCTTGTTCTGGTGGCAGCTTTGGGCAAGTTGCTGGGAGTGCTCCTTCTACCATCATCCGAACTGCTAGAGGGACTAGTGCCCTCACTCAGGTGAACCTGCTCCTCTGACCTGTTCTGGCTGTCACTCTGATCAGACATATTGCAAACACTGACAACAGACCCTGTGAATAGATATAGATGAGATAGAGTGGATGAGCATCACAAAATGTAGAGGTTTTTGCAAAAGAATGAGTCAAAAACTTAGTTTTAGTTTTCCACAGAAAGCATTTCGGATCAACCGATTTTGTAAACTCGGTGATACCGAAGCAGCTGTTGGAACCTAAACTAGTGAACTCGGTCAGACCGAGTCATAGTTCGGTGGCACCGAGACTGCTAGGGTTTCACAAAGTCCTGAACTCGGTCACACCGATTTGCAATTCTCGGTCAGACCGAAAATTACATGTGCAATGGCCTGAGCCGAATCAGTGGTACCGAGTTCGACAACTCGGATGGTCCGAGATGGTTTCGGCGGAAACCTAACCCTAAATTTTCAATTCAACTCTAATCTACGGAGTATTTTGACTGGATAGAAGCATTTCAATCGTGGTAAGAATCATAGTGAACATAATGTGCTAGGAATCGGATGGGGATAGCACTGTGATCGAGTCCATACCCTAGTTCGGCGATGAACTCGCTACGGCGGCAACGGCGGGGAAGAATTCCGTTGACGGCGGCGGAGACCAGCGACAGGAGGCGGCTGGCGACGAGGAAGACGATCTGGAGACCCTGGAGGCAGAGCGAGCTATGCGCGGGCGAAGGGGTTTCGGAGAAATTTCCAAAATTTTGCCCGTGAGTATATATAGCCCGACCCTGTCGGTGTGACCGAGTGGAACAACTCGGTGGCACCGAGATTCATAACTGCAAGCAGTTACTGAAACTCGGTGTGACCGAAAGGTTCAAATCGGTTGCACCGAGATTGAAAACCTAGATCGACTTAGTGATCTCGGTATGACCGAAATGGAGGAATCAGTCAGACCAAAAAGCACAAAGAAGTTTTGGAAGTTTAAGTCTATGACGAATCGGGGACTCCGAGTGCTCCTCACACAGAGTGGTTTGAATCTGACTTGATCAAATTTTCTGATGTAGCATGAATAGAGTCTGAGACGAGAAAAACATAGATAGCTAGAGAGGGTTCTTAGGCATTCTTGTCCATCCACTTGGCAAAAGAAAAGAAAAACAATCAATCAAAACAACAAGTGGATGTCTTCGAATGAGTGAAATATGCAATCAACATGCTCACACAATAAAATGGCAATTGAAATATGTGGCAAAGCATGCACAACCAATTCTAGCATCTATCAAACAATTTGCGATGACTAGGTCATCTATATATGAGTATATTGACTTAGAGTCAAATGAGAACATTTGATCATAGGTCATACTCATCGTTTAAGCACAAGTGGGGTTACCACTTTTACATAAAGCATTGTTGTGTTCACACCATTAGAGTTGCTTTAGCTCAATTCTTAGAGTAAAGCTCCCCCTATATGTGAGATCCCCCCTAAGAGGGATGAACTAACCTTGGGTTTTGTCGATGATGACTTCATGTAGATGTTGAAGATGTGGATGCTCAATGTTGATGTAGATCATTTGAAGCTATCCATTGGAGTGAGTTGCACTTTCAATACCTACATGGGTTAGTCCCACAAGGAACAAACAAGGATATCCATAGACATAAAGTGATGCGCACAAAAGATGATGTCTATGAAAGCTTTTAGGTTACCGTGTCCCTTGTCTTACCAACAAGAGGGTTTGTGACTCCTTGAACTAGTGCAAGATGTGGAAGTTGATTGCACTTGTTCTTGCCAAGATGATAAGAGTGAAGTATGTTGACGGAGTCACCCTCAAGAACTCTCTAGTTCTTCTTCTTCGGGATCCACACCATCTTGATGGGAATCCTCGGTGTTGTAGTTGTACTTGATGAAGTGGAACTTGAAGTAGTCTTGGGAACCCACTTGACCAAGGCCTTAGGAGCTTCTTCAAACGCATCAATTTCCTCTTGAAGCTTGTCCTTGCCTTTTTGCTTGTGGTCTTGTGGTGGAAGATCATCTTGAGCTTGTGTCCCTTTGAAAGAAGTAGGATCATACTTCTCTTGTTGAGGAACAAACTTCGTCTTGGGGTATTGATCTTCTTCCCGCTCAACTCCATTGGCATTGAACTTTCGTTCAAAACCAACACCTTGATTCTTCCGGTGCCTTCCTTGCTTGCGTACAATTTCCTAGAATTGCTTACTTCCGGCAAGGCTCTTGTAAACACCTTTCTCTATAATTCCCTTCAATAAGCTATTTTCTTGCTCAAGTGTAACTTGGCTAAGAGAATCATTAGTGGAATCAAGAGAACTACTAGAAGCAACAATATTGGATTTAGCATGATTATTGTTACTACTAGAGGAAGAATCTTTCTTGTTCTTGTTACTAGACTTGACTTGAGGCATGTAAGTGGATAAGACTAAACTCTTGGCAATGTAAGAAGAACTTTTCTTGCGAAGATCATCATTGATTGCTTTTAAGAACTCATGCTCTTGCTCAAGGTTGAGCTTTTCAAAGCGTAATTTCTCATGAGTCCTTAAAAGTTCTCGATGATCTCCTAAGATAGTTTCATGAGCTAACTTAAGAGTGTTTAGTTCTTTAGTTAGAGACTCAATCTTCTCCTTATCATTGTCATTCGTTTTATCTTGATTAGCATGATTAATTGACGTTTCATCATAGTATTCATCACTAGAGTTGTCAACAAGTAAATCATCATCACCTAACAAGTCATCTTCATCTTCATCACTATTGAAATCAACATACTCGGGGTGTGATACCTTTGGGCCTTTAGCCATGAAGCATGTTCCAACTCCTTCATTTGGTGAGTCAAATATGTCGTAGGAGTTGGTTGTCACAAGTGCTAGACCGGCAACACCTTCATCTTGAGTATATTCTGAAGTCGGAGTGATAGCTTCTCTCGGAGTGATTGTCGGAGTCGGAGCCGGATACCCATTCACCAACATGAGCATGATGTCTTCGTTTTGTGTAGCTCCTTGATGACTTGTCCTTTCTTTCCGAATCCTTGCTTCTCCGTGAGGGTCTTCCTTCATAACGATTATCTCTACTCCTTATTTCTCTAGATGGTGATTCTTCTCTTCTACTTCTTCTCTTGGGGGAATCTTCTCTTCTCTTGTAGGGGGCCGTACACTCATTGGAATAGTGTCCGGGCCTTCCACAATTGTAGCAGTTTCGCTCTCGACTAGAAGATCTTTTGTCATTGTAGGACCTTGACTTGGAGATTCTCTCTTTGCTTCTACTCTTGTAGAACTTGTTGAAGTTCTTCACCATTAAGTTCAATTCTTCATTGAAGGTCTGTTTCTCACTCAATGATGTGGGGGCTTCACATGAGGCTTTGTAAGCACCACTTGATTTGTTGCGAAGTTCCTCTTTATCCTTGAGTGACATCTCATGAGCAACAATTCTTCCGATGACTTCCGTTGGCTTGAGATCTTTGTAATTGGGCATCATTTGGATCAATGTGCACACAGTATCATATTTTCCATCCAAGGCTCTTAGGATCTTCTTGATGATGAATCTATCGGTCATCTCTTCACTCCCTAAGCCGGCAATCTCATTTGTGATAAGAGCAAGCCTAGAGTACATTTCAGCAACACCTTCACCATCCTTCATTTTGAACTTGTCAAGTTGACTTTGAAGCACATCCAATTTGGATTCCTTGACGGAGTCGGTACCTTCGTGCATATGAATTAAAGTATCCCAAATTTCCTTTGCATTCTCAAGACGGCTGATTTTGTTGAATTCTTCGGGGCACAATCCGTTGAAGAGGATATCACAAGCTTGAGCGTTGTATTGCAGCATTTTCAACTCTTCCGCGGTGGCTTCACGGTTCGGTTCTTTCCCGTCAAAGAATTCACCTTGCAAGCCAATAAACACAATAGCCCAAACGGCGGGGTTATGTCCAAGAATATGCATTTTCATCTTATGCTTCCAACTAGCAAAATTAGTGCCATCAAAGTAAGGACCTCTACGGTGATAATTTCCCTCGCTGGACTCCATACTCTCCTAGGTTGTGAAACCAAGGCTATGACCGCCAAAAGCTATGGAAATCAAAGCAAATGGAGACCGGAGCTCTGATACCACTTGTAGGATCGAAAGTATGTCTAGAGGGGAGGGTGATTAGACTACTTGATCAAATAAAAATCTAGCCTTTTCCCAATTTTAATTCTTGGCAGATTTTAGCTATCTTAGCACAAGTCAAGCAATCTCCACACAATTCAAGCAAGCATGCAAAAGAGTATATGAGCAGCGGAAAGTAAAGCATGCAACTTGCAAGAATGTAAAGGGAAGGGTTTGGAGGATTCAAACACAATTGGGGACACGGATGTTTTTGTCGTGGTTCCGATAGGTGGTGCTATCGTACATCCACGTTGATGGAGACTTCAACCCACGGAGGGTAACGGTTGCGCGAGTCCACGGAGGGCTCCACCCATGAAGGGTCCACGAAGAAGCAACCTTGTCTATTCCATCATGGTCGTCGCCCACGAAGGACTTGCCTCACTAGCAGTAGATCTTCATGAAGTAGGCGATCTCCTTGCCCTTACAAACTCCTTGGTTCAACTCCACAATCTTGTAGGAGGCTCCCAAGTGACACCTAGCCAATCTAGGAGACACCACTCTCCAAGAAGTAACAAATGGTGTGTTGATGATGAACTCCTCGCTCTTGTGCTTCAAATGATAGTCTCCCCAACACTCAACTCTCTCTCACAGGATTTGGATTTGGTGGAAAGAAGATTCAAGTGGAAAGCAACTTGGGGAAGGCTAGAGATCAAGATTCATATGGTTGGAATGGAATATCTTGACCTCAATACAAGTGTAGGTGGTTCTCTCTCAGAAAATGTGTATTGGAAGTGTAGGTATGTTCTGATGGCTCTCTCCACGAATGAAGAGTGGGTGGAGGGGTATATATAGTCTCCACACAAAATCTAACCGTTACACACAATTCGCCAAACTCGGTGGGACCGAATGGTTAAACTCGGTCGGACCGATTTAGCAAACCTAGTGACTGTTAGGATTTTCGGTGGGACTGAGATGCAACTCGGTAGGACCAATATGGTTAGGGTTAGGGCATAACGTAATCTCGGTGTGACCGATTACACAAACTCGGTAGGACCGATTTTGGTAATAAGCTAACCAGAGAGTTGGTTAGGTAAACTCGGTGGGACCGATTCGCTCATCTCGGTGAGACCAAAATGTTACAAAAGGGAAACAGAGAGTTTACATTGCAATATCGGTGGGACCGATCGCTCATCTCGGTAAGACCGAAACGTTACGAAGGGAAACAGATAGATTACAATCCCATCTCGGTGAGACCGAGATCCCTATCGGTGAGACCGATTTGCCTAGGGTTTGTGGCAGTGGCTATGACTTTTGAAACTCGGTGGCGCCGGATAGAAATAATCGGTGGGGCCGAGTTTGACTTTTGGTTTAGGTCATATGTGGATGTGGGAAGGTAGTTGAGGATTTTGGAGCATATCACTAAGCATTTTGAGCAAGCAACCCATTAAGCAACACGTCATCCCTCCTTGATAGTATTGGCTTTTCCTATAGACTCGATGTGATCTTGGATCACTAAAATATAAAATGTAGAGTCTTGAGCTTCAAGCTTGAGCCAAACTTTTTGTCCTTAGAATTTTGAGGGATCCACTTTCCTCATCCATGCCATGCCATTCATTGAGCTTTTCCTGAAATATTAATCTTGGAATAATGTTAGCTCAATGAGCTATATGTTGTTAGGAATTACAAAAACCACCCAGGGATAGTTGCACTTTCAGCAATAATAAAGTTATTATGTATTTCCTTATATCATGATAAATGTTTATTATTCATGCTAGAATTGTATTAATTCGAAACTTAGTACATGTGTGAATACATAGACAAACTAAGTGTCACTAGTATGCCTCTACTTGACTAGCTCATTGAATCAAAGATGATTAAGTTTCCTAGCCATAGACATGAGTTGTCATTTGATTAAGGGGATCACAACATTAGAGAATGATGTGATTGACTTGACCCATCCGTTAGCTTAGCACGATGATCATTTAGTTTGTTGCTATTGCTTTCTCCATAACTTATACATGTTCCCATGACTATGAGATCATGCAACTCCCGGATACCAAAGGAACACTTTGTGTGCTACCAAACATCACAACGTAACTGGGTGATTATAAAGGTACTCTATAGGTGTCTCCAATGGTGTTTGTTGAGTTGGCATATATCGAGATTAGGATTTGTCACTCCGAGTATCGGAGAGGTATCTCTGGGCCCTCTCGGTAATGCACATCACTATAAGCCTTGCAAGCATTGTGACTAATGAGTTAGTTGCGGGATGATGAATTACGGCATGAGTAAAGAGACTTGCCGGTAACGAGATTGAACTAGGTATTGAGATACCGACGATCGAATCTCAGGCAAGTAACATACCAATGACAAAGGGAACAACGTATGTTGTTGTGCTGTTTGACCGACAAAGATCTTCGTAGAATATGTAGGAACCAATATGAGCATCTAGGTTCCGCTATTGGTTATTGACCGGAAGTGAGTCTCGGTCATGTCTACATAGTTCTCGAACCCGTAGGGTCCGCACGCTTAATGTTCGGTGACGATCGGTATTATGAGTTTACGTGTTTAGATGAACGGAAGGTTTTTCGAAGTCCCGGATATGATCACGGGCATGACAAGGAGTCTCGAAATGGTCGAGACATAAAGATTGATATATGTGAAGCCTATATTTAGACATCGGAATGGTTCCAAGTGGTTGGGGCATTTTTCTGGAGTGCCAGTAGGTTACCAGAAGCCCCCGGGAGAAGTTATGGGCCTTATGGGCCATAAGAAGGAAGCACACCAGTCCACAAGGGGCTGGTGCGCCCCCCTTGGGCAGGAGGCCGAATTGGATTAGGTTTTGGGGGGGGGGTGTCGGTGTCAAAACCGGCGGATCTCGGGTAGGGGGTCCTGAACTGTGCGTCTAAGGCGGATGGTAGCAGGAGGCCGGGAACATGATGTTTTACCCAGGTTCGGGCCCTCTTGATGGAGGTAAAACCCTATGTCCTGCTTGATTAATATTGATGATATGGGTAGTACAAGAGTAGATCTACCACGAGATCAGAGAGGCTAAACCCTAGAAGCTAGCCTATGGTATGATTGTATGTTGTCCTACGGACTAAAACCCTCCGGTTTGTATAGACACCAGCGGGGGCTAGGGTTACACAAGGTCGGTTACAAAGGAGGAGATATACATATCCGTATTTCCTAAGCTTGCCTTCCACGCCAAGTAGAGTCCCATCCGGACACGAGACGAAGTCTTCAATCTTGTATCTTCATAGTCCAACAGTCCGGCCAAAGGATATAATCCGGCTGTCCGGAGACCCCCTAATCCAGGACTCCCTCAGTAGCCCCCGAACCAGGCTTCAATGATGATGAGTCCGGCACGCAGTGTTGTCTTCGGCATTGCAAGGCGGGTTCTTCTCCATTTTTCATGTGTTCGTAAGCAGTGTCCGGCTCCATAAATGTTGAACCTCTTGGCTTCTGTGCCCAATAAGGGCTTTCTCCCACGCGTCGAATGAATACAAGGCGCCAGGGCGTTTTTACATTCGCCCCCCTAGCCAGATAAATAAATTGTCTATTAAAGGGATGGGGATTCTTAGATCCGATCCATACCATCCTCCCCCAGCGAGAATCCATCAGAGCGCGTTTTGGAAGGATCCATTCCAGCATGGCCGACCTCCGCAGCTCCTCCTCCCGCCCTCGTAGCCCTAAGCCCGGTGAATGGGAGAGGCGTTCAGTAATGCACAGTCGATTAGTCGAACTGCAGACTAAGGGATTTCTCACTCCGGCGTATATGGTGCCCGTTCGAGCCGGGCTTGCCTCCTATAATGGCGGGGAGCAAGCGGAGAGCTTTCCCTGTCCCTCCATGGGGGAACGAGTCTGCCTTGTTCCTTATTTACTAAGGGGACTCAGATTTCCAATTCATCCGTTCCTCCGCGGGCTCCTGGAGTTCTACGGCCTCCAATTACACAATCTCACCCCTGCCTCCATTCTACATATCGCCGGCTATGTTGCTCTCTGCGAGTTGTTCCTGGGCTGCGAGGCTCACTTCGAGCTGTGGAAAAGGCTATTTTGACTCGTCCCTCGCATACAGAGGAGATCACTTTATCAACTGGGCGGAGCTGAAATATGGCACATCACCGATACCGGATACCTATCCGGTACCCCGAAGAAGTCGTCCGAAGACTGGCCTTCAGAATGGTTTTATATGGAGGACGTTCCCCTTCCGGACCCTGTTCGACGGGGTCTTCCTGAGTTCAACAATGCTCCTCTGAAGAAGCGCCGAAGTTGGCGCCCACGGAGCCCCCAGGCGGAAGACAATAGAGAAGTCCTCTATCTGATGAACCGGATCAAAGCACTGGCTCAATCAGGATTAACAATAATCGAAGTTATGTCGATTTGCATAATGCGGGGAGTGCAACCACTTCAATACCGTGGGCACCCCTTGTGGTGTTATAACGGGGCGGATGACGCCACCCGCTGCGGGCATAAGGGTCCGGACAATGCTGCCGCTTTAGCGAAAATTCTGTCTGAATTGTTCAAGGGTGAGGAAGAGGAGTTCACCCGCATCAAGCCACGGGATGGATTCTCCATGTACAATCCTCCAACCTGAGTAAGTTATATCTCCCTGCTCCCATTTTTCCCGCATTCTTTGTCATAAGTATTCACCTTGCCACTTCGTGGAAGGAACTGCGAAAAGCCATAAAGGAGGTCAGCAGCCCTTCTCCACAACCAGAGGACCCTGACCGGGCCCTCGACTCCGGACTTGAAGAAGATTCGGTTATATTCGTGGAGCTGATAGACCGGCATGTTATGCGACAGCTAGAGGCTGGCAAACACGTGCTGACTGAGGTTAGGCGGGAGAAAAACAATCTACAAGATGCCAATATTAAGCTGAGCATGGAATTAAAAGACATTCGTGGCTAGCTTGCAGACTCCGAGAAGGAGAATAAACGGCTTCGGCGCAGCATTTTCAGTAAGTGCTTGAACGAATCCTTTTAAAGGAGTTCGACGAAGAAGCCGACTAACAGTGTTATGTCTATAGGTATGCTGACGGGTCGTCCCGCGGAGGAAATGCCTGGGTCTGCGGGTGATCTTCTGTCCGAGCTGTCACATCTGCACGAACAAGTTCGGCAGGTGATGTAGGGTGTTGCCCAGGCCTTGTGGCCGTCCGTCTCCCTGCCAGAGGGCGTTGCCGAGCTTGCGGAGAAGCTCAAGGGAGCACGGCGGCGCTTCCGATTATGGAAGATATCAGCCTGCCGACAGGGTGCCAGAGAAGCCTGGGCCATGGTGAAGACGCGGTATACCAAGGCAGACCCAAATCACATGGCCAAGGTCGGACCTGTGGGGCCCGACGGAAAAGAGATCCCCGTTAGCTTAGTTTATGGGCAAGTAGAATTAGCCGCAAAGTATTCTCAACAGGATTGTAAGCTAGACCGCCTGTTGGATGGTATAGAAGAGGAATTTAGTCAGTCTGCATGACTATGTAATTAAAGTGACATGTATAGTGCCTTCTAGCCGGATTGTAGATCGTTTGTCGTTGCGGACCTTTTCACTTCAACCTCCGGGCCCAATAGTCCGGAGTGTATCCGAATACCCGCTCAGTTATATAAGAACCGGGGTATGCGTGGAGACCAGGCGTAGGGGTCATTAGTGCTTTATCAGACAAGTGCCCAACTAGTTATGTTATATTACATGGGTAGTAAGAAACATCTTCCAGGGAGAATAGTTCTGTTAAGGGTTCCTTTCCCTGGGTAAGCATGCCCTAAAGTGCATGTCCGAACTACGATAGGAAACGCAGGAAAAACATCTGGGGGAAGATATGGACAATAAATAAAAATCATCTTTTGTTCACCGACCGAATATTCCCTTAAGAATGCTAGCTTTCGGCTTCACCTAGTCTGAGGTACACATCCGGCTGACCCGGTAGTAACAATCGCAGAGGTGCTCCCCTTATGCCCTAGCCGAATTAACGGGAACGTAGAGCATAAATACAAGAGCCAGGCAACCCAGCTTGGCCAAAATAACTTAAGTCATATCGATGCATATAATGGTGAAAAAAGGTACATGCGGAAGTATAACACATGTGTGGGGCATGAGGCCCAGATAAACAATTTAAGCTTCTGTGAAAGAAGCCCCCAGGTATGAAGAGTGCGGCTAGCGCATCTGTAATGTGCAAGCGAGGCACAAGGTGACCCTTGAAGGCCTAGAGAAATAAAGAAAGAAAGAAAGAAAGAGAAACAAGACAGATAATGTATATGCAGAAAATGGACAAAGGGAGGGGACTAACATAGAGTCCGGTGCTAGGCGTAGAATCTTTGGAGCCTGGCCGCGTTCCATGGGTTCGGCTCGAGTCGACTAGTCGATGCATCCCACAGTCGGTACGCTCCACCGATCAGAACTTGGTCAATAATGAAGGGACCTTCCCATTTGGGCTCGAGCTTGTTCTTTTTCTTATCCGGCAGGCGTAGAACTAGGTCGCCAATGTTATAAGTTTTGGCCCGTACTTCTCTGCTTTGGTATCTGCGAGCCTGTAGCTGATAAAATGCGGAACGGGTTTTGGCTACGTCGCGCTCCTCCTCCAGGGTGTCCAAACCGTCCTGCGGATCGAGCTCGGCTTCTCTTTCTTCGTACATGCGCACTCAAGGTGAGTCATGAATTATGTCACAGGGCAAGACTGCCTCTGCGCCGTACACCATAAAGAAGGGTGTATATCCGGTACTACGATGCGGCGTGGTCCGCAGCCCCCAGAGTACGGAGTCGAGCTCCTCTACCCAGTGCGTGTTAGACTCTGTTAAGGAGCACACTAATCTGGGTTTAATGCCGCTCATTATAAGACCGTTTGCTCGCTCGACTTGACCGTTGGTTTGTGGGTGATAGACTGAAGCATAATCGAGCTTGATGCCCATTTTGCTGCACCAGAGTTTTACCTCGTCGGCCGTGAAGTTCATGCCATTATCAGTGATGATGCTGTGGGGGATGCCATAACGGTGTACAACCCCGGATATGAAGTCTATCATCGGTCCGGATTCGGCTGTTTTAACAGGTTTGGCCTCTATCCATTTGGTGAATTTATCCACCATGACCAATAAGTATTTTTTCTTGTGGGTTCCCCCTTTAAGGGGTCCAACCATGTCAAGCCCCCAGACTGCAAAGGGCCATGTAATGGGGATTGTTTGGAGGGTGGTGGGTGGCATGTGGCTTTGATTTGCAAAGAGCTGGCAACCGGCGCAGCATTGGACCAAGTCCTGTGCATCTGCCTGGGCCTTTGGCCAATAGAATCCTGTACGGAAGGCCTTGCTTACAAGAGCCCGGGCTGCGGCGTGATGACCGCCGAGTCCGGCGTGAATTTCTGCCAAAAGATTCCGCCCTTCCTCTTCGGAGATGCACCTTTGAAGGACTCCAGTAGTGCTTTTTTGTACAATTCTCCCTCATGGACCCTGTAGGCCTTGGATCGCCGCACTATGCAGCGTGCCTCATTTTGGTCCTTTGGAAGTTCCTGTCTAGTTAGGTAGGCCAGGAATGATTCTGTCCACGGGGCAATAATGGCCATTATTTTGTGGGCTGAAGGTGTTATTTCAGCGGCAGAGCCTCCGATTGTGTCAGAGAGTTCGGTATCGGGTATTTTGGCCGGGTTCGGACTGTTGTTACCGGTGTCCCCTTCCCATACTATGGATGGCTTGAACAGCCTTTCCAAAAATATGTTGGGGGGGACCGCATCACGTTTTGCACCGATGCGGGCGAGGATATCCGCCGCCTGATTGTTTTCCCGAGCCACATGGTGAAATTCGAGCCCCTCGAACCGAGCTGACATTTTTAGCACGGTGTTTCGGTAGGCCGCCATTTTCGGATCCTTGGCATCAAAGTCTCCATTTATTTGGGATATTGCGAGGTTTGAATCCCCACGCACCTCCAGGCGTTGAATGCCCATGGAGACTACCATCCGAAGACCATGCAACAGAGCTTCGTATTAGGCTGCATTGTTGGAGTCTGTATACAATATTTGCAATACCTACTGAACGGTATCTCCGGTTGGGGATGTCAGGACGACGCCAGCCCCTAGACCAGTCAGCATTTTAGAACCGTCGAAGTGCATGATCCAATTGGAGTATGCACCGTACTCTTTAGGGAGTTCGGCCTTCGTCCATTCGGCGATGAAGTCGGCCAATACTTGCGACTTAATGGCTCGTCGAGGTTTGTATGTTATGTCGAACGGGGGGAGCTCGATGGCCCATTTGGCAATCCGGCCCATAGCGTCACGGTTGTTCATAATATCATTAAGTGGAACTTCTGAGGCTACTGTAATCGAACACTCTTGAAAGTAGTGTCGCAGCTTCCGCGATGCCATGAATACCGCATATGCTATCTTTTGGTAATACGGGTACCGTGATTTGCATGGAGTGAGGACAGTGGATACATAGTATACCGGCTTTTGAAGAGGGAATTTATGTCCGTCCGCTTCCCGTTCGACAACGAGCACCACGCTTACAACTTGATGAGTTGCCGCAATGTACAACAACATTGGTTCGCCGATGTTTGGCGTGGCCAGGATTGGGTTGGTTGCCAAGATGGCCTTTATTTCTTGCAATCTGGCTGTGGCCGCGTCCGTCCACTCGAAGTGTTCGGTGCGCCAAAGGAGGCGATAAAGGGGTAAAGCCTTTTCTCCTAAGTGGGAGATAAAGCGGCTTAGAGACGCCACGCATCCAGATAACTTCTGGATTTGTTTGAGGTCTGTTGGGGTAGCCAACTGTGACAAAGCTCGGATTTTGGCCGGATTAGCTTCAATACCTCTACTGGACACAATGAAACCTAGGAGCTTTTCGGCTGGTACGCCGAAAACGCATTTTTCTGGATTGAGCTTGATGTCATATGTTCGGAGGTTGTCGAATGTGAGCCTCAAGTCGTCTATCGAAGAGTCGACGTGTTTGGTTTTGATGACCACATCGTCTATGTATGTCTCTACTGTTTTGCCGATTTGTTCCTCCAGACATGTCTAAATCATGCGCTGATATGTTGCGCCGGTGTTTTTGAGCCCAAAAGGCATTGTGTTAAAACAGAAGGGACCGTATGGTGTGATGAATGTTGTTGCGGCTTGGTCGGACTCCGCCATCTTGATTTGGTGGTAACCGGAGTATGCGTCGAGGAAACACAATGACTCGTGTCCTGCGGTAGCATCAATGATTTGATTGATGCGTGGGAGGGGGAAGGGATCCTTTGGGCAAGCTTTATTGAGGTCTTTGAAATCGACACAAAGGCGCCAGGATTTGTCCTTCTTTGGTACCATCACCATGTTTGCTAGCCAGTCCAGTTGTTTTATTTCTCTGATGAATCCGGCCTCCAATAACTTGGCTAGTTCCTCTCCCATGCCCTATCTCTTAGGTTCGGAGAAACGCCGAAGAGCTTGCTTGACCGGCTTGAATCCCTTTAGGATATTGAGGCTATGCTCGGCCAGCCTGCATGGCATTCCTGGCATGTCTGAGGGATGCCAGGAGAATATGTCCCAGTTCTCGCACAGGAAGTCTCGTAGTGCGGCGTCCATAGCGGGGTTTAACTGTGCCCCAATGGAGGCTATTTTTGTAGGGTCCGTTGGGTGGACTTGGAATTTGACTATTTCATCCGTTGGTATAAAAGAGGTGGACTTGGATCTCTTGTCTAGTATCACGTCGTCCCTGTCCACTGTGGAGCGTAGCATGGTCAATTCCTCGGCCGAGAGGGCTTCGGATAATGCCTCGAGGGCCAGTGCGGCTATTTTGTTTTCGGCGCGGAGTGTCGTGTCCCGATCGCTGGCGAGAGTGATGATTCCGTTGGGCTCGGGCATTTTGAGCTTCATGTACCCGTAATGGGGTACGGCTTGGAAGATTGTGAACGCCTCCCGTCCTAAAAGGGCGTGACAACCACTGCTAAACGGGGCCACTTGGAATGTAATTTCTTCGGACCTGTAATTATCCGGCGTGCCGAATACCACATCTAGTGTGATTTTCCCAGCACAACGTGCTTCCCGACTGGGGATGATTCCTCTAAAGGTTGTGCTACTTTGCTCAATGCGGTTCCAGTCTATTTCCATCTTTTGAAGAGTTTCCTCATAGATGAGGTTTAATCCACTGCCGCCGTCCATGAGTACTTTGGTGAGTCGAAAGCCGTCCACGATTGGGCTTACGACCAGTGCGGCTGGTGCTCGGGCTGTTCGGAATTTAGGTTCGTCACTAGCGTTGAAGGTAATAGCTGTGTCACTCCATGGATTTATTGCTGCTATGTGGCAGATTTCGGCCATGCTGCGGAGTGTTCGCTTGCACCTATTATTTGACGCGAAGGTTTCAAAGACTGTTAACACCATATTATTATCCACGGGATGGTGCTCTGTGGTATTTGGGATAACAAGATCCTCACCACTTTTGGCCACCTGCCGGAGTATCCAACATGCTCTAAGGCTGTGCCTCGGTATTGTATCCGCTGTACTATGAATTTTGCAGGGTTCGTTGAGCCATCCCACCAGTACGGTTCAATGCCCTGTAGAGGGTTTTTGCTTTTTGGTAGTTGACCCGGGTGTATTGTGATAATGCACCCTTTTATTTCGGACTGGGTTTGTATTCAGGGCTGGATTATCCCAAAAGTTTGTTCGGTTTTCCAGGCACTTTCCATTGCATAGTACTTTCGTACTATGGACGCCAAGTCAGCGAAGCGTGTTATCTCACGGCGATTTATGGCGTTAAGGATTCCCTTGTCCGTGCAATTATTGCAGAAAAATAGGATTGCGTCTTCCTCGCGATAGTCCTTAACCTTGCTCACCGCAAGGAGGAATCTGGCCCAATAGTGATGTACTGTCTCCTGGGGCTCTTGCCTGATGTGGGAAAGATCTCTCATGTTTGGGTGGGTGGGTGGAATTGAATCCGAACCCTTACCTGATCTGGGATCCAGGGGCCGAGGAATTTCCAATTTTGGAAGTTACGGTTCCGGGGTGTTACCCGATAATCCTGGCCCGCTGCCTGACTCTAAGTTCAGGGATTGGATGTTGTCCTCCCGTGAACAGGCGTCCGGCTCCGAGAGCTCGGGAATCCGGACATAGTTGGTCCTCAAGATAGAAGAATGGTCGCCACATTGTTCCTCCACCACTGCAATATGATGGGTGACCGGTGGAGAGTTAATCTCCCTTTGATCGGGTTTAAGCCCAATCCGGTCATAGTCCGTAGCGACTCCCAAGGCGGCGATGCAATCCAAGAGGTCGTTTAAGGAGGCGAGCTCCATTGAATCCATCTGTTCGGCGAATGCTGATTTGACATGGAGGCTATTTTCGATGACCCGAGAAGTCATCGTAGGCGCGGCGGCCGAACAGGCGGTCATGATGAAACCGCCTAGCCGGAGGGTTTGGCCGACAGCCAAAGCTCCCCCAACAGTAGTACCATCTTTAAAGACGAGACGAGACATCCTTCCTTCTGGCGACGGCACAGAGGAACTCTCAATGAAAGCACCAATGTCGGTGTCAAAACCGGTGGATCTTGGGTAGGGGGTCCCGAACTGTGCATCTAAGGCGGATGGTAACAGGAGGTCGGGAACACGATGTTTTACCCAGGTTCGGGCCCTCTTGATGGAGGTAAAACCCTACGTCCTGCTTGATTAATATTGATGATATGGGTAGTACAAGAGTAGATCTACCACGAGATCAGAGAGGCTAAACCCTAGAAGCTAGACTATGGTATGATTGTATGTTGTCCTACGGACTAAAACCCTCCGGTTTATATAGACACCGGAGGGGGCTAGGGTTACACAAGGTCGGTTACAAAGGAGGAGATATACATATCCGTATTGCCTAAGATTGCCTTCCACGCCAAGTAGAGTCCCATCCGGACACGAGACGAAGTCTTCAATCTTGTATCTTCATAGTCCAACAGTCTGGCCAAAGGATATAATCCGGCTGTCCGGAGACCCCCTAATCCAGGACTCCCTCAGGGGGCCTTTCCTTCTCTCCTACTCCTCCTTCCCTTCCTCTCCTATTCCAACTAGGGAAGGGGGGAATCCTACTCCCGATGGGAGTAGGACTCCCCTAGGGCGCTCCATAGAGACGGCCGGTCCCTCCCCTCCTCCACTCCTTTATATACGGGGGAGGGGGGCACCCCATGGATACACAAGTTGATCATTGATCTCTTAGCCGTGTGCGGTGCCCCCCTCCACCATAATTCACCTCGGTCATATCGTAGCGCTGCTTAGGCGAAGCCTATTCTGGTAGCATCATCATCACCATCATCACCCGTCATGATGACGAATCTCTCCCTCGACACTCTACTGGATCGTGAGTTCGTGGGACGTCACCGAGCCGAACGTGTGCAGACCGCGGAGGTGTCGTACTTTCGGTACTAGGATCGATCGATCGTGAAGACGTATGACTGCATCAACTGCATTGTCATAACGCTTCTGCTTATGGTCTACGAGGGTACATGGAGAACACTCTTCCCCCCTCGTTGCTATGCATCACCATGATCTTGCATGTGCGTAGGAAATTTTTGAAATTACTGTGTTTCCCAATAGTGGCATCCGAGCTAGGTCTATGCGTAGATGTTATATGCATGAGTAGAACACAAAGGAGTTGTGGGCGTGGGTATATACATATTGCTTGTCGTCTCTAGTTGATTCTTGATTCAGCGGTATAGTTGGATGAAGCGGCTCCGACCAACATTACGCGTACGCTTACGCGAGACTGGTTCTACCGACGTGTTTCGCACACAGGTGGCTGGTGGGTGTCAGTTTCTCCAACTTTAGTTGAATCGGATTCGATGAACAGGGTTCTTTCTGAAGATCAAAAAGCAATCACTATACCGCATTGTGGTTTTTAATGCGTAGGTAAGAACGGTTCTTGCTCATCCCGTAGTAGCCACGTAAAACTTGCAACAACAAAGTAGAGGACGTCTAACTTGTTTTTGCAGGGCATGTTGTGATGTGATGTGGTCAAGACGTGATGAGATATAAATTGTTGTATGAGATGATCATGTTTTGTTGAAGTTATCGGCAACTGGCAGAAGCCTTATGGTTGTCTCTTTATTGCATAGCATGCAAGCACCAAATAATTGCTTTATTTTATCGCTATGCGATAGCAGTAGTTGCAAAAGCAATAGTTGGCAAGACGACCATGTGACAACACATTGATAGAGATCAAGATGATGGAGATCATGGTGTCATGCCGGTGATGATAGAGATCATGACAGTACTTTGGAGATGGAGATCAAAGGCGCAAGATGATCATGGCCATATCATGTCACATGTTTTGCTTGCATGTGATGTTTATCCTCTATGTATCTTATTTTGCTTAGTTTGGCGGTAGAATTATAAGATGATCTCTCACTAAATTTCAATTTATAAGTGTTCTCCCTGAGTATGCACCGTTGCGACAGTCTGTCATGCCGAGACACCACATGATGATCGGGTGTGATAAGCTCTACGTTCACATACAACAGGTGCAAGCCAGTTTTGCACACGTGAATACTTGGGTTAAACTTGACGAGCCTAGCATATGCAGATATGGCCTCAGAACACTGGAGACAGAAAGGTCGAGTGTGAACCATATGGTAGATATGATCAACATAGTGATGTTCACCATTGAAAACTACTCCATCTCACGTGATGATCGGACATGGTTTAGTTGATTTGGATCACATGATCATTTAGATGACTAGAGGGATGTCTATCTAAGTGGGAGTTCTTAAGTAATATGATTAATTGAACTTTAATTTATCATGAACTTAGGCCTGATAGTATTTGCATATCTATGTTGTAGATCAATAGCTTGCGATGTAGCTCCCCGTTTATTTTTTGATATGTTCCTAGAGAAAAATAAGTTGAAAGATGATAGTACCAATGATGTGGAGCAATAAGGATGATGAAATCTAGGTATGATGGCTACTTAATAGTGACAGACCTATTGCAGGAGCAGATACACACGTTATGAACGTTTGACAAAGCTAGGTATGATGGCTACTTAATAGTTTAGTGCACCATGCTTTACGGCTTAGAATCGGGATTTCAAAAACGTTTTGAACGCCATGGAACATATAAGATGTTCTAAGAGTTGAAATTGGTATTTCATAATCATGCCCATGTCGAGAGGTATGAGACCTCTTATAGTACTTTGCCTACAAGGTGGAGGAGAATAGCTCAACCAGTGAGCATGTGCTCAGATTGTCTGGGTACTCCATTGCTTGAATCAAGTGGGAGTTAATCTTCCAGATAAGATAGTAATTGATAAAGTTCTCTAGTCACTATCACCAAGTTACTAGAACTTAGTGATGAACTATAATATGCAAGGGATGATGAAAGTAATTCCCAAGCTCTTCGCAATGTTGAAATCGGTGAAGGTAGAAATCAAGAAATAGCAAGTGTTTATGGTTAACAAGACCACTAGTTTCAAGAAAAGGGCAAAGGGAAAGAAAGAGGAACTTCAAAGAAGAAAGGCAAGCAAGTTGCCACTCCCATGAAGAAGCTCAAAGCTAGACCCAAGCCTGGAACTGAGTGCTTCAATTGCAAAGGAAATGGTCACTGGAAGTGGAACTGCCCTAGATACTTAGCGGATAAGAAGGATGGCAAAGTGAACAAAAGTATATACTTGATATACATGTTATTGATGTGTACTTTACTAGTGTTTATAACAACACCTCAGTATTTGATACTGGTTCAGTTACAAAGAGTAGTAACTCGAAAGGGGAGTTGCAAAATAAACAGAGACTAGTTAAGGGTGAGGTGACGATGTGAGTTGGAAGTGATTCCAAGGTTGATAAGATCACCATCGCACACTCCCTTTACCTTCAGGATTAGTGTTGAACCTAAAATAAATGTTATTTGGTGTTTGCGTAAAGCATAATATGATTGGATCATGTTTATTGCAATACGGTTATTCATTTAAGTCAAGGATAATTGTTATTCTGTTTACATGAATAAAACCTTCTGAGGTCATACACCCAAGGTGAATGGTTTATTGAATCTCGATCGTAGTAATACACATATTCATAATATTGAAGCACAAAGATGCAAAGTTAATAATGATAGTGCAACTTATATGTGGCACTGGCGTTTAGGTCATATTGGTGTAAAGCGCATGAAGAAACTCCATGCTGATGGGCTTTTCGAATCACTTGATTATGAATCATTTGATGCTTGCGAACCATGCCTCGTGGGCAAGATGACTAAAACTCTGTTCTCCGGAACAATGGAGCAAGCAACTGACTTATTGGAAATAATACATACTGATGTATGCAATCCGATTAGTGTTGAGGCTCGTGGCGGGTATCGTTATTTTTTGATCTTCACAGATGATTTGAGCAGATATGGGTATATCTACTTGATGAAACATAAGTCTGAAACATTTGAAAAGTCCAAAGAATTTTAGAGTGAAGTGGAAAATCATCATAACAAGAAAATAAAGTTTCTGCGATCTGATCATGGAGGAGAATATTTGAGTTACAAGTTTGGTCTTCATTTGAAACAATGCAGAATAGTTTCGCAACTCACGCCACCTGGAACACCACAGCTTAATGGTGTGTCCGAACGTCATAACCGTACTTTATTAGATATGGTGCAATCTATGATGTCTCTTACCGATTTATCACTATTGTTTTGGGGTTATGCATTAGAGATATATAGCTGCATTCACATTAAATAGGGCACCATCTAAATCCGTTGAGACGACACCATATGAACTGTGGTTTAGCAAGAAACACAAGCTGTCGTTTATTACAGTTTGGGGCTATGATGCTTATGTGAAAAAGTTTTCAACCTAATAAGCTCGAACCCAGATCGGAGAAATGCGTCTTCATAGGATACCCAAAGGAAACTGTTGGGTACACCTTCTATCACAGATCCGAAGGCAAGATATTAGTTGCTAAGAATGGATCCTTTATAGAGAAGGAGTTTCTCTCTAAATAAGTGAGTGGTAGGAAAGTAGAACTTGACGAGGTAATTGTATCTTCTACCTTATTGGAAAGTAGTTCATCACTGAAATCAGTTCCAGTGATTCCTACACCAGTAAGTGAGGAAGCTAATGATGATGATCATGAAACTTCTGATCAAGTTACTACCGAACCTCGTAGGTCAACCAGAGTAAGATCTGCACCAGAGTGGTACGGTAATCCTGTTACTTGACCATGACGAACCTACGGACTATGAGGAAGCGAAGATGAGCCCAGATTTCGCGAAATGGCTTGAGGCCATGAAATCTGAGATGGGATCCATGTATGAAAACAAAGTGTGGACTTCGGTTGACTTGCCCAATGATCGGTAGGCCATAGAGAATAAATGGATCTTCAAGAAGAATACTAACACTGACGGTAATATTACTGTCTACAAAGCTCGAATTGTTGCAAAAAGGTTTTCGACAAGTTCAAGGAGTTGACTACGATTAGACCTTATCACCTGTAGCGATGGTTAAGTCCATCTGAATCATGTTAGCAATTGCCGCATTTTATGATTATGAAATTCGGCAAATGGATGTCAAAACTGCATTCCCTAAGGGATATCTTAAAAAAGAGTTGTATATGATGCAACTATAAGGTTTTGTTAATCCAAAAGGTGCTAACAAAGTGTGCAAGCTCCACTGATCCATTTATGGACTGGTTTGCAAGCCTCTCAGAGTTGCGATATACGCTTTGATAGTGTGACCAAAGCATACAGTTTTATACAGACTTGTGGTGAAGCCTGTATTTACAAGAAAGTGAGTGGGAGCACTACAACATTTCTGATAAGTATATATATGAGAATGACATATTGTTGATCGGAAATAATGTAGAATTTTCTGGAAAGCATAGAGGAGTGTTTGAAAGGAATTTTTCAAAAGAAAGACCTCGGTGAAGCTCCTTACATATTGAGCATCAAGATCTATAGAGATAGATCAAGACGCTTGATATATTTTTCAATGAGTACATACCTTGACAAGATTTTGAAGTAGTTCAAAATGGAACATTCCAAGAAGGAGTTCTTGCCTGTGTTGCAAGGTGTAAAGTTGAGTAAAGACTCAAAACCCGACCACGGCAGAAAATAGAAAGAGCATGAAAAGTCATTCCCTATGCCTCAGTCATAGATTCTATAAAGTATGCTATGCTGTGTACCAGACCTATTGTATACCTTAGCCTGATTTTCGAAAGGGAGTACAATAGTGATCTAGGAGTAGATCACTGGACAGCAGTCGAAATTATCCTTAGAGGACTAAGGAAATATTTCTCGGTTATGGAGGTGATAAAAGAGTTTGTCGTAAAGAGTTACATCGATGCAAGCTTTTGACACCGACCTAGATGACTCTATGTCTCGATGTAGATACATATTGAAAGTGGGAGCAATTAGCTAGAGTAGCTCTGTGCAAAGCATTGTACACATAGAAAATTTGCAAAATACATACGGCTCTGAATGTGGCAGACCCGTTGACTAAATTTCTCTCACAAGCAAAACATGATCACTCTTTGGGTGTTAATCACATAGTGATGTGAACTAGATTATTGACTCTAGTAAACCCTTTGGGTGTGAGTCAGATGGAGATGTGAACTAATCACATAAAGATGTGAACTATTATGTTAAATCACATGACGATGTGAACTAGATTATTGACTCTAGTGCAAGTGGGAGACTGAAGGAAATATGCCCTAGAGGCAATAATAAAGTTATTATTCATTTCCTTAGATTATGATAAATGCTTATTATTCATGCTAGCATTGTATTAACCAAAAACTTAGTACATGTGTGAATACATAGACAAACTAAGTGTCACTAGTATGCCTCTACTTGACTAGGTCGTTGAATCAAAGATGGTTAAGTTTCCTAGCCATAGACATGAGTTGTCATTTGATTAACGGGATCACATCATTAGAGAATGATGTGATTGACTGGCCCATCCGTTTGCTTAGCACGATGATCATTTAGTTTGTTGCTATTGCTTTCTCCATAACTTATACATGTTCCTATGACTATGAGATCATGCAACTCCTGAATACCGGAGGAACACTTTGTGTGCTACCAAATGTCACAATGTAACTGGGTGATTATAAAGGTACTCTACAGGTGTCTACAATGGTGTTTGTTGAGTTGGCATATATAGAGATT
Organism: Triticum dicoccoides; assembly: GCF_002162155.2. NCBI lineage: Eukaryota > Viridiplantae > Streptophyta > Magnoliopsida > Poales > Poaceae > Triticum > Triticum dicoccoides. The sequence continues at coordinate 161,089,011 of NC_041380.1, read as the reverse complement.
AGGATTTGTCACTCTGAGTATCGGAGAGGTATCTCTGGGCCCTCTCGGTAATGCACATCACTATAAGCTTTGCAAGCATTGTGACTAATGAGTTAGTTGCGGGATGATGCATTATGACATGAGTAAAGAGACTTGCCGGTAACGAGATTGAACTAGGTATTGAGATACCGACGATCGAATCTCAGGCAAGGAACATACCAATGACAAAGGGAACAACGTATGTTGTTATGCGGTTTGACCGATAAAGATCTTAGTAGAATATGTAGGAACCAATATGAGCATCCAGGTTACGCTATTGGTTATTGACTAGAAGTTAGTCTCGGTCATGTCTACATAGTTCTTGAACTCGTAGCTTCCGCACGCTTAACGTTCGGTGACGATCGGTATTATGAGTTTATGTGTTTTGATGAACCGAAGGTTGTTCAGAGTCCCGGATGTGATCACTGGCATGAAGAGGAGTCTCGAAATGGTCGAGACATAAAGATTGATATATTGGAATCCTATATTTGGACATCAGAATGGTTCCGAGTGGTTTGAGCATTTTTCCGGAGTACCGGGAGGTTACCGGAACCCCCAGGAGAAGTTATGGGCCTTATGGGCCATAAGAAGGAAGCACACAAGCCCACAAGGGGCTGGTGCGCCCCCTTGGGCAAGAGGCCGAATTGGAATAGGTTTGGGGGGAGGGGGGCTTTCCTTCTCTCCTACTCCTCCTTCCCTTCCTCTCCTACTCCAACTAGGGAAGGGGGGAATCCTACTCCCAATGGAACACCCGTATGCAAACTGACAGCTTCCCCAGGAAGCCAAGGGAAAATGTGCCGAGCAGGATTTCTGCATCCCTTCAACGCAAACGGTTCTTTTGCATGACCCGTGTGCAACCACGTATAAACAATTGGGTAAGATTTGCATATCTTTCATTTTGGGTATGTTGCCATTTCTCAAACTGGAAAGATTGACATTTGTTTATCTAGTAACATTGCCATTTGTCAACCTTGTAACAGTGCGATTTGTCAAAATATGCAGCTACAAATCACTAGCACTATCTAATTTTTGCAACTAAAATCACTAGCACTGTTCATATGGACACCACTAGCAGGTGTGAGTTCATGGACGCATATGCAAATGTACCATTGATTACATACAACAAGTCATCAACCCACAACGACAACATGGATACATGTTGGATTATAGATCATTTCCAACAAAACATTCTCTCACACAAAAAATAACAAAGCGATGAAATGAACTTCAGGTCAACCACTTGTCGGCGTTGGAAACACTTGCTTTGAACTAGAAGTGATTCTGTGGGAAGGGCCAGTTACTGTCAATCTCGAGACCGACGCAGGATTGATCATCCAGGCTGAAGCGGCCTATTTCAATACCCATATTGGAATGGTAGGGAAGCATAGTAATGTCCGAGGTATAGATACAATTGCTTCTCATAAATAGTAGTAACATTGTGTCAACAGTAGCTGGATCGCCTTCCACCATCATTGGATAGTTTTGTCCAAGGAAGAGCGAGTTTCCCCCAAGACTTTCAATACTGAACCAGGGAGAAGGTGTTGGCGCTAGTACACTAGTATCCATCCCGAATACCCTGCAACGGATGTTGGAATAGGTCCAGAGAGTGCGACCATACGAGACAACACATGCTTCCTTAGTAACATCAGCAGTGCCCTGTATATGGACAAGAAGAGGTGATCCATCGGAATAAGTTGCCAGGTGCCACTAAGTATATGGGTCCTGCTCGTCCTCATGCTCATGAATAAAATTTTCAAGTATAGGTGGTGGAATGTTCACAGGACCTTGGAAACACAAGAAGGTTAATTAGTAAAGGGAAACTAGCTAACCCGCATGCATGTGGATGAAACAATTATAATTACGGTGGAAGAAAAACGTACCAAAATCATGAGGATTCCATGCAAAAACAGTGCCACGAGTGGTGGCAGCAAACACAAGACCCTCGTATTGATTTGCATCACAGTACTCATCCATGTATAGAAACTGATTTTTGAGCAATATCCATCGAGTCGAACCATGAAGGCGACAACAAGCTTGTCGAAGATAGCGACAACATAAGCATTCCTATAACCCAAAGAGCGGTTGGGAACTCGACAAATTACTATGTTTAGTAGACGATAGTCAACATGACCGTATTTGAACTCATGTAGAATACCGGTGTACTCAACCTCTGGGCAGTCGTCTGAGATTTTTCGAAGTGGAACCCGGTGACGAGTGTACACATTCACAAGTTCCCACTCGCAGTTGTACCCAATATAAACAACCCAATATCCATTTGTGCCTGCCCAATCCTTGCCCTCAAGCGATGGCATCTTAACATCATACGTATCATTATCAAGCGGCATCAACTTGAACAAGGCAACGCTTCCCTCGTCCCCGCGCCAGTCAGCGGGATCACGACAAAGAAGATAATGGAGATCAAACCGCTCCTGAACCCTTGGGTTCCTTGTAATGATGTTATTAGTTGAGTCGAGAATGGTCTTGAATGAACCTGCCATGCTAGCCGAGGTGATGACGTTGCACCGATCAATGAGTTCCTCCATCGCGTCATCATTCAGATCGGGGCAAGAATAACGGGGTTGTTTCTGGCTTGTTCCCTCCATGGAGAAGACGATCAAATAATGGCAGAAGGAAGGGTGGAGGCAAATGGAGGAGGGAGGAAGAGCTAGCGTGCGACAGCAGTTCCAAATCGAGAGGGAAAGGCGAAGAGTCGGTGGATGGTTGCCATGATACACGAAGAGGCACCTGGGGAGCAAACGGTTGCCACAGAGGTCACACACTAACGACAACAGCCGAGTGAACCGCATGCAATCCCATCGCACAACACACACATCTTGTTAAGTTGAACCGTTTCTGTTCTCTTGTGTCAACGCAAACAGTTCATCCAAGTGAACCGCATGCCGTATATCGCACACACCTCGATCTGGCTGACCGTTTCTTTTGTGTTGCCTAATCACAAACAGTTCATCCGAGTGAACCATATGTTGTATATCACACACACCTTCATCTGGCTGTCCGTTTATTTTGTGTTGCCTAATCACAAACACTTCATCCGAGTGAACCGTATGTTGTGTATCGCACACGCTTTCATCTGGCTACCCGTTTCTTTTGTTCCTCCTCATTGCAAATAGTTAATTGAACTGAACCGTATGCCCTTCATCGCACATGCAACTAAATATGAACCGTGTTTGATGCATCCTCCATCGCAAACGTTTTCACCTTTTTTGATGATTTTTATACACCACTGTTTGCGATTATTGCATCGCACACAGTTTCTCGGAGGGTCTCTGATTGAAGTGTCGCATTAGCAGCATCCTGTAGTAGTGATGAAACCTTTCTACTATCATCAAAAGGAAGAGAGAAGGGATGATAGCACATGGTCCTTCACAATGTGTCAGTTATCTTAGGACTATTGTAATCATGATTGGATCATATTTAAGCAAACATGAAATCATGCATGCAAGTTTTTATGAAAGCGCTTCGTTTTATTCAACTATGCACAGGGTCTGCACCTGGCTTTGTACAAAGGGTTACAAGTCCCAGGGACTAGGCTTGTACAAAATTGGTTGTCGAGGCAGGGCCCGGCAACAACGCCTTATGGGTAGAACTTACGAAGATGCTCAATATTCCATGAGTTTTGCATTGGGATGCCATCTTCGGTCTCTAGACGGACTGCGCCAAGTCTGGTGACACGTACTACCCGGTAAGGGCCTTCCCAGTTTGGTGTCAACTTGTTTGCACCCTTGGCAGACTGAACACGCCTAAGGACAAGGTCACCTTCCTCAAGGATCTAGGCGTGAACTCTGCGGCTGTGATAGCGACGTAGGGCTTGCTGGTATTGTGCAGCATGTACAGCTGCCCGGAGATGATCTTCCTCAAGTAGCGCGGCATCATCATGCCGCAACTGCTCTTGCGCTACTTCATCGTAGGCAAGTACTCGAGGTGACCCGTATATGAGTTCCGTGAGGAGCACTGCTTCTGCACCATATACCAGGGAGAAGGGAGTCTCGCCAGTAGCTTGATTTAGTGTCGTTCTGATTGACCAAAGAACCACCGGCATCTCATCAACCCAGCGCTTGCCGCATTTTCGCAGTTTATTGAAAGTTCTTGTCTTGAACCGTCGCAGCACTTCAGTGTTCATCCTTTTGGCTTGTCCGTTGCTCTTGGGATGGGCAACAAAAGCGAAAGACACCTTGCTTCCAAGGCTCTAGATGTATTGCATGAAGGCGCAACTTGTGAATTGGGTGCCGTTGTCGGTGGTCACTCTGTGGGGCACCCGAAAACGGCACACCAATCATTTAAAGAACTTGATAGCTGATTGTGCAGTCACCTTCCTCACTGGCTCCACCTCAGGCCACTTTGTAAACTTGTCGATTGCCACGTACAAGAATTCAAAGCATCTGTTAGCATGGGGAAAGGGGCCCAATATGTCGAGCCCCTAGACCATGAAAGGCCAAGATAAATGGATTGTTGGAAGGGCATGGGCAGGTTGATGAATATTCTTGGAATGAAACTGCATGCTTCACACTTACTCTGATGAGCATAGTTGTCTCTTGGAGGGTGGTGGGCCAATAGAATCCTTGCCGGAAAGCTTTCCTAACAAGTGCTCTTGATCGCAAATGCGAGCGACACGCTCCTCCATGTATCTCTGCCAACAACATTAGTCCATCTTCTTGACTGATGCACTTCAACTTCACACCATTTGGCCTCTTTCTGTATAGAGTGTCATCTAGAAACATGTGCATACTTGATTGGCGAGCCACTTTTTTAGATTCCTCTGGGCATCGAGAAGTTCTCTAGTTTGCAAGAATTGGACTATATGTTGCGCCCATGCCACAGCTTGAGGCTCGATGACGAGGACTAAAGGCATCTCTTTTGCCGTGGGATCCCTAGCCTCAACAGCGAGAGCTCGAGGCTCTGTTGGAGAATGCAGCTCATCAACTACCATAGGGCCTCCCCCGGCAACCTTCTCACTAGTGGCTCTAGGGAGCTCTGCCGTGAAATGTTTGTCGGTGTTGAGTTTTCTTCTTTTTCTGGTCAACGCCGATGAGGGAACTGACGGTTGAGTCAGATGGAGTACAAAAGTACCTAGTTCCATAGGAACCTTCTGAGCAGCACACTTTGACAGGTGGTCAGTAATGTTGTTCTCTGCACAGGGTGCATGTTCTTCTTGCAGCCCATCAACGTGCTCCTCCAACCTTCTTAATTCTTCCACATATGCCTCTATCAGTGGGCTCTGATAATCTTTATTTACTTGCTTCACAACAAGCTGAGAATCACCACAGATGATTAGCTTCTTTATCTCCAGCTCTATTGCAATCATGAAGCCGGCAAGCAGCCCTTCATACTTTGTTGTGTTGTTGGTAGCATCTTCCCTGGGAAAGTGCATCTGGAGGTGCTCTCTGGTGGGTGCAAAAAGTAGCACTCCAGCTCCAGCCTTGCAGTGAGAAAGCTCCATCAAAGTACATTACCCACTCCTTAAGGGTCTCCCTACCGGCAAGAGTTGTTTCCTGAACTTCTTCATCATGTGTTGGTGTCCATTCTTCAATAAATTCTGCCAGTGCCCTGCTTTGGATAGTCACCGTGCTTTCAAACTTCAAAGCAAAGCATGAAAATTCTAGTGCCCACTCTACTATCCCGTTGGTAGCTTCAGGGTTCCTCCGAATAAGATGTAACAGAAGGCAAGTCAGAACTGTGATCTTGTGAGCTTGGAAATACTTGTGTAGCTTCCTCGAGCTCGAGGCCATAAGAAGGCTGAAGATCAATTTTTGCACCCCAGAGTACTTTGACCTAGCCCCCTATAGGAGGGAGCTGACAAAGTAAACTGGTCATTGCACCATCTTCTTCCTTGCTAACGCCCTTTGATTGCCAGCATCTGCTTGCGGCCCCTCCCTACCATCCACATCTGGGCTTGCCAAGGACAGGTTTGATTCATCACTTGGTGGCCTGGCTGTATTGGTTTCCTCTCTATCCACTTCCCTCTGCCCACCAAGGCAACACTAACCACTTAATTCATTGATATCAAATATAGCAACAATGACTCTTGTGGCTTAGGCGCGACCAAGGTTGGTGCAGAGGGAAGGTAGGTTTTCAAATCTCGCAGTGCATAAATGGACCTACTTAGCGCGGCAACATAGCCAGCCAGACGTCTCACACATTGGGGAACATAGCATGCAATTTCAAAAAAATTACTACGCTCACGCAAGATCTATCTAGTAGATGCATAGCAATGAGAAGGGGAGAGTGTGTCCACGTACCCTCGTAGACCAAAGCGGAAGCGTTTGACAACGCGGTTGTTGTAGTCGAACTTCTTCTCGTTCCGACTGATCAAGCACCGAACGTACGTCACCTCCGAGTTCTGCACACATTCAGCTCGATGATGTCCCTCGAACTCTTGATCCAGCAAAGTGTCGAGGGAGAGTTTCGTCAACACGATGGTGTGGTGACGGAGATGGTGAAATGATCCGTGCAGGGCTTTGCCTAAGCACTACAACAATATGACCGGAGGAGTAAACTGTGGAGGGGGGCGCCACACACGGCTAAAAGTTCTTTCTATGTGTTCTAAGCACCCCCTCCCCACATATATATAGGTGGGAGGGGGAGGGGGACATCCATGGGGCGCCCCAAGTAGGAGGAATCCTACTTCTGGGGCTCCTCGAATTCGGCCTCCCCCTTTCCTTTTCTCCGGAGGGGGGAAGGAAAGAGGGGAGAGGGGAAAGGAAGGGGGAATGCTATTCCCTCTATTTCCTTTCCTCCTCCCCTTTTCCTTTCTCCACTTAGGCCGGCTCATATGGGGGCACACCAGCCCACTAGGGGCTGGTCTTTCCTTCCCTTGGCCCAATAAGGCCCATATCTTTGTCAGGGGGGGGGTGCCCGGAACCCTTTCCGGTGACCCGATACATACCTGGTACCCCGGGAACACTTTTGGTGTCCAAATACTATCGTCCTATATATGAATCTTTACCTCTCGACCATTTCGAGACTCCTCGTCATGTCTGTGATCTAATCCGGGACTTTGAACAACATTCGGTCACCAAATCACATAACTCATATAGTATAAATCATCATCAAATGTTAAGCATGTGGACCCTATGGGTTCAAGAACTATGTAGACATGATCGAGACACCTCTCTGGTCAATAACCAATAGAGGAACCTGGATGCTCATATTGGTTCCCACATATTCTATGAAGATCTTTATCGGTCAAACCGTTATGAGAACATGCGTTATTCCCTTTGTCATCGGTATGTTACTTGACTGAGATTCGATCGTCGGTATCTCCATACCTAGTTCAATATCATTACCGACAAGTCTCTAAACTCGTTCTGTAATGCATCATCCTGCAACTAACTCATTAGTCACATTGCTTGTTAGGCTTATTATGATGTGCATTACCGAGAGGGCCCAGAGATACCTCTCCCATACTCGGAGTGAGAAATCCTAATCTTGATCTATGCCAACCCAACAAACACCTTCGGAGATACCTATAGAGCATATTTATAATCACCTAGTTACATTGTGACGTTTGATAGCACACAAGGTATTCCTCCGGTATCCAGGAGTTGCACAATCTCATAGTCAAAGGAATATGTATATGACATGAAGAAAGCAATAGCAATAAAACTTAACGATCATTATGCTAAGCTAATAGATGGGTCTTGTCCATCACACCATTCTCCTAATGATGTGATCCCGTTCATCGAATGACAACACATGTCCATGGTTAGGAAACTTAACCATATTTGATTAACAAGCTAGTCTAGTAGAGGCTTACTAGGGACACGATGTTTTGTCTATGTATCCACACATGTATCAAGTTTCCATTTAATACAATTCTAGAATGAATAATAAACATTTATCATGATATAAGGAAATATAAAATAACAACTTTATTATTGCCTCTAGGGCATTTTTCCTTCAGTCTCCCACTTGCACTAGAGTCAATAATCGAGTTCACATCGCCATGTGATTTAACACCAATAGTTCACATCGTCATGTGATTAACACCCATAGTTCACATCGCGATGTGACCAACACCCAAAGGGTTTACTAGAGTCAATAATCTAGTTTACATCGCCATGTGATTAACAACCAAAGAGTACTAAGGTGTGATCATGTTTTTCCTATGAGAGAAGTTTAGTCAACGGGTCTGTCATATTCAGATCCGTATGCATTTTGCAATTTTTTATGTCTACAATGCTCTGCATGGAGCTACTGTAGCTAATTGCTCCCACTTTCAATATGTATCCAGATCGATACTCAGAGTCATCCAGATCGGTGTCAAAGCTTGCATCGATGTAACTCTTTACGACAAACTCTTTATCACCTCCATAACTGAGAAACATTTCCTTAGTCCTCTTTAGGTACCTAAGGTAATTTTGACCGTTGTCTAGTGATCTATTCCTAGATCACTATTGTACTCCCTTGCCAAACTCATGGCAAGGTATACAATAGGTCTGGTACATAGCATAGCATACTTTATATAACCTATGACTGAGGCATTGGGAATGACTTTCATTCTCTCCATATATTCTGTCGTGGTCGGGTTTTGAGGCTTACTTAACTTTACACCTTCTAACACAGGTAAGAACCCTTTCTTTAACTGATCCATTTTGAACCTTCAAAATTATGTCAAGGTATGTGCTTTGTGAAAGTCCTATCTAGCGTCTTGATCTATCTCTATAGATCTTGATGCTCAATATATAAGCATCTTCACCGAGGTCTTTTATTGAAAAACTTTTATTCAATTATCCTTTTATGCTATCCAGAAATTCTATATCATTTCCAATCAACAATATGTCATCCACATATAATATTAGAAATGCTATAGAGCTCCCACTTACTTTCTTGTAAAACAAACTTCAATTCAAGTCTGTATAAAACCATATGCTTTGATCACCTTATCAAAGCGTATATTCCAAGTCTGAGATGCTTGCACCAGTCCATAAATGGATCACTTGAGTTTGCACACTTTGTTAGCACCTTTAGGATCGACAAAACCTTCTAGTTGCATCATATACAACTCTTCTTTAAGATATCCATTAAGGAATGCAATTTTGACATCCATTTGCCAGATTTCATAAAATGCGGCAATTGCTAACATGATTCAGACAGACTTAAGCATCGCTACGAGTGAGAAAATCTCATCGCAGTCAACACTTTGAACTTGTCAAAAACATTTTGCGACAAGTCGAGCTTTGTAGATAGTAACACTATCATCAGCGTCCATCTTCCTCTTGAAGATCCATTTATTCTTAATGGCTTGCCGATCATGGGAAAGTCCACCAAAGTCCACACTTTGTTCTGAAAAATGGATCCTATCTCAGATTTCATGGCCTCAAGCCATTTATCAGAATCTGGGCTCATCATCTCTTCCTCATAGTTCATAGGTTCGTCATGGTCTAGTAACATGACTTCCAGAACAGGATTACCGTACCACTTAGGTGCGGAACGTGCTTTGGTTGACCTACGAGGTTCGGTAGTAACTCGAGCTGAAGTTTCATGATCACTATCATTAGCTTCCTCTCTAGTTGGTGTAAGCATCACTGGAACTGATTTCTGTGATGAGCTACTTTTCGATTCGATAGAAGGTACAATTATCTCATCAAGTTCTACTTTTCTCCCACTCACTTCTTTCGAGAGAAACTCCTTCTCTAGAAAGGATCCATCCTTAGCAACAAAGATCTTGCCTTCAGATCTATGATAGAAGGTGTACCCAACAGTTTCTTTTGGTGCACATCTCCGATTTGAGTTCAAGCTTATCAGGTTGAAGCTTTTTCACATAAGCATCGCAACCCCAAACTTTAAGAAACGACAACTTAGGTTTCTTGCCAAACCACAGTTCATACGGTGTCGTCTCAACGGATTTAGACGGTGCCCTATTTAACGGGAATGCAGTTGTCTCTAATGCATAACCCCAAAATGATAGTGGTAAATCGCTAAGAGACATCATAGATCGCACCATATCTAATAAAGTACGGTTATGACGTTCGGACACACCATTACGTTGTGGTGTTCCAGTTGGCGTGAGTTGTGAAACTATTCCACATTGTTTTAAATGAAGGCCAAACTCATAACTCAAATATTCGCCTCTGCGATCAGCTCGTAGAAACTTTATTTTCTTGTTACGATGATTCTCCACTTCACTCTGAAATTCTTTGAATTTTTCAAATGTTTCAGACTTGTGTTTCATTAAGTAGATATACCCATATCTACTCAAATCATCTGTGAATGTTAGAAAGTAATGATACCCGCCGCGAGCCTTAGCACTCATCGGACCACATACATCAGTATGTATTATTTCCAATAAGTCAGTGGCTCGCTCCATTATTCCGGAGAACGGAGTTTTAGTCATCTTGCCCATGAGGCATGGTTCGCAATCATCAAATGATTCATAATCAAGTGATTACGAAAGTCCATCCGCATGGAGTTTCTTTATGCGCTTTACACCAATATGACCTAAACGGTAGTGCCACAAATATGTTGCACTATCATTATCAACTATGTATATTTTGGCATCAATATTATGAGTATGTGTATCACCATGATCGAGATTCAATAAACCATTTATATTGAGTGTATGACCATAGAAGGTTTTATTCATGTAAATAGAACAACAATTTGTCGAATCATGGGTTCTGGCAAACCCTCAAGGTTCGAACACTAGGGTGCACGCGAAGTTCTCCCCCCTACTGATCCATGTCGTAACTCAGCTAAGATCTTACGAACTAACTCGACGAACTTGCAACACAAAGGACACAAGATTTCTACTGGTTAGGGCCACTGATGTGGTGTAATACCCTACTCCAGTGTGGTGTGGTGGATTGCCTCTTGGGCTGAGGGTGAATAGTACAAGAGGAAGAACAGCCTCCTAAGGAGAGGTGTTCTTGTGCTTGGTGAACTTGTGGTTGTCCTGGTCTCTCTTGGCTAGACCGATTGATGGATCCCCTAGCTATGGTGGTGGCTAGTCCTATTTATAGGGGCCCTGGTCCTCTCCCCAAATATTGAGCAGGAAGGGAGCCAACAGCGGCCAATTTGAAAGGGCACAGCTAGTACAGCTTATCCCGACAAAAGCAGTCTTCTCTTGCCAAAGGCTCTGGTGGTGACGCTGTCTTGGGCTCGATGGTGACCTCCGTCTTGCCATCCTTCTGGTCTTGGTCTTGTTGCACTCATATAGAAACCTTTGCTTGACGCCTCGGTACTCTGCGCCTGTGCCTGGTTCCTTAGCACCGAAGAGGAAACAAGGACACTGTGCGCGCTGGCGCCCGCCTGGCCTTGGTCGTCATGGCTCACGTCACTAGAACCTCGCTAGGTTCGCATTGCCTTGAACTCTCCGCCCCTCGCGAGCCAGCCTGGTGAGGCCGCTCTTGAGGAGGTCTTGTGTTGCTCGCCTCGCGAGGCTTGGCCCCTTGCGAGGGTCTTGAGTCCTTGCTGGTGAAGATGGGTTGTATAGGCCCGCTCGCAGAGCCACGCCACGCGCTGCAGGTAGGCAAGTCTGGGGACCCCTGTTCCCAGAATGCTGATAGTAGCCCCCGGGCCCAAGGCGCGCTCGGGCTTGGCTTCGAGGCAAAGCCAAAGGCCAAGTGCGGAGCGCCACGGGCCCCAATAGCCTGCGGCCTTGGTCGACGCATGGCGATTGATTGGACGTGGGCGTCTCCGCTTCCCCACGCTGCCTCGGCAACTGCCCGACTTGACGAGTCCCTACTGCATGCAAGGGAAATCCATCATTATTACCTTAGATCATGGAGGTCGGCTGTTGGCCTCCCGTTGGCTATAAATGGGAGGTGGGGGCGGAGCTCCATCACCAGTCTCTCCTCTGCCTCTCCCGCTTCTTCTCCTTCCTCGCTCCACTCCTCTCTGGTGCAGTGATGGCACCAATTCGGAGGTTCTCGGCCGCACAGAAGGGCAAGGCTCCCCTCACGGGGCACGAGCTGCTCCCGCCGAAGAAGAGGAGGTCCCATCTCCGTGAGATGGTAGTGAGGCCGGTGGTGTCGCTGCCTTGGTATGAAAGGCCGCCGCCTGGGTACCCGCTGCCCTTGTATGCTTGTGCCGATGGTTCCGGAGGGAGGAGTGACGAGCGTCGCCGCCTGTGCCAGGGCCGTGGCCGCCATGCCGCGGAGGCGCACGCTGTCGCCCCAGAGGTCCATGCGACGGACTCCTCGTGCAAGTTCGTGATATGGGCGGCGATGCCCCCGAGCACCTAGATTTGCCTCCGCAGTTCTTCGCCACCGAGATGCCGCCGATGGGCCCTCGCGAGCTTTGGCTGCAACACACCGACTACGACGCCCCAGCGACTGGAGTGGAGATTGGAGCCGTTGCCTCCAGGAAGATCTTCATGACCCGAGGCTAGGGCGAGATTGCTCGAGTCTGCCGCGTGTAGGGCGCCCTCCCGATCCACTTCGAGTACGACGGCGCCTCCGTGCTGTTCTTCAAGGTCTTCGACGAGAAAGGCCGCTGCCCAGATTGCTTCCCTGAAGGAGGTCGCCAGGACGACGCTGCGGCGGGCGCTGGGCCTGCCGCAGGCCTAGCCCGCAGCTCCTCCAGCAACAACGGCAACTCCTGGTGGTCCAGCGACTCTCCCGAGCTTTACGAGACTCCGGAGACGAGCGACGACATCTATGTGCCCCCAAGCTCTCGCCGAGCCCGGAGCAGGGCTGCAGCGTCAGGCCACCGCTGTTCTGGACGAGGTTGGCGCCGGCCCCTGGTGGCCCACTGTTGATTATGGCATCATCCATAGGGGTACGCGTAGTTAGGACTCCCTAGGTTCTTCTCTTTTGTTCCCTGCGAGGAATCAAAAAATGGACCCCGCTAGGGCGTGTAGGGCATCTGTAGCATCCTTTGTTGACATTATCCTTATTATGAAATTGTGCGTGTGCGTGCTCCATTCCGGCTCGGTTTCCCCTTTCCAACCTCGCGACGGCGTGGTGCTCTACGCTGACAGGTCCAGGTCCCCAGGCAGGCTTCAGCCATCGCTGGTATGCCAGTTCGCGTGCCGTGGTCAAGGCCAGGAGGTGAGCGGCCCGAGGTCCAGTAAGAGCCCCTGAGACGCGATGCTCAGGAGGTCCCCTTTGGCGTGCAAGCGACTGCCGAGAGGTAGGAGAGGGAGACTACGTCACCGCAGCGGAGCTACACAAATGAGAACTCTGCGCTGTAGCGGTTGATTGAGTGCGAAACTTATCTTGGCAATCTTGGGTCGGTTCCTTGCAAGACGCCGGGCTTGGGCATCGGCCACTGCTGAGTAGCTAGGTCAGACTCGCGCGGGCCTCCCTTTCCTCTCCATGTTCTTCTTGGTGATTTACGTCCTCAGGTCCCGGCCCTCGAGCGAGCTCAACTGCTGCTGGTTTACCAGGTCACGTGCCATGGTCAAGGCCAGGGGGTGAGGGCTAGAGAGCCAGTAAGAGCTCCTGAGATGTGATGCTCAGGAGCACCCCTTTTAACGCGCAAGGGAATCACATGAGAGAAGAGGGAGAGTCTGCGGTACCGCCTGCCGTAGCCTTCAGGAAGTTCCTGCAAGTTAACGCGAGGGAGTGCACTGATCGCCGTGGTGATTGCCGATTCGCCTTCGGTACGTGGGAGGGGGCTCCCTGCTGCGGAGAGCCCCCGGGGCGTGTACAGCCCCGCCCTGACATGTGGCTTGCACGGCAGGGCTAGACGAGGTGTGTCTGGGCACTCGTGAGCCAGCGCGGGACTCACGAGGCCCTACCCCAAGGCGGGTTGCGCCTGGTCTTGATTCTTGTTCGCTGTCTTAGTCCTGCGAGGTGGTTAGACAACCTGCGCCGAACGAATCTCCTGAGGTTATCGCGTGAGAAAGCCAAGCACCAACGGCCCCAGGAGGTGACGTGAGCGGGGCTGGCCTGCAAGACAGAGCTCGGTCGTTGGATTTATCGACGCTGCAGGGACGAGCGCGAGCAAAGACGTTGTGCCTAATCCTCTCATGCGAAGGGTCCTGAAGAAAGACGACCGACGCGCGGCACCCGCGATGGGCGACAATCAAGCAGGTGATAGTCATAGATAGATTAAGCATGAAAGGCAACCTAGCTCAGGTAAATGCATAAACGATAGGCGCCACTGGGTCCGGCCCGAGTGGCTTGGAGATGATGCATCCCGAGGGGCGCCCCCAGCAAGGTAAGCTAAAGACATAAACAAGGAAAGATACATGCCACTGGGATGGACCCACGCGGCCTGGGAATAATGCAGCCCCCCTGGGCGCTCCCAGCTAAATGAACTTGGAAAATGTCACCTGGTTCCGTTGATGAATGGGTGTTGAGGTAGCTAAAGGTACGCGGCGAAGGGGTTGCCCCTCACGAGCCACCGGGGCCCTGAGCCTCGAGAGGCTCTGGGGGTCCCGGCGGTTCCTTGAGGGCCATCTCCATCTCCGCAAGGACTGCATGGTGCCTGGCCTCCTGACCTGCCATGATGCTCCACAGGTTGTGATGGAAGGCAGCTGCCATGCTCGGCAAGCCAAACGACATGCGAACATAGTTGTGAGGTGGACCTTCGTAGCGCCCGACACGAGAAGGCCAGAAGCGCTCCTAAGATGCGGCTCGGTTGAGCCCTGGTATATCGATGCAAACGCGCAGCTCACCGCCCTCGCCTGGGTGGGGAGCAGCGCCAGGTAGGCGGCGGTCGCCGTGTATTGCTCTTGCTTCCTGAAGCTCCTGAGATACCTTGGTGATGAACTCTTGAGCACTAGGCGCTCCTTGCCCAGTGTCCTCCTGAAGGAGACATGTTGTGAAACACGCCTCCAAGTGGTGCCCGAGCGCCTCCCTCGTGACGTTGGAGAGGTCTGAGGCCCTCTAGAAGAGAGCCCTTGAGCCCTGTCCGAGGAGGGCGTCGGGTGCGCCTTCCTATGCGATAGAGAGAGGCGCCCCAGGCACGGGCACTGATCCTGACGAGGTGCCACCCACGGTGTTGCCCTCCTGAGGTCCGGCACGGAGCTAATGCTTCTTCTTCTTGGGGACGACCTCAGGAGGGTACCGAGCTGCATTGCTGCCGGGGTCTTCGATTGACGCTGCTTGGAAGGCGCGCTTGAGGGAGCACACCGCATCTCTTTCTTCGCAGGGACTGTGATGATCCCGCCGCTTCCTAGCATCTTGAGGACGTTGTAGCCGTGGTGCGTTACGGCCATGAACTTGGCCAGGGCCGGATACCCGAGGATGGCATTGTATGGCAGACGGATGTAGGCGATGTCGATGTCGATGAGCTCGGTGTGGTAGTTGTTGCACTATTCGAAGGTGACTGGGAGGCGGACCTGACCGATCGGCGTGGTGGAATCGTCAGTCACTCCTGAGAAAGGCTTGGTGGGCTGAAGCTGATCATATGGCACTTGGAGGCTATCGAACGTCTCGAAGGAGAGGACGTTGAGCCCTATGCCACCGTCGATGAGGGTCTTGGTGACTTGCACGTTGCTGATGACGGGTGCACAAAGCATCGGGAGGACGCCGGCAGTAGCCGCGCACTTGAGCTAGTCTGCTGAGCTGAATGTGATGGCGCACTGGGACCACCTGAGCGGGCGTGTGGCCTCGATCTTGGGGAGGATTGTGTTCACCTCGCGAGCAAACTGCTTGAAGATACGCTGCGAGGCTGGGGCTTGAGCTCTGCCCAAGATGCAGGCGATGGCACGCGGCTCCTGGAAGCCCCCATCCCCCTCGTCTTGGTGGTGGTCATAATTCCTTCTTGGTGGTGGCGGCAGTGGAGGGAGACCGGCATTGCCCTGAGGACGATCCTCACGAGGCTGATCCCTCCAGGCGCCCTCGCGAGGTTGATCCTGCCAGTGGTCCTCACGAGGCCGGTCGCGCCACTCCTGGCACGGGCCACGGTCATCCCAACGTCCGCCACCACGTCCTCCTCGGCCATAGCCCCGGTCATTGCGCTCGGGACGTCGACCGAAGCGTCCTTCTCGAATGGATCTGAGCTCTTAACAGTCGCTGGTGTTGTGGCTATGCAGTTTATGGAAGGCGCAGAACGGTCGGCTGCTATTAGATGACTCGGGCTGGTCCCTACCGCGCTTTGTGTCCAGCTCCGCCGCGAGCATAGCTGCTCCCTTGTGCTTCACATCTTTGGCCTTGGCTTTCTTTTCCTCCGGGTTCGCAGCCGGGAGCTCGAGGAGGGAGAGGCGCCCCTCCTCAGCTCTTGCGCACTTGGTCGATAGGTTGAACAGCTCCAGAGATGTGCACAGCTCCTCATGGATGGCGAGCTCCTCCTTCATCTTGACGTCACGGACGCCATCGAAGAACGCAGAGATGATGGCCTCATCCGTCACCTTGGGGATCTTGAGGCGAACGTTGCTGAAGTGCTAGATGTACTTCTGGAGGGTCTCTCCTGGTTATTGCTTGACGTGGCACAGGTCATCCGCAGCCAGTGGGCAGTCGCAAGTGCCCTGGAAGTTGGCGATGAAACGGTCGCGCATCTCGTACTAGGAGGAGATCGAGCCTAGAGGCAAATTCAGGAGCCAGGAGCGGGCACCATCCTTGAGAGCCATGGGAAACCAGTTCGCCATGACTTTCTCGTCGCTGTTGGCTGCCTTGTTGCTCAGCTCGTAGAGCTGCAGGAACTCCGCGGGGTCAGGGGTGCCGTCGTAGCGAGGTGGCAGATCCTGCTTGAACTTGCCCGGCCAAGCGACGCTACGTAGCTCAGGGGTGAAGGTGCTGCATCCTGCCGTGGTCACCGGGACTCTGCGCTGGTGGAGAACTTGTCCTTGATGGGGTCCGTGCACCGCCGCCGCGGGTGGCACGCGGTTTTGCCTTGATGATGCAGGGAGCATGGGGGCATTTTCTCGCGGTCGAGAGACTTCTTGGCAGCTTCTTTCTTCTTGCACGGGCGCCGGACGTTGCAGGTCGCGCCGTGGGGCCGCATGCCTGGGCGCCAAGAGTCCGTCTTGGGGTAGAGGTGGTGGAGGCTCTTCGTGGGCCACGCCGCCGGCGGCTGGCGGAGGGCGGGTGGCGAGAGGGACGGCGCAGGGGAGCCCCCTGCGGCGCTGACAAGCTCGGCGATGCGGTCGAGCCAGTCCTTGTAGAGGTCATCGATTGGACGATAGCACAGGAGCTCGCGCGCCATGCACAGAGCGGCCTGCTCGTCCACGGGAGTGCGACGAGCGTGGGACGACGAACCGGCCGGGGTCAGTGATGGAGTGGCGGTGCGGCCGTCCCGCCGCACCGAAGGGTGCAGCAAGGATGCTTGCTGCTCGTTCCTCGTCGGGCCGGTGGCGGCATTGGCGGCAGGCGACGGAGAACGATGGGGCGGCCCACCGACGGGAGCCATATGAGAAACGCGGGCGGCGAGGGCAGACCAATGCTGAGCGCGAGCACGGAGAGCGTCCAACATGGAGACGATGAGACGACGGGACATGGAGCGACGAAAGGGAAGCTTCGGCGCACCCCTACCTGGCGCGCCAAATGTCGGATCACGGGTTTCGGCAAACCCTCAAGGTTCGAACACTGGGGTGCGCGCGAAGATCTCCCCCTATCGATCCACATCCTAACTCAGCTAAGATCTTATGAACTAACTCGACGAACTCGCAACACAAAGGACACAAGATTTATACTGGTCCGGGCCACCATTGTGGTGTAATACCCTACTACAGTGTGGTGTGGTGGATTGCCTCTTGGGCTGAGGGTGAATAGTACAAGAGGAAGAACAACCTCCTGAGGAGAGGTGTTCTTGTGCTTGGTGAACTTGTGGTTGTCCTGGTCTCTCTTGGCCACACCGATTGATCGATCCCCTAGCTACGGTGGTGGCTAGTCCTATTTATAGGGGCCCTGGTGGTGACGCCGTCTTGGGCTCCACGATGACCTCCGTCTTGTCATCCTTCTGGTCTTGGTCTTGTTGCACTGATATGGAAATCTTTGCTTGACGCCTCAGTACTCCGCGCCTGCTCCTGCTTCCTTAGCACCGAAGAGGAAACAAGGACACTGTGCACGCTGGCGCCCGCCTGACCTTGGTCGTCATGGCTCACATCACTATAACCTCGCGAGGTTCGCCTAGCCTTGAACTCTTTGCGCCTCGCGAGCCAGCCTGGTGAGGCCGCTCCTGAGGAGGTCTTGTGTCGCTAGCCTCGCGAGGCTTGGCCCCTCGCGAGGGTCTTGAGTCCTTGTTGGTGAAAATGGGATGTACGGGCCCGCTCACACAGCCACACCATGGGCCGCATGCAGGCAAGTCTGGGGACCCCCGTTCCCAGAACGCCCACACAATTATTCTTTGACTTAAGTGAATAACCGTATTGCAATAAACATGATCCAATCATATTCATGCTCAACGCAAACACCAAATAACATTTGTTTTAGGTTCAACACTAATCCCGAAAATAAAGGGAGTGTGCGTTGGTGATCTTATCAACCTTGGAATCACTTCCAACACACATCGTCACCTCGCCCTTAACTAATCTCTGTTTATTGCAACTCCTGTTTCGAGTTACTACTCTTAGCAATTGAACTAGTATCAAATACCAAGGGGTTGCTATAAACACTAGTAAAGTACACATCAATAACATGTATATCAACTATACCTTTGTTCACCTTGCCATCCTTCTTATCCGCCAAGTATATAGGGCAGTTCCACTCCTAGTGACCATTTCCTTTGTAGTAGAAGCACTCAGTTTCAGGCTTGGGCCTAGCTTTGGGCTTCTTCATGGGAGTGGCAACTTTCTTGCCATTCTTTTTGAAGTTTGCCTTTCTTTCCCTTGCCCTTTTTCTTGAAACTAGTGGCCTTGTTAACCATCAACACTTGATGCTATTTCTTGATTTCTACCTTTGCTGATTTCAACATCGTGAAGAGCTTGGGAATCATTTTCGTCATCCCTTTCATATTATAGTTCATCACAAAGTTCTAGTAACTTGGTGATAGTGACTAGAGAACTCTGCCAATCATTATCTTACCTGGAAGATTAACTCCCACTTGATTCAAGCGGCTGAAGTACCCAAACATTCTGAGCACATGCTCACTACTTGAGCTACTATCCTCCATTTTGTAGGCAAAGTACTTGTGAGAGGTCTCATACCTCTCGACATGGGCATGAGTCTGAAATACCAATTTTAGTTCTTGGAACATCTCATATGCCCCATGGCATTCAAAACATTTTTGAAGTCCTGCTTCTAAGACGTAAAGCGTGGTGCACTAAACTATCAAGTAGTCGTCATACCAAGCTTGCAAAATGTTCATAACGTCTGCATCTGCTCCTGCAACAGGTTTGTCACCTAGTGGTGCATTAAGGACATGATTCTTCTATGCAGCAATGAGGATAATCCTCAGATCACGAATCTAGTCCGCATCATTGCTACTATCATCTTTCAACTTAGTTTTCTCTAGGAACATATTAAAAATAAAATAGGGGAGCCATACGCGAGCTATTGATCTACAACATAGATATGCAAATACTATCCGGACTAAGTTCATGATAAATGAAGTTCAATTAATCATATTACTTAAGAACTCCCACTTAGATAGACATCCCCCGAGTCATCTAAATGATCACGTGATCCATATCAACTAAAGAATGTCCGATCATCACGTGAGATGGAGTAGTTTTCAATGGTGAACATCTCTATGTTGATCATATCTACTATATGATTCACGTTCGACCATTCAGTCTCAGTGTTCCGAGGCCATGTCTGTACATGCTAGGCTCATCAAGTTTAACCCGAGTATTCCGCATGTGCAAAACTGTCTTGCACCTATTGTATGTGAACGTAGAGCTCATCACACCCCAATCATCACGTGGTGTCTCAGCACGACGAACTGTTGCAACAGTGCATACTCAGGGAGAACACTTATACTTTGTTAGTGAGGTATCATCTTATAATGCTACTGCCATACTAAGCAAAATAAGATGCACAAAAGATAAACATCACATGCAATCAAAATATGTGACATGATATGACCATCATCATCTTGTGCCTTTGATCTCCATCTCCAAAGCACCATCATGATCTCCGTCGTCACCAGCTTGACACCTTGATCTCCATCGTAGCGTCATTGTCGTCTCGCCAACTATTGCTTCTACAACTATTGCTAACGCATAGTGATAAAGTAAAGCAATTACATGGCGATTGCATTTCATACAATAAAGTGACAACCATAAGGCTCTGCCAGTTTCCGATAACTTTTACAAAACATGATCATCTCATACAATAACTTATATCATATCATGTCTTGACCATATCATATCACAACAAGCCCTGCAAAAACAAGTTAGACATCCTCTACTTTGTTGTTGCAAGTTTTACGTGGCTGCTACGGGCTTCTAGCAAGAACTGTTCTTACCTACGCATGAAAACCATGACGATTTTTCGTCAAGTGTGCTGTATTAACCTTCAACAAGAACAGACCGTAGTCAAATTCGATTCAACTAAAGTTGGAGAAACAGACACCCGCCAGCCACCTTTATGCAAAACAAGTTGCATGTCTGTCGGTGGAACCGATCTCATGAACGTGGTCATGTAAGGTTGGTCCGGGCCGCTTCATCCAACAGTACCGCCGAATCAAAATAAGACGTTAGTGGTAAGTAGTATGACTATTATCGTTGACAAGTCTTTGTGTTCTACTCATGTATATCATCAATGCATAGACTTGGCTCTGATGCCACTGTTGGGGAACATAGCATGCAATTTCAAAAAAATACCTATGATCATGCAAGATCTTTCTAGGAGATGCATAGCAATGAGAAGGGGAGAGTGTGTCCACGTACCTTCGTAGACCGAAAGCGGAAGCGTTTGACAACGCGGTTGATGTAGTCAAACTTCTTCTCGTTTCGATCGATCAAGCACCAGATGTACGACACCTCTGAGTTCTGCACACGTTCAGCTCGATGACGTCCCTCGGACTCTTGATCCAGGAAAGTGTCGAGGAAGAGTTTAGTTAGCAGGATGGTGTGGTGACGGTGATGGTGAAGTGATCCGCGTAGGGCTTCGCCTAAGCACTACGACAATATGACCAGAGGAGTAAACTGTGGAGGGGGCACCGCACACGGCTAACAGTTGTTTCTGTGTGTTCTAGGCGCCCCTCCCCACATATATATAGGTGGGAGGGGAGGGGGGCAGCCATGGGGTGCCCCAAGTAAGAGGAATCCTACTTGGGGGCCTCGTCCAATTCGGCCTCCCCCTTTCGTTTTCTCCGGAGAGGGAAAGGAAAGAGGGGAGAGGGGAAAGGAAAGGGGAATCCTATTCCCTCTATTTCCTTTCCTCCTCCCCTTTTCCTTTCTCCACTTAGGCCGGCTCATATGGGGAGCACCAGCCCCTTTTGGGGCTGGTCTATCCAACTCTTGGCCCATTAGGGCCATATAGCTTGCTAGGGGTTTCCCAGAACCGCTTCCGGTGACCCGATACGTACCCGGTACCCCCGGAACACTTCCGGTGTCCAAATACTATCGTCCTATATGTGAATCTTTACCTCTCGACCACTGCGAGATTCCTCGTCATGTCCGTGATATCATCCGGGACTCCAAACAATATTTGGTCACCAAATCACATAACCAATATAATACAAATCGTCACCGAACGTTAAGTGTGCAGACCCTACGGGTTCGAGAACAATGTAGACATGACCAAGACACCTCTCCGGTCAATAACCAATAGCGGAACCTGGATGCTCATATTGGTTCCCACATATTGTATGAAGATCTTTATCGGTCAAACCAGTATGAAAATATACGTTATTCCCTTGGTCATCGGTATGTTACTTGCCCGAGATTCGATCGTCGGTGTCTCCATACATAGTTCAATATCATTACTGGCAAGTCTCTTTACTCATTCCGAATGCATCATCCCGCAACTAACTCATTAGTCACATTGCTTGCAAGGCTTATTATGATGTGCATTACCGACAGGGCCCAGAGATACCTCTCCGATACTCGGAGTGACAAATCCTAATCTCAATCTATGCCAACCTGATGACGCTTGAAGCTATGTCGGTATTTCCCCATAGAGGAAGGGATGATGCAGCACAACGGCGGTAGGTATTTCCCTCAGATATGAAACCAAGGTTCTCGAACTAAGCAACACAACATAAACAACACCTGCACACAAATAACAAATACTTGCAACCCGATGTGTTAAAGGGGTTGTCAATCCCTTTCGGGTAACGATGCCAGAAATTGGTGCGTTGACGGGAGAAAGTTGTAATAGATTGAATAAATAGATTGAAAATAAAATAAAGTGCAGCAAAGTATTTTTGTATTTTAGTTTAATAGATCTGAAAATAAATGCAAAGGAAAAGTAGATCGCAAAGGCAAAAAAATGAGAAAGAGACCCGGGGGCCGTAGGTTTCACTAGTGGCTTCTCTCGAGAAAAATAGCAAGCGGTGATTAAACAAATTACTGTTGGGCAATTGATAGAACTTCAAATAATCATGATGATATCCAGGCAATGATCATTACATAGGCATCACATCCAAGATTAGTAGACCGACTCCTGCCTGCATCTACTACTATTACTCCACACATCGACCGCTATCCAGCATGCATCTAGTGTATTAAGTTCATGGAGAAATGTAGTAATGCAATGAGAACGATGACATGATGTAGATAAGATCTATCTATGTAGAGATAGACCCCATCATTTTATCCTTAGTAGCAACGACACATACGTGTCAGATCCCCTTCTGTCATTAGGATCAAGCACCGTAAGATCGAACCCACTACAAAGCACCTTTTCCCATTGCAAGATAAATAGATCAAGTTGGCCAAACAAAACCCAAATATCAGAGGAAAAATATGAGGCTATAAGAGATCATGCATAAAAGAGATCAAAGAAACTCAAATACTTTCATGGATATAAAAATATATAAATGATCATAAACTCAAAGTTCGCCAGATCCCAACAAACACACCGCAAAAAGAGTTACATCATATGGATCTCCAAGAGACCATTGTATTGAGAATTCAGCGAGAGAGAGGAAGCCATCTAGCTACTAACCACGTACCCTAAGGTCTACAAAGAACTACTCACACATCATTGGAGAGGCACCAATGGAGGTGGTGAACCCCATACGAGATGGTGTCTAGATTGGATCTGGTGGTTCTGGACTCTGCGGCAGCTGGACCAATATTTCGATGACTCCCCTAGAGTTTTGGGAATATTGGGGTATTTATACAGCAAAGAGGCGGTCCGGAGGGCACCCGAGGTGGGCACAACCCACCAGGGCATGCCTGGGCCTCCTGGCGCACCCTGGTGGGTTGTGCTCTCCTCGGAGCACCCCCCAGGCACAACCAGGGCCCATTAGGTGTCTTCTGGTCCATAAAAATCTCTATAAAGTTTCGTGGCATTTGGACTCCGTTTGGTATTGATTTTCTGCGATGTAAAAAACATGCAAAAACAGCAACTGACACTTGGCACTATGTCAATAGGTCAGTACCAAAAAATGATATAAAATGATTATAAAACATCCAAGATTGATAATATAACAGCATGGAACAATCAAAAATTATAGATACATTGGAGATGTATCAGCATCCCCAAGCTTAACTCCTACTCGTCCTCGAGTAGGTCAATGATAAAAACAGACTTTTTGATGTGGAATGCTGCCTATCATGTCATATCATATTCTTTTCTTTATAGCACGGACATTTGGACTTTTATATTGTTCAAAGCAATAGTCTAGTTTTGACATGATAACTTAAATACTCAAGCATATCAACAAGCAACCATGTCTTTCAAAATATCAACGCTAAAATAAGTTATCCCTAGCCCATCATGCTCAATCATTGATCCATTCATGAAACACACTCGCATATTAACTACACCCAATGCTTAAGTACGATCATAGTGCCTCCTAGCTGGTGCTTTTATAAGAGAAGATGGAGACTCAAATTCAGAATAAAAATTGCATAATTTAAAATAAAGGCCCTTCGCAGAGGGAAGTAGGGATTTGTAGAGGTGCCAGAGCTCAAAGCGAAAAAATTAGAGATAAAAACATTTTGGGAGGTGTGTCCTTCCCACCAACGAAAACGACTTAGAGTTCCCAACACTTTCAATGCTAGATATATCATAGGTGGTTCCCAAACAAAAAATAAAGTTTATTCCTTTTTCCATCGTACTTTCACTTTCCATGGCTAACCGTATCCATGGGTGCCTTCCATACCAACAGTTTCCAAGGAATTTATTATTTGACAACATAAAGTAAATTCATTTTTCATTTTGAGATTGGGCATCCATAATACCTTTGCCTTACTCTCGTGCAATGATAAGTGAATAAGCACCCATCGTGAGAATAACACATCTAGCATGGAAAATATTAGCCACCCCTCACCGCTCCGCGAGTGAAACGAACACACAAAAGAGAAGTTTATTTTGAAAATTAGAGATGGCACATACAAATTTGCTTAGAATGGCAAAAGAATAACGCATATAGGTAGGTATTGTGGACTCATGAGGCAAAATTGGTTTAAAGGTTTTTGGATGCATAAGTAGAGATCATACTTAGTGCAAAATGAAGGCTAGCAAAATATTGAGAAGTGACCAACCAAGAAACGAATAATCTCATAAGCGAGCACTAAGCATAATTAACACTGAATAATGCACCATAAGTAGGATATAATTTCATTGCATAATTACTGACTTTCGTGCTTGCATAGGGAATCACAAACCTTAAAACGAATATTCTTACTAAAGAATAATTACTCATCAACATAACTCACATATCACATCATCATATCTCAAAACTATTACTAAGAATCAAGTTTATTTTATCCAATGATCTCCATGAAAGTTTTTATTATATCCTTCTTGGATATCAATCACTTTGGAACTAATTTTCATATGTTCCTTTTGATAAGCTCGAAAAATATAAGTGAATATCGTGAGCATAATTTTTTCTTTCTCTCAAATTAATTTAAGTGAAGCAAGAGAGAATTTTTGAAAATTTTACTAACTCTCAAACAAATCCAAGTGAAGCAAGAGAGAAATTCTAACAAGTCATGACATAATTTTGGCTCTCTAAAATAGGTGTGTCCAGCAAGGAATCAAGACTTAAAACACAAAATAAAACAATCAAAGACTCATATCATACAAGACGCTCCAAGCAAAACACATTGTATGTGACGAATAAAAATATAGCTTTGAGTAAAATACCGATGATCGTTAGAAGAAATAGGGGATGCCACTCGGGGGCATCCCCAAGCTTAGGCTCTTCTTACTCCTTATTCCTTCGTCCATCATAAGATAACCCAAAACTTGAAAACTTCAATCACACAAAACTCAACAAAACCTTCGTGAGATCCGTTAGTATAAGAAAATAAACCACTATTATAAGTGTTGTATCAAACCAATTCATATTTTGTTTTTGCATTATATCTACTGTATTCCAACTTTTCTATGGCAAAAACTCATCAAAGAAAATCGTAGAGCCATCAAAACAAGCACACAACGCAAAGAAAACAGAATCTGTCAAAAACAGAACAGTCTATAGTAATCTGGGTGTTTCGAATACTTATGTAACTCCAAAAATTCTTAAAAAATAGGAAGACCTGAGAAATTTTTATACTGATCTACTGCAAAAGTAATTGGCATTTTATCGCGCTCTGGTAAAAAATGAGAATTATTTTTGTGAGAGCAAAAGTTTTTGTTCTTTCAGCAAGATCAAGCAACTATCACCCAAGAATATCCTAAAGGCTTTACTTGGAACAAACACTAATTAAAACATAAAACCACAATCATAACAGTAGCATAATTGTGCTAACACTCAAAAACAGGAAGAAAAAAGCAAAAATAAATTTTATTCATTGGGTTGCCTCCCAACAAGCGCTATAGTTTTACGCCCTTAGCTAGGCATAAAGCAAGGATCTACGTTTTGTCATCCTTCTCATTAACTTTCTTAGAGGTGTTTTCATCATGGGGTTTTGTAAAAACAACATAAAACATATTATCCATAGAAACCTTAGCGTTCCTAAGTTGGTGTTCATCATAACATTTTTGATTCCCTGCAACAATCCAAGAGTAAAGTTGATTGACATTATTGAAAACATGTTGGATTATATCTAAAACGGGCACTTCCTTTTTAAGATTGTCATCAAAGATTTTATTATCCCCAGGAAAATGTCTTAAAGCATAGTCACTATTATAAAGAATTTCATCTATCACAGTTTTTTCACGATTCATACCATAAAAATCAAAGATTTCCCTAGCTTCCTGTATGATATAGTCAAACTCATTCATAAGAACGAGAGTGGTCAACTTTTTAGCCTTAGGATTCTTTATAACGCGGAGCTCAAAAAACAATCTTTGCAAAGTAGGATGAGTACAGATAAATTTTCTTTCAAGTTTCAGAACTAGTGTTGAAATAGCATGTGAGGGAGTCCTGGATTAGGGGGTCTCTAGACAGCATGACTATATCCTTTGGCCGGACTGTTGGACTATGAAGATACAAGATTGAAGACTTTGTCTCGTGTCCGGATGGGACTCTACTTGGCGTGGAAGGCAAGCTAGGCAATACGGATATGAATATTTCCTCTTTGTAACCGATTGTGTGTAACCCTAACCCTCTCTGGTGTCTATATAAACCGAAGGGTTTTAGTCCGTAGAATAACATAAAATCATACCATACGCTAGCTTCTAGGGTTTAGCCTCTCTGATCTCGTGGTAGATCTACTCTTGTACTATCCATATCATCAATATCAATCAAGCAGGACATAGGGTTTTACCTCCATCAAGAGGGCCCGAACCTGGGTAAAACATCGTGTCCCTGCCTCCTGTTACCATCCGGCCTAGACGCACAGTTTGGGACCCCCTACCCGAGATCCGCCGGTTTTGACACCGACAGCATGCGCATAAGATCTAGTATTTTTAAGTATAGGAGCATCATCAAGACTTAGATTCTCAACACAATTGAAAAATTCTTGGATACATTCTTTTCCCATAATGTTCCCATGCCCCAAGATAAAGGTTTTAGCATCCAGATTGCCCGTACGCCCAATCTTAGGAGTTAGGCCATCATCTATTGGTGCCATATCGAAATCACTCATGATTGCAAGCAAAGGATAGATCTGACAAGAAAACGGCGAACGGGAAAAGAGGGGAAAATAAAACGGCAAATTTTTGTGAAGTGGGGGAGAGGAAAACGAGTGGCAAATGGCAAATATTGTAAATTGCGAGGAGATGAGATTTGTGATTAGGAGCCTGGTATATGTTGAAGATCCTCCTTGGCAACGGTGCCAGAAATTCCTTTTGATGTCGCTTGAAGCAACATCAGTATTTCCCGAAAGAGGAAGGGATGATGCAGCACATCGGCGGTAGGTATTTCACTCAGATATGAAACCAAGGTTATCGGACCAGTAGGAGAACCAAGCAACACAACGTAAATAGCCCCTGCACACAAATAACAAATACTCGCAACCCGACATTTTAAAGGGGTTGTCAATCCCTTTTGGGTAACAGTGCCAGAAATTGGTGCGTTCATGGGAGAAAGTTGTAATAGATTGAATAAATAGATAGCAAATAAAATAAAGAGCAACAAAGTATTTTTTGTTGGGGAACGCAGTAATTTCGAAAAAATTCTTACGCACATGCAAGATCTATCTAGGTGATGCATAGCAACGAGAGGGGAGGGTGTTGTCTACGTACCCTTGTAGACCGTAAGCGGAAGTGTTATGTAAACACGGTTGATGTAGTCGTACGTCTTCACCATCCGACCGATCCGAGTACTGAAAGTACGGCACCTCCGTGATCTGCACACGTTCAGCTCGGTGATGTCCCACGAACTCTCGATCCAGCTGAGTGTTGAGGGAGAGCTTCGTCAATACGATGGCGTGATGACGGTGATGATGAATCTATCGACGTAGGGCTTCGCCTAAGCACTACGACGATATAACCGAGGTGGATTATGGTGGAGGGGGCACCGCACACGGCTAAGACAATGACAACTTGTGTGTCTATGGGGTGCCCTCCACCCTCGTGTATAAAGGAGTGGAGGAGGGGGGAGGTCCGACCCTCTATGGCGCACCCTAGGGGAGTCCTACTCTCACCGGGAGTAGGATTCCCCCTTCCAAGTAGTAGGAGTAGGAGAGAAGGAAGGGGAGGAGAGAGGGAAGGAAATGGGGGGGGCACCCAATTAGGATTGGGCTAGGGGGCATGCCTCCCACCTTTTCCCTTCCTCTCCTCTATTGCACTAAGGCCCAATAAGGCCCATATACTCCCCAGGGGGTTCCGGTAACCTCCCGGTACTCCGAAAAATGCCCGAACTCATCCAGAACCACTCCGATGTCCAAACATAGGCTTCCAATATATTGATATTTATGTCTCAACCATTTCGATACTCCTCATCATGTTCGTGGTCATATCCGAGACTCTAAACTACCTTCGGTACATCAAAACACATAAACTCATAATACCGATCGACATCGAATGTTAAGCGTGCGGACCCTACGGGTTCGAGAACTATGTAGACATGACCGAGACTCATCTCCGGTAAATAACCAATAGCAGAACTTGGATGCTCATATTGGTTCCTAAATATTCTACGAAGATCTTTATCGGTCAAACCGCACAACAATATATGTTGTTCCCTTTGTCATCGGTATGTTACTTGCCCGAGATTCGATCATCGGTATCTCAATACCTAGTTCAATCTCGTTACTGGCAAGTCTCTTTACTCATTCCGTAATGCATCATCCTGCAACTAACTCATTAGTCACATTGCTTGCAAGGCTTATAGTGATGTGCATTACCGACAGGGCCCAGAGATACCTCTCCGATACTCGGAGTGACAAATCCTAATCTCAATCTATGCCAACTCAACAAACACCATCGGAGACACCTGTAGAGCATCTTTATAGTCACCCAGTTAGGTTGTGACGTTTGATAACACACTAAGTGTTCCTCCGGTATTCGGGAGTTGCATGATCTCATAGTCATAGGAACATGTATAAGTTATGGAGAAAGCAATAGCAACAAACTAAACGATCATCGTTCTAAGCTAACGTATGGGTCAAATCAATCACATCATTCTCTAATGATGTAATCCCATTAATCAAATGAAAACTCATGTCTATGGTCAGGAAACATAACCATCATTGATTCAACGAGCTAGTCAAGTAGAAGCATACTAGTGACACTCTGTTTGTCTATGTATTCACACATGTACTAAGTTTCCGGTTAATACAATTCTAGCATGAATAATAAACATTTATCATGATATAAGGAAATATAAATAACAACTTTATTATTGCCTCTAGGGCATATTTCCTTCAGTCTCCCACTTGCACTAGAGTCAATAATCTAGATTACATTGTAATGATTCTAACACCCATGGAGTCTTGGTGCTGATCATGTTTTGCTCGTGAGAGAGGCTTTGTCAACGGGTCTGCAACATTCAGATCCGTATGTATCTTGCAAATCTCTATGTCTCCCTCCTTGACTTGATCGCGGATGGAATTGAAGCGTCTCTTGATGTGCTTGGTTCTCTTGTGAAATCTGGATTTCTTTGCCAAGGCAAGTGCACCAGTATTGTCACAAAAGATTTTCATTGGACCCGATGAACTAGGTATGACACCTAGATCGGATATGAACTCCTTCATCCAGACTCCTTCATTTGCTGCTTCCCAAGCAGCTATCTACTTTGCTTCACACGTAGATCCCGCCACGACGCTCTGCTTGGAACTGCACCAACTGACAGCTCCACCATTTAATAAACATACATATACGGTTTGTGACTTAGAGTCATCCGGATCAGTGTAAAATCTTGCATCGACGTAACCATTTACGACGAGCTCTTTGTCACCTCCATAAATGAGAAATATATCCTTAGTCCTTTTCAGGTATTTTAGGATGTTCTTGACCGCTCTCCAGTAATCCACTCCTAGATTAGTTTGGTACCTCCCTGCTAAACTAATAGCAAGGCAAACATCAGGTCTGGTACACAACATTCCATACATGATAGAACCTATGGCTGAAGCATACAAAATGACTTTCATTTTCTCTCTATCTTCTGCAGTGGTCGGGCATTCAGTCTGACTCAACTCCACACCTTGTAACACAGGCAAGAACCCTTTCTTTGCTTGATCCATTTTGAACTTCTTCAAAACTTTATCAAGGTATGTGCTTTGTAAAAGTCCAATTAAGTGTCTCAATCTATCTCTATAGATCTTGATGCCCAATATATAAGCAGCTTCACCGAGGTCTTTCATTGAAAAATTCTTATTCAAGTATCCTTTTATCCTATTCAGAAATTCAATATCATTTTCGATCAACAATATCTACATATAATATTAGAAATGCTACAGAGCTCCCACTCACTTTCTTGTAAATACAGGCTTCTCCAAAATTCTGTATAAAACATATGCTTTGATTACAGTATCAAAGCGTATATTCCAACTCCGAGAGGCTTGCACCAGTCCATAAATGGATCGCTGGAGCTTCCACACTTTGTTAACACCTTTTGGATCGACAAAACCTTCTGGTTGAATCATATACAACTCTTCTTTAAGATATCTATTAAGGAATGCAGTTTTGACATCCATTTGCCAAATTTCATAATCATAAAATGCGGCAATTGCTAACACGATTCAGACGGACTTAAGCATCACTACGGGTGAGAAGGTCTCATCATTGTCAACTCCTTGAACTTGTCGAAAATGTTTTGCAACAAGTCGAGCTTTGTAGACAGTAACATTACCGTCAGCGTCAGTCTTCTTCTTGAAGATCCATTTATTCTCTATGGCCTACCGATCATTAGGAAAGTCAACCAAAGTCCACACTTTGTTTTCATACATGGATCCCATCTCAAATTTCATGGCCTCAAGCCATTTTGTGGAATCTGGGCTCATCATCGCTTCCTCATAGTTCGTAGGTTCGTCATGGTCAAGTAACATGACCTCCAGAACAGGATTACCGTACCACTCTGGTGCGGATCTTACTCTGGTTAACCTACGAGGTTCGGTAGTAACTTGATCAGAAGCTTCATGATCATCATCATTAGCTTCCTCACTTACTGGTGTAGGAATCACTTGAACTGATTTCAGTGATGAACTACTTTCCAATAAGGGAGAAGGTACAATTACCTCGTCAAGTTCTAGTTTCCTCCCACTCACTTCTTTCGAGAGAAACTCCTTCTCTATAAAGGATCCATTCTTAGCAACGAATATCTTGCCTTCGGATCTGTGATAGAAGGTGTACCCAATAGTCTCCTTTGCGTATCCTATGAAGACACATTTCTCCGATTTGGGTTCGAGCTTATCAGGTTGAAGCTTTTTCACATAAGCATCGCAGCCCCAAACTTTAAGAAACGACAACTTGGGTTTCTTGCCAAACCACAGTTCATAAGGTGTCGTCTCAACGGATTTTGATGGTGCCCTATTTAACATGAATGCAGCCGTCTCTAAAGCATAACCCCAAAACAATAGCGGTGGATCAGTGAGAGAAATCATAAATCGCACCATATCTAATAAACTGCGGTTACGACATTCGGACACACCATTACGTTGTGGTGTTCCAGGTGGCGTGTGTTGCGAAACTATTCCGCATTGTTTCAAATGAAGACCAAACTCATAACTCAAAAATTCACCTCCATGATCAGATCGTACAAACTTGATTTTCTTGCTACGATGATTTTCCACTTCACTCTAAAATTCTTTGAACTTTTCAAATGTTTCAGACTTATGTTTCATCAAGTAGATATACCCATATCTGCTCAAATCATCAGTGAAGGTAAGAAAATAACGATATCCACCGAGAGCCTCAATGTTCATTGGACCACATACATCAGTATGTATGATTTCCAATAACTTTGTTGCTCGCTCCGTTGTTTCGGAGAACGGAGTTTTAGTCATCTTGCCCATGAGGCATGGTTTGCAAGTACCAAGTGATTCCAGAAGTCCATCAGAATGGAGTTTCTTCATGCACTTTACACCAATATGACCCAAACAGTAGTGCCACAAATAAGTTGCACTATCATTATCAACTCTGCATCTTTTGGCTTCAATACTATGAACATGTGTATCACTACTATCAAGATTTAGTAAAAATAGACCACTCATCAAGGGAGCATGACCATAAAAGATATTACTCATATAAATAGAACAACCGTTATTCTCTTATTTAAATGAATAACCGTCTCACATCAAACAAGATCTAGATATAATGTTCATGCTCAACGCTGGCACCAAATAACAATTATTTAGGTCTAAAACTAATCCTGAAGGTAGATGTAGAGGTAGCGTGCCGACGGCGATCACATCGACTTTGGAACCATTTCCAACGCGCATCGTCACCTCGTCCTTAGCCAATCTTCGCTTAATCCATAGCCCCTGTTTTGAGTTGCAAATATTAGCAACAGAACCAGTATCAAATACCCAGGCGCTACTGCGAGCATTAGTAAGGTCCACATCAACAACATGTATACCAAATAAACATTTCACTTTGCCATCCTTCTTCTCCGCCAAATACTTGGGGCAGTTCCGCTTCCAGTGACCAGTCCCTTTGCAGTAGAAGCACTCAGTTTCAGGCTTAGGTCCAGACTTGGGTTTCTTCACTTGAGCAGCAACTAGCTTGCTGTTCTTCTTGAAGTTCCCCTTCTTCCCTTTACCCCTTTTCTTGAAACTAGTGGTCTTGTTGACCATCAACACTTGATGCTCCTTCTTGATTTCTACCTCCGCAGCCTTCAACATTGCGAAGAGATCGGGAATAGTCTTATCCATCCCTTGCATATTATAGTTCATCACAAAGTTCTTGTAGCTTGGTGGCAGTGATTGAAGAACTCTGTCAATGACACTATCATCAGTAAGATTAACTGCCAGCTGAGTCAAGTGGTTGTGGTACCCAGACATTTTGAGTATATGTTCACTGACAGAACTATTATCCTCCATTTTGCAGTTGTAGAACTTATAGGAGACTTCATATCTCTCAATTCGGGCATTTGCTTGAAATATTAACTTCAACTCCTGGAACATCTCATATGCTCCATGACGTTCAAAACATTGTTGAAGTCCCGGTTCTAAGCCGTAAAGCATGGCACACTGAACTATCGAGTAGTCATCAGCTTTGCTCTGCCAGGTGTTCACAACATCTGGCGTTGCTCATGTAGTGGGTTTGTCACCTAGCGGTGCTTCCAGGATGTAATTCTTTTGTGCAGCAATGAGGATAATCCTCAAGTTATGGACCCAGTCTGTGTAGCTGCTACCATCATCTTTCAACTTAGCTTCCTCTAGGAACGCATTAAAATTCAACGGAACAATAGCATAGACCATCTATCTACAACAACATAGACATGCAAAATACTATCAGGTACTAAGTTCATGATAAATTAAAGTTCAATTAACCAAATTACTTAAGAACTCCCACTTAGATAGACATCTCTCTAATTATCTAAGTGATCACGTGATCCATATCAACTGAACCATGTCCGATCATCATGTGTGATGGAGTAGTTTTCAATGATGAACATCACTATGTTAATCATATCTACTATATGATTCACGCTCAACCTTTCGGTCTCAGTGTTCCGAGGCCATATCTGCATATGCCAGGCTCGTCAAGTTTAACCCGAGTATTACGCGTGTGCAAAACTGGCTTGCACCCGTTGTATGTGAACGTAGAGCTTATCACACCCGATCATCACGTGGTGTCTCGGCACGACGAACTGTAGCAACGGTGCATACTCAGGGAGAACACTTGTACCATGAAATTTAGTGAGAGATCATCTTATAATGCTACCGCAGAACTAAGCAAAATAAGATGCATAAAGGATAAACATCACATCTCCATCTCCAAAGCACCGTCATGATCACCATCGTCACCAGCTTGACACCTTGATCACCATCGAAGCATCGTTGTCGTCTCGCCAACTATTGTTTCTACTACTATCGCTACCGCTTAGTGATAAAGTAAAGCAATTACATGGCGATTGCATTTCATACAATAAAGCAACAACGATATGGCTCTTGCCAGTTGCCGATAACTCTGTTACAAAACATGATCATCTCATACAATAAAATTCAGCATCATGTCTTCACCATATCACATCACAACATGACCTGCAAAAACAAGTTAGATGTCCTCTACTTTGTTGTTGCAAGTTTTACGTGGCTGCTACGGCCTGAGCAAGAACCGTTCTTACCTACGCATCAAAAACCATAACGCGGTATAGTGATTGCTTTTTGATCTTCAGAAAGAACCCAGTTCATTGAATCCGATTCAACTAAAGTTGGAGAAACTGACACACGTCTATAGAACCAGTCTCGCGTAAGAGTACGTGTAATGTCGGTCTGGGCCGCTTCATCCAACAACACTGCTGAATCAAGAATCAACTATATACATACGCCCACAACTCCTTTGTGTTCTACTCATGCATATAACATCTACACATAGACCTGGCTCGGATACCACTGTTGGGGAACGCAGTAATTTCAAAAAAATTCCTACGCACACGTAAGTTCTATCTAGGTGATGCATAGCAACGAGAGGGGAGAGTGTTTTCTACATACCCTTGTAGACCGTAAGCGGAAGCGTTATGACAATGCGGTTGATGTAGTCGTACGTCTTCACGATCCGACCGATCCTAGTATCGAAAGTTCGGCACCTCCGCGATGTGCACACGTTCAGCTTGGTGACGTCCCACGAACTCTCGATCCAGCTGAGTGTCGAGGGAGAGATTCGTCAATACGACGGCGTGATGACGGTGATGATGAAGCTACCGGCGCAGGGCTTGGACTAAGAACTACGATGATATAATGGAGGTGGATTATGGTGGAGGGGGCACTGCACATGGCTAAGACAATGATCAACTTGTGTGTCTATGGGGTGCCCCCCTCCCCCGTATATAAAAGAGTGGAGGAGGGGGGAGGGCCGACCCTCTATGGAGCACCCTAGGGGAGTCCTACTCCCACCAGGAGTAGGATTCCCCCCTTCCAAGTAGTAGGAGTAGGAGATAAGGAAGGGGAGGAGAGAGGGAAGGGAGGGGGGGCGGCCCCCACCCAATCCCCGGGGGTTTCGGTAACCTCTCGGTACTCCAGAAAATGCCCGAACTCATTCAGAACCATTCCGATGTCCAAACATAGGCTCCCAATATATTGATCTTTATGTCTCGACCATTTCGAGACTCCTCGTCATGTCCGTGATCATATCCAGGACTCCAAACTACCTTCGGTACATCAAAACACATAAACTCATAATACCGATCGTCACCGAACGTTAAGTGTGCGGATCTTACGGGTTCAAGAACAATGTAGACATGACCGAGACTCATCTCCGGTCAATGGCCAATAGCGGAACCAGGATGCTCATATTGGTTCCTATATATTCTACGAAGATCTTTATCGGTCAAACCGCACAACAACATACGTTGTTCCCTTTGTCATCGGTATGTTACTTGCCCGAGATTCGATCGTCGGTATCTCAATACCTAGTTCAATCTCGTTACCAGCAAGTCTCTTTACTCGTTCCGTAATGCATCATCCCACAATTAACTCAGTAGTCACATTGCTTGCAAGGCTTATAGTGATGTGCATTACCGACATGGCCCAGAGATACCTCTCCGATACTCGGAGTGACAAATTCTAATCTCGATCTATGCCAACTCAACAAACACCATCGGACACACCTGCAGAGCATCTTTATAGTCACCCAGTTATGTTGTGACATTTGATAGCACACTAAGTGTTCCTCCGGTATTTGGGAGTTTCATGATCTCATAGTCATGGAAACATGTATAAGTTATGGACAAAGCAATAGCAACAAACTAAATGATCATCGTGCTAAGCTAATGGATGGGTCAAGTCAATCACGTCATTCTCTAATGATGTGATCCCGTTAATCAAATGACAACTCATGTCTATGGTTAGGAAACATAACCATCGTTGATTCAACGATCTAGTCAAGTAGAAGCATACTAGTGACACTCTGTTTGTCTATGTATTCACACATGTACTAAGTTTCCGATTAATACAATTCTACCATGAATAATAAACATTTATCATGATATAAGGAAATATAAATAAAAACTTTATTATTGCCTCTAGGGCATATTTCCTTCATTTAGTATTTTTGGTTTAATAGATCTGAAAATAAATGCAAATGAAAAGTATATCGCAAAGGCAAATAAATGAGAAAGAGACCCGGGGGCCGTAGGTTTCACTAGTGGCTTCTCTTGAGAAAAATAGCAAATGGTGGGTAAACAAATTACTGTTGGGCAACTGATAGAACTTCAAATAATCATGACGATGTCTAGGGAATGATCATTACATAGGCATCACATCCAAGATTAGTAGACCGACTCCTGCCTGCATCTACTACTATTACTCCACACATCGACCACTGGCCGACATGCATCTAGTGTATTAAGTTCATGGAGAAACGGAGTAATGCAATAAGAACGCTGGCATGATGTAGACAAGATCTATCTATGTAGAGATAGACCCCATCGTTTTATCCTTAGTAGCAACGATACATACGTGTCAGTTCCCCTTCTATCACTAGGATCAATCACCGTAAGATCAAACCCACTACAAAGCACCTCTTCCCATTTCAAGATAAATAGATCAAGTTGGACAAACAAAACCCAAATATCAGAGAAGAAATACGAGGCTATAAGAGATCATGCATAAAAGAGATCAAAGAAACTCAAATACTTTCATGGATATAAAAATATATAAATGATCATAAACTCAAAGTTCATCAGATCCCAACAAACACACCGCAAAAAGAGTTACATCATATGGATCTCCAAGAGACCATTGTACTGAGAATTCAGCGAGAGAGAGGAAGCCATCTAGCTACTAACTATGGACCCGAAGGTCTACAAAGAAGTACTCACGCATCATCGGAGAGGCACCAATGGAGGTGGTGAACCCCATCCGAGATGGTGTCTAGATTGGATCTGATGGTTCTGGACTCTGCGGCGGCTGGATCAATATTTCGTCGACTCCCCTAGGGTTTTGGGAATATTGGGGTATTTATAGAGTAAAGAGGCGGTCCGGCGGG
Source organism: Triticum dicoccoides (assembly GCF_002162155.2). Lineage (NCBI taxonomy): Eukaryota > Viridiplantae > Streptophyta > Magnoliopsida > Poales > Poaceae > Triticum > Triticum dicoccoides. Next base: position 161,052,100 of record NC_041380.1, on the reverse strand, counting down.
GCACCCGAGGTGGGCACAACCCACCAAGGCGCGCCTGGGCCTCCTGGCGCGCCCTGGTGGGTTGTGCTCTCCTTGGAGCACCCTCCAAGGCGCAGCCAGGGCCCATTAGGTGTCTTCTGGTCCATAAAAAATCTCCGTAAAGTTTCGTGGCATTTGGACTCCGTTTGGTATTGATTTTCCGCGATGTAAAAAACATGCAAAAAACAGCAACTAGCACTTGGCACTATGTCAATAGGTTAGTACCAAAAAATGATATAAAATGACTATAAAATAATTATAGAACATTCAATATCGATAATATAACAACATGGAACAATCAAAAATTATTTGTACATTGGAGACGTATCACAACCCAACAAACACATTTGGAGATACATGTAGAGCATCTTTATAATCACCCAGTTACGTTGTGACATTTGATAGCACACAAGGTATTCCTCCAGTATCCATGAGTTGCACAATGTCATAGTCAAAGGAATATGTATATGGCATGAAGAAAGCAATAGAAAAAAACTTAACGATCATTATGCTAAACTAACGGATGGGTCTTGTACATCACATAATTCTCCTAATGATGTGATCCCATTCATCAAATGACAACACATGTCCATGGTTAGGAAACTTAACCATCTTTGATTAATGAGCTAGTCTAGTAGAGGCTTACTAGGGACACGGTGTTTTGTCTATGTATCCACACATGTATCAAGTTTCCGTTTAATACAATTCTAGCATGAATAATAAACATTTATCATGATATAAGGAAAGATAAAATAACAACTTTATTATTAACTCTAGGGCATTTTTCCTTCATCACATCCTTGACAGTTTTTGAGGCTTGGATCTGCTCTATTGCGTTGTTCTTGTCCGGGTTGGCTTCTATCCCCCGCTGAGACACAAAGAACCCAAGGAGCTTGCCGGACGGAACGCCAAACACACATTTCTTTGGATTGAGCATAAAGTTGTTCTTTCGCAGGTTCACAAAGGTTTCTTCCAAATCTTTGTTGAGTGTAGACTTATTTCTGGTTTTGACCACTATGTCATCCATGTAGGCTTCTATGTTTCTGTGTAGCTAAGACTCAAAACGAATCTGCACGACTCTTGCGAACATAGAACCAGTGCCTTTTAGCCCGAAAGGCATACGTACAAAGTAGTACGTGACACATGGGGTAATAAACACGATTTTCTCTTTGTCTTTCTTAGCCATGAAGATCTGATGGTAACCAGAGTATGCATCAAGGAAGGAGAGCAAATCACATCCTGAGGTGGAGTCAACGACCTGATCCATGCGCAGCAAGGGGAAGGGATCCTTTGGACATGCCTAGTTCAAATCAGTGAAGTCAATACAAAGTCTCCACTTCCCATTTGCCTTGCGTACGACCATTGGATTTGCTAACCAAGTTGAGTACAGTACTCCTCTGACCAAGCCTGCTGCTTCAAGTTTCTTAATCTCCTAGGAAATGAATTGATGTCACTGCAAGGCCTGCTTTCTGACTTTCTTCTTGACAGGACGAGCATGGGAACAGACAACAAGGTGGTGCTCAATTACCTCCCTGAGAACACCACGATGTCAGATGGTTTCCATGAAAACACATCGACATTCGCCCGCGAGAAGGCAAGGAGAGTGCTTTCCTATTTGTCATCAAGGGTGGCACTAATGATAAAAGTAGCATCAGTGACATCTTGTCTTGCCGGAACATTCTTTATTGCAGGGGGAGTAGCCTTGGGTTTCTTACTAGCCGAACTTTCTGGCAGGTCGCTGCCGGACGCAACACACTCTGAAGAGGCGCGCTTCCCGGGGTCCTTTTTGGTGTCCTTGCTAGCTTTCCTAACTCTCTTTTCCTCCTTGGCGGGAGCTGAGGCCTTGTCGACCTCTACTGCTACCACATCTCCATACACCTTATTGACATAGATGACTGCATCCCTCTTATCTGACGAAATGGAGATGACTCCCATGTGGCCTGGCATCTTCAATGTGTTGTACGCGTAGTGGGATGCTGCCATGAACTTGGCCAAAGCTGGGTGACCAAGGATTTTGTTGAATAGTAGGGGAAGTTCAACAACATCAAACACAACCTTCTCAGTCCAAAAGTTTATTTCCCCGACAAACGTCACCGTGAAAGTAATCTTCCCTTTGGCTGGCTCCTCCCTTGGTTGATCCCCTGGAAACTGCTAGCTAGTATTCTTTAGGTCTTTGTCAGGAATCTGAAGTTTCTTGAGAACATCAGGGGAAATCTGATTCAACCCTGCTCTATTGTCAACCAGCATCTTTGTGACCATGAGGTTGCGGATTGTTGGTGAAACCAACAATGGCAAGCATCCAACCGCAGTGGTGTGATCCGGATGGTCCTCGATGTCAAAAATGATGGGCGTGCAGGACCACTTGAGTGATTCTCGTGCGTTTGCTACTGGTTTTACCACATTGACCTCATGCGCCCTCTTCAATACACATTGTCTCAGTAGCTTTCTGAAATTCTTTTTCATTGGTCTCATCATCCTCTTCTTCTCTGTCATCTTCATTTTCCTTTGTCTCATGGCCTCTTGCGGGCTTTTCCTTCTGTTGTTCGACTTTGCCGCAATTACCATTGTGACCACCACGACCTTTCCCACCAGGACCATTCTGGTCTTTCTCCTTATCACTCCTTAAATATTTAGCCTTCTGCTTCTTGACCAGCTGCTCAACTTGTTTGCAATCTTGGAGATCATGGCCCTTGGTCCTATGGATCTTATAGTATGGCCTGTCGGATTTGCCGGTTTTCTCACCTGCTGATGCGGTCCGGCAATTAGCGTGATAACCTACAAGTATAGGGGATCGCAACAGTTTTCGAGGGTACAGTATTCAACCCAAATTTATAGATTCGACACAAGGGGAGCCAAAGAATATTTGAAGGTATTAGCAGCTGAGTTGTCAATTCAACTACACCTGGAGATTAATTATCTGCATCAACGTGATTAGTAGCAAAGTAGTTTGATAGTTTTGATAATAGTGACAACAGCAACAGTAACAGTAACAGTGATAGCTGTAGTTTGTAGCAAGTGTAGTAGTGATCATAGCAATAGTAACGAAGCAAGATCAATAAGGATAAATTCGTACGCATTGGATCGGTGACTTGTTGGATGATATTCATCATGAAACAGTTATAACCTAGGGCGATACAACACTAGCTCCAGTTCATCGATATAATGTAGGCATGTATTACGTAAATAGTCATCCATGCTTTATTGAAAGAACTTGCATGACATCTTTTGTCCTACCCTCCCATGGCAGCGGGGTCCATATTGGAAACTAAGGGATATTAAGGCCTCCTTTTAATAGAGAACCGAAACAAAGCATTAACACATAGTGAATACATGAACTCCTCAAACTACGGTCATCACCAGGAGTGGGACCTGTTGTTGTCACTCCGGGGTTGCCGGATCATAACACGTAGTAGGTGACTATAACTTGAAATATCAGATCTAGAACATGGATATAATGATGATAACATAAACCGTTCAGATCTGAAATTATGGCACCCGGGCCCAAAGTGATAGAGCATAGCAAAGTCATGGCAACATCAATCTAAGAACATAGTGGATACTAGGGATCAAGCCCTAACAAAACTAACTCGATTACATGATGAATCTCATCCAACTCCTCACCGACCAGTGAGCTTACAAAGGAATTACTCACTCCTGGTGGGGAGCATCATGGAATTGGCGATGGAGAAGGGTTGGTGATGACGAAGAACGAAGATCCCCCTCTCTGGAGCCCCAAACGGACTCCAGATCTGCCCTCCCGAGGAAGAACAGGGCTTGGTGGCGGCTCTGTCTCGTTGATCGCGATAATTCTTTCTCCCTAATTTTTTCTGGAAATATGTGAATTTATAGTATCAGGGGGTCATCAGCGGGGCCACCAGGTGGGTACAACCCACCTAGGCATGCCAAGAGAGGGGGCGCGCCCTGGTGGGTTGTGCCCACCCAGAGGCCCCTCTCTGGTGGGTCTTGGCTCCAGAAATTCTTATTATTGATATAAAAAATCCCCGCAAAGTTTCGTTCCATTCCAAGAACTTTTATTTCTGCACAAAAACAACACCATGGTAGTTCTGCTGAAAACAGCGTCAGTCCGGGGTTATTTTCATTCAAATCATGCAAATTAGAGTCCAAAACAAGAGGAAAAGCGTGAGAAAAAGTAGATACATTGGATACGTATCAACTCACCCAAGATTAAACCTTTGCTTGTCCTCAAGCAATTCAGTTGATAAACTGAAAGTGAGAAAGAAAAACTTTTACGAACTCTTTTGCTCTTGTTTGCATAAATAAGCTTAAATAACACCCACGTTTTCAGCCAACATTATAACTAACCATGTCGATGATAACTCTTAAAGATTATAGTGACTCATATCAATGACGTAATCATTTAGCGAGCAATAATTAGATATCTCAAACGTCAACATGTTGCCAAAACAACCATGATATAATATGACAATAATGGTATCTCTCTAGCCCTTTCCAAGACCACAAAACATAAATGCATAGCACCAAAAGTTCAAGCAGGGACTAAACATTGTAATTCATGGTAGAAAAGATCCAGTCATGATGCACCCAACATTAGCTACACACAATGAATAAATCATGACAGTTGTGCGCTACTCAGTTTCTAGTGCTTGTTTTTTAGAAGGTGATGACACAACATAAAAGTAAATGGAAAGTCCCTTCACAGAGGGAAGCAGTGATTTGCAGAGGTGCCAGAGCTCAGTTTTTAAAACAGAGATAATTGATATTTTGAGACATGCACCCTTCTTATTCACTTCACGACCATCAGTTATCAACATCTTCCATGCTAAGCTCACTAGTGGCGGTTCCCAAGCGGTAAAAGTAAGGTTATGACTCCATTAGGAGTTTTTGTTTGATTATTTAAGAGATGAACTCTTTTTGTATTTTGTAGTTTGGGACTGGGCATCCCTATTACCGCCCATTTTCTCGTGCGATGGCAAGTGAATAAACACTCGTCCTGAGAATAACCCACTTAGCACGGAAGATATCGACCACCTCCTGTCATTCCATGAACGATCCAGGCACACAAAATGGATAATTTTTTTAGAATTTTTTAGAGGTGGCACATGCAAATTTACTTAGGACGGCAGGGTAATACCATATATAGGTAAGTATGGTGGACTCATCTGGAATAACTTTGGGTTCAAGGTTTTTGATGTACAAGCAGAATTCCCACTTAGTACAGGAAAAGGCTAGCAATTAAGATTGAGAAGCGGCCATCTAGAGAGAAACAACGATCATAACCATGCATTATGCATAAGTAACATTGGACACTAGCATGAGTAGGATATGAACACCATGAACATAAACATTATAGAGGCTATGTTGGTTTTGATTCAACTACATGCATGAACATGTACAAAGTCAAGCCACTTGAACATTCAGAGGAGGATACCATATTATCATACTACATCACAATCATTTTAACGCTATGTTGATATCCAAGATAAATCATTATTAACTCCCAACTACTTATGCATGGCATGAGAAACTATAATCTCTAATTGTCATTGCAAACATGTTTAATCATAACGGGCTGAATCATGGGCACTAGGTTAAACATATTTACACAGACAGGACAAGTTGAGTTCATACCAGTTTCTCTTTGCCACGACCAGTTCATCGAATGTCGTCATTATTGCCTTTCACTTGCACGACCGAATGATGTGAAAATAATAATAGTGCAAGAGTGCCATGGACTAAGCTGGAATCTGCAAACGTTTTATTCAACAGGAGAAGACAAGGTAAAATGGGCTCTTTATTAGTTCAACAGTTATTCATATGAGAGCCACTCAATATTTTCATTGTGGTCTTATCCTCGGTACAACTCGAATAAAAGAAAAGAAATTCAGAGAAACACACAGAAATATTTTTTGGATTTTTTGGTTTTCTTTAGCAAGCAAATAAGGGAAAAGCAAAAAACGAGGAAAACTATTTACATGGGAAAGCTCCCAACAAGCAAAAGAAGAACAGGGAAATCTTGTTGGGTTTTCTTTTTAGTACTACTACTAAGCATGCAAGTAAATTAACTACAACTATTTTTTTTGGTTTTTCTAAAGTTTTAACAAACACACAAGAAGAAAGCAAGAAAACAAATCTAAGCATGGATGATACAATAAAAAAGTGTGAGCACCGAAAAATGGAATAAGTGAACATGAATGTAATGTCAGTGGAAACACGTACTCCCCCAAGCTTATGCTTTTGGCTTAACTTGGTAGTGAATCAGTAGCCTAGAGGGTAGTAGTTGGCGTGGTAGCTCATAGAGGCTCGTGGTGCGGATGCCTCAGCACGTCGTGCCGCCACCACTGCTTCGTTATGAGCTCGGGCCTTGCTCTCAAGGACAAATATCTTTCCTTGCTGTGATAATCAAAGAGAGCAGGCGCAGGAAAATATGTGTCCACAACATGTGATTGGTTAAACAAAAACTTATAAGTGAAGTTATCAGCCCTTCCCTTGAGAATTTTATGATCTTGCAAGGCATCAAAATCTAAATACCGAGTGGGTAGGATAGGATCAAAGGGCAAAGACCCAGCCCTCGTGCTAGGCATGTGACATAAATTCCACCATAGAACCAACCACTTTTAGCATTGTGCTGATGTCTGCGTGCAACAATCGCTCCAACGTTATAATTCCTTTCACCAGTGAGAGTGGTGTGAAGGAGGCTCAAGTCTGGCACATAAAGAATGATATAGTCTTGTTTGCCTACTATGCATTTCCCGTTAAATAATGCAAAATACCGAATTGCGGGAAAGTGAATGCTCTTTATTCTTCCTTGTCTCACTCCCCTATTTTCGCCGTAGCACAGGCTAGTCAAGAAAGACTCGTACTCAACCGTTGGTGACTCATCAAGCGAACCCCAAAACGGCAGTTTGCAATGGTAAGCAAAATTCTCTAGTGGGATAGTATAAGGATTATCATAAAGCATAAACGACACCCTAGACTCACGTGGAAAATATTGAAATCCTTTAAGAAATGATTCAGTGAGAAGTTGGTGTTGTACACACTTATCTGATAGGTAGGGACCGAGGCCGGCATTGTGAGCATATTGCTCAAATTCCTCCTTAATGCCCACACGCACCATACATTCATCGCTAGGCCATAAACATGTCTTGGTGGCGGCATCTCGTGTGGAACTTTCACTTGGTTCAACATAAGACCGACGGGCGGAACTATCACTAGAAGATGCCCCCGAGGATCGTCTCCTCGAAGAATTCCTTCCAAATAGGTTCATCATGTCCGCATACAATTTTCTAAAAATAAAATTTTTGGAGTGACAAAAATTTGTCAACAAAACTTTGTAAGATTGATAGAAACTACTCATAGGGATACATAGAGGCCATAACAAGCATTCAAACAACTTAGAACACTAAGAATTCAACATGCAAGCACGTCTACAGTAGCAACAAGAGTAGCTAATTATTCAAAGTATAAGCCACTAAAACAAAAACTAATTGGACAAATGATGGAGTCACATACCAAGCAACAATCCCCCAAAACAGTTTCAGAAACAGAGCTTCGAGCAAAGAGATCGAAATCCGCGGGTTTGAGATAAAGAACACGGGAGAGAGAGCAATGGGGATTTTGTGTGGAGGTAAGTGATGATGTGGTATGAAGGGGTAAGTGAGGGGGCCCACGTGGGGAGCACAACCCACCAGGGCACGCCTAGGGGTGCTGGCGTGCCCAGTGGGTTGTGCCCACCTGGTGCACCTCCCTCTGATGTTATTTGCATAAAAAATCTCAAATATTCAGAAAAAATCATATTAAATTTCCAGGGCATTGTGAGAACTTCTATTTTTGGGTCATTTTTTATTGCACGGGAAATTCAGAAAACAGACAAAACATGGCATTTTATTTTATTTAACTAATAAAAACAGAGAATAAAAAGTAGGGACATAAAGTAGTGCTTACTAAATTCATCAACTTCATCACGTTCAAAAATGATCCATTAATAAGGTTGATCAGGTCTTATTAACAACCACTTTCAATTAGCATGAAACCGAAGAACTTTTGTAAACCACTAAGTTACCTCAATGGGGATATGCATTTCCCCAACAATAAGTATTTCATATTTCTTTTTGACAGTAGGTAAAGGTATTTGAACACTTCCAATAGTGATTATCAGAGATTTTTCAATAACATTAATACCATTCACTTGGAATTGTTTCTTCGGAGAGTGCACCGTATGCTCATTGCCATTAATATGAAAATTGACCTTGCTTTTGTTGCAATCAATAAAAGCCCATGCAGTATTCAAGAAGGGTCTACCAAGGATAATCGACAAGTTGTCGTCCTCGGGCATCTCAAGTATAACAAAGTCAGTCAAAATAGTAACATTAGCAACAACAACGGGCACATCCTCAAAGATACCGATAGGTATGGCAGTTGATTTGTCAGCCATTTTGTAACGCCCCAAGACCGATGTGCCAGGTGTCATCCAGTTATTCGCTGTTGTTGCCATGTCATTGCTCGCGTGTCATTCATTGCATATCATGTCATCATGTGCATTTCATTTGCATACATGTTTGTCTCATGCATCCGAGCATTTTCCCCGTTGTCCGTTTTGCATTCTGGCGCTCCGTTCTCCTCCAGTGGTCACTTCTACCTTTCTTTCCTGTGTGGGGATTAAACATTTCCGGATTGGACCGAGACTTGCCAAGCGGTCTTGGTTTACTACCGGTAGACCGCCTGTCAAGTTTTGTACCATTTGGACTTCGTTTGATGCTCCAACGGTTAACCGAGGGACCAAAAAGGCCTCGTGTGTGTTGCAGCCCAACACCCTTCCAATTTGGCCCAAAACCCACCTAAACCCTCTCCATCATCTCGGTCGTTCGATCACGATCGCGTGGCCGAAAACCGCACCTCATTTGGACGCTCCTAGCTCCCTCTACCTATAAATATGTGGCCATCCTCGAAATTTTCGCGGATGAGACCCTAACCTTCTTCTCCATCGCGCCGCCGGACATATTCCACCGCGCCCGGACATGTCCGCTCTGTCGTCCGTGCCAATCGCCTCCCGCCACCTGTCCCGCTGCCGCCTTCTCCGCCGCCGGCCCGGGCGGCCCGAACCGGGCCCCCGAGGCCCATCGCGCGCCCCGCCGCCTGGA
>NC_041380.1:160986698-161042519 GCF_002162155.2 Triticum dicoccoides | reverse complement strand
CAGCCGCGCTCGCCGGCAGACGCCGCCCATCGCCGCGGAGCGCCGCCCCGGCGCCCGGATCCACCCATCCCCGTCGGGATCCGGCCCCTCCCCTCTCCCTCCGGCGACCTTCCTCCGGCGTCCACTCCGGCCGGCCATCCTCGGGCTCCGTGAGCTACAGTACCTGGCGAGATCCGATCTGGATCCAGATCCACTGGGTTGACTTTCTACCCCCTAACCCTAATTATTTTGCGTTGTTCATCGCCTCGTAACTTTGCATCCATAGCTCCGATTCATGCATATAGCATATCGAAATGTTCGTCTCAGAGAGTACATCATTTCACCTCTTTGCATCATTTTCATTTGAGTTCATCTTGATGCCCGAAATGCTGTTAGAAGAGTGCTACTTGAGATAATTGTCAGATCTGCTGCTCCATTTAGATATTTGTCATTTTTGCCATGATTATTGTGTGCATGATATGCCCATGAGCTCTACATATGTTTTGTTAAGGGTTTTGCCATCTTTCTAGAGGTGCAACCCATGTATTTTTGTGATGTGTGTGGTGACTAGCACTAGCTTGCAATGTGGTGCACTTGTTAATGCTGATTTCAGGGACTTAGCATCTCCACTAAGTCATTGGCCTGTTTATCTCATATGGCCATATGTTCATGTTGTTTCTTAGTGATCCGTGCCTCTATTGAGGATGATCAGTAAGGATAATTTGTTAATCTTGTAGTGATCTATCCATCCATGTCTTTGTTTGCAATTATGCAGTACCCTAGCTTGAGTCAATCGAGCTCTACTTTTATCATTTCATGAATCTGGGCGGATTGTCTACTTGTTAGCGATTTTGCCGAGGATGTTGTAGTTGATCCGTGCATGCTATGTTATTGTTCTTGCCATGTCTAGCTTGTATAATGTGTATTCTTGATGGGTGTATGCTTAGATTGTCATGACTTTCTCTGTAGTGAGTGCATCGAACTTGTAAACATGCCTACTTGATATCTGATTTTGCATGCTCCAGTTTTCCACTAAGTCTGTAACCTGATTATGTTTTTGCCATGTTCACATGCTTGCAAATGTATTTTCTGATCCCTTTTGGCTCAAGGTCACTAAGGGACTTTTGTTAAGCTCTTTGAGTAGCTGCATGCCATGCTTTACTTTGCCATGTTCAGGTCCTGTAGCATATTGGTTTCGTGCTCCAAAGAGTGCTATCTGATCTGAAATTCCAGACAAGTGTTAATTTCACTAAGTCTGAAATCTGTTTACCGTTTGCATTTTTGCCATGCTTGTTTGAACCTGTTAATAGATGAATTATCCGTAGCTCAGTGTTCATCTTTTGTTAAGCTTTTTGAGTGGATCCCTGCCATGTATTTTGTTGCCATGTTTGAGTGTTGTAGCATGTTCATCTTGTTGCATTTAGATGGCTACTTGCTGTATATCGCAGACCGGTGCCATATTTGAATTGCTTGCCATTTCCAAACCGTAACTCCGATTCCGGCGTTCTTTATAACGTTTTCATGCGATTTCATCTCATATTTCCAGTGGCACACTTGGATTTCCAAGTTGAGGCCAGATCCTATCATTCCTCGTCAAATCATGCATATGCATCGCATACCGCATCCCGCATATCATACCATGTTCATATGTTGGTTGTTTACTCTGTTGTGTGCTTCTTTTCCGATGTTTGCTTCTTCAGGTTGGTTCCGATAATGTCGCGTTTGTGAGGACCCATTCGTCTACGTCCGTTTGTCTTCTTCATGGACTCGTTCTTCTTCTTTGCGGGATTTCAGGCAAGATGACCATACCTTCGAAATCACTTCTATCTTTGCTTGCTAGTTGCTCGCTCTTTTGCTATGCCTATGCTGCGATACCTACCACTTGCTTATCATGCCTCCCATATTGTGAACCAAGCCTCTAACCCACCTTGTCCTAGCAAACCATTGTTTGGCTATGTTACCGCTCTGCTCAGCCGTCTTATAGCGTTGTTAGTTGCAGGTGAAGATTGAAGTTTGTTCCTTGTTGGAACAGGGAGATGTTGTTCCTTGTTGGAACATGTTTTACTTGTTGGGATATCACAATATATCTTGTTTAATTAATGCATCTATATACTTGGTAAAGGGTGGAAGGCTCGGCCTTATGCCTGGTGTTTTGTTCCACTCTAGCCGCCCTAGTTTCCATCATATCGGTGTTATGTTCCCGGATTTTGCGTTCCTTACGCGGTTGGGCTATTATGGGAACCTCTTGACAGTTCGCCTTAAGTAAAGCTCTTCCAGCAATGCCCAACATTGGTTTTACCATTTCCCACCTAGCCTTTTCTTTTCCCTTGGGAGTCGTGCTCCTGAGGGTCATCATTATTTTACCCCCCCGGGCCAGTGCTCCTCTGAGTGTTGGTCCAACTTGTCAGCCGCCGGTGGCCACCAGGGGCAACTCTGGGCTGGCCTACCGGAAGTTTGGACAATCCGGTGTGCCCTGAGAAAGAGATATGTGCAGCTCCTGTCGGGATTTGTCGGCACATTCGGGCGGTGTTGCTGGTTTAGTTTTACCCTGTCGAAATATCTTGTAGAACCGGGATACCGAGTCTGATCGGAATGTCTCGGGAGGAGGTCTATTCCTTCGTTGACTGTGAGAGCTTGTGATGGGCTAAGTTGGGACACCCCTGCAGGGATTTGAACTTTCGAAAGCCGTGCCCGTGGTTATGGGCAGATGGGAATTTTTTAATGTCCGGTTGTAGAAAACCTGAAGTTGACCTTAATTAAAATACATCAACCGCGTGTGTTACCGTGATGGTCTCTTTCCGGCGGAGTCCGGGAAGTGAACACGGTGTTGGAGTTATGCTTGACATAGGTTGTTTTAGGATCACTTCTTGATCATACTTGTATCGACCGTGCTTTGCCTTCTCTTCTCGCTCTCATTTGCGTATGTTAGCCACCATATATGCTAGTCGCTTGCTGCAGCTCCACCTCATACCTTTACCTTACCCATAAGCTTAAATAGTCTTGATCGCGAGGGTGCGAGATTGCTGAGTCCCCGTGGCTCACAGATACTTCCAAAACCAGCTTGCAGGTGCCGATGAGTCCGTGCAGATGACGCAACCAAACTCAGGAGGAGCTCGTTGAAGATCTTGCCCTTTGTGTTGTTTCGTTCTAGTTGATCAGTAGTGGAGCCCAGTTGGGGTCGATCGGGGACCTTGTCGCATTTGGGGTTCTTCTTTTATTTTGGTTCCGTAGTCGGACCTTGATTGTATCTGGTTGATGTATTGCTTTACTCATGTAATTGTGTGAAGTGGCGATTGTAAGCCAACTATGTATCTTTTCCCTTATGTATTACATGGGTTGTTTGCGAAGATTACCTCACTTGCGACATTGCTTTCAATGCGGTTATGCCTCTAAGTCGTGCTTCGACACGTGGGAGATATAGCCGCATCGAGGGCGTTACACATTTGCAAAGATATTTCAGTAGGTGTGAGTTTATTCAAGTCAAGTCTTTTATACAAAGAGAAAGGCATAACACTAACGCCAGCTCCTAAATCACACAAAGCAGTTTTCACATAATTCTTTTTTGAGTATCCCCGGATCTCCAAGTTTTTTGGGTACTCCATCTTCAAAAGTGTAATTAGCAAGCATAGTGGAGATTTTAGCTTCCGGTATTTTTCTCTTATTAGTGATGATGTCTTTCATATACTATGCATATGGAGGCATTTTCAAGATATCAGTCAAGCGAGTACGCAAAAAGACTGGCCTCAGCATTTTAGCAAAGCATTCAAATTCTTCATCATCATTATTTTTAGTTGACTTGGGTGGAAAAAGCATAGGTTTTTGAACCCACGGTTTTCTTTCTTTACCGTGTTTTCTAGAAATGAATTCTCTTTTGTCATATCTTTTATTTTTAGATTGTGGGTTATCAAGATCAACAGGTGGTTCTATCTCAACATCATTATCTGGTTCTTTATCATTGGTTGGTTGAGAGTCTTCATGAACCTCATCATTATGTTTTTCATTATCATTAGGTGAGTGTTCATTACCAGATTGAGTTTCAGCATCAGAGATAGAAATTTCATTTTCATTATCAGGAGGGTTTTCTATTTCGGGTTCACTAGAAGTGTACAAAGTCCTATCATTTTTATTTTTCTTTTTCTTTCTAGAAGGACTAGGTGCACTAGTGTTAGATCTTTGTGAATCTTATTCAATTCTTTTAGGGTGTCACTCAGGATAAAGTGGTTCCTGAGTCATTTTACCTCCTCTAGCTGCAACTCTAACAGCAAAGTCATGCATATTATGGTTCATTTCATCAAGAAATTCTCTTTGTGATTTAGCAACTTGTTCTAACTGAGTTTGAACCATAGAAGCATGTTTTCCAACACCTCTAACATCATTTTATATTCTAAATAACAAGTCACTCAAGCGAGCAATCATATCTGAATTATATTTCAATTGTTTCATAACATTTGCATTGAAATGATCTTGTTTCCTAATGTATTTTTCAAACTCATAAAGGCATTGACTAGGATGCATATTGTGAGGATTGTCATTATTATTAAACTTCATAAGAGAATTTACCTCTACCACCTTATGCATTGGTGGTTTGTTAAGCCCATGTATTTCTTCAATAGGAGGTAAATTTTTAACATCCTCAGCTTTAATACCCTTTTCCTTCATAGATTTATTTGCCTCTTGCTTATCTTCGGGACTGAGATATAATATACCCCTCTTCTCCGGAGTGGGTTTAGGAGGTGGTTCAGGAATAGTCCAATCATCATAATTTTTCACTATGTTATTCCATAATTCTTCAGCTTGTCCAACAGTTTGTTCCCTGAAAACACAACAAGCACAACTATCTAGGAAGTCCCTAGAAGCATCGGTTAGTCCATTATAGAAGATATCAAGTATTTCATTTTTCTTAAGAGGATGATCAGGCAAAGCATTAAGTAGCTGGAAAAGCCACCCCCAAGCTTGTGGGAGACTCTCATTGGTATGCGTCGGTCCTAAATAAACGGTTTTAACCACTTTCTACGACGGCATTTGGAACCATCGCCAAGTGAGTGTGGGGGATAGTGGGTCCTTCCCACACGACCCAGAAACCGTTGGGGATATTCTAAATAACACACACTTGGAAAAATGAGGTCGTGTGCGACCAGCGAGCACTCAAATACAGAAATACGTATAATAGTGCTCAAAAAATACAATTATACAGGCAAAATCATTTCGGGTCGTAAGTACATCCCACACAGTCAATCACCACTAAACATTTCCGTTCGTATATACATCCCACGCAGTCACTACAAGGAAAACGTTTGCGCAAGGTGGCGTAACGTAAACAGTTTTGAAGAGAATGTCGTGTGTGATTGTTCATTGATCCAACACGGTTTGTTCCTAGAAACTGTGTGTGTTGCTTGAGGTCATCACCCACGGTATTTTTTCAACAACCGTTTGCAATAGCAAAATCCAATTAGCAAGCTAATTGGCCAATTAGCGAGCTAATTGCCCTATTATTAATAATCCATTTACTAATCTAATTGACATTCATACTAAGCACATAATATATTCCATTTCCATATTAAGGAAGCAGGATTTCATAATTGAAATACATCAGAGTACAACATGATATAGCTTCAGCACTCAGCTACCCCATTACACAACTGCACCAGCAGCAATTTTCACATGCAACATCTAGAACCTTTCGAAATTAGCATCATAGATGGTACATAGAGAGATGCATCTCATCTGGAAAAATGCTGAAGCGAAAGGCGAATATTGAGCCTTCATTCATGTTGAAGGTCTTTGCAACTTTAGGCCAGTGCCTGTGGATGATTGACCGTACACCCTTCGACCTCTTCAGGAACACTTCAATATTGAACCGTGGGTGTTGTATGAAAACTTTCCTCGCCTCCTGACCACAGAGGTTGTTTGAGAGGTTATCATCAGTGAAGCCTGAAAACAAGGATGTGCACAAATATCTTCTCTATGTTGGAAACGGGGCAAAGGAATACAAAAAGGCAAGGTATAATAGTTAGTACCATCTTGTAAACCTCGATGCTTCCCATTTTTCCCCTGCAACACATATAAGGTAGTTAGTCATCAGGTTAAGTAAGGGTTTGCATGCTATCAGTAAAATATGCTGATGATAAATAAGCACAATGCAGATTCATCAGATTAATTCAAGCCACATGGAAAACTCATTTATCCAAACCAAGCATGATTAAGAACTAGGAAATATAGCACTTGTATATGTTTCTCATGTATTAAGTGCAGCCAAATTCGATTTATTCCTCACATGGTATACAATAACAGAATGCAGCCACTGCAATTGAACATCGCATTGCAGAATTGAACCAAGCACTTAACTAAACACCACGACAAATGGACAAAACGTTAACTGAGCACCACATTGCACGATATAACATACTCCTAATAGAAGATCAGACAGTTAACCAGACCAAGCATGCTTAACAACTTGGAAATATATCAATTGTATTTGTTTCTCATGTATTTAGTACATCCAAATTCGATTTATTCCTCACATGGTATACAATAACAGAATGCAGCCACAACAATTGGACATTGCATTGCAAAATTGAACCAAGAAGTTAACTAAACACCACAACAAGTGAACCAAGCCACAACAAATGAACCAAGCAGTTAAGTAAACACCAATTGAACAATATAACATACTTCTAATAGAAGATCAGACAGTTAACCAAACCAAGCATGCTTAACAACTTGGAAATATTGTACCCTAAAGAATTGAACATCACATTTGCAGAATTGAACCAAGCAGTTAATTGAACACCACATGGTAAAAGTAGATAGCACAATTCACTAGAATTTGTTAAGGAAAGGCAGTAGCTAGCAAGTTGAACATGGGTTCTTATAGTGAGCTAATAAGACAAGCTACTCCTCATTGTCGGAGATATCGATGACGATTGGCTCCTTGGACATGGAAGAAGGCGAGGCCTCCGCATCATGGGTGCCCTTGTTATAGTGGTGAGTTGCCTGAGCCGCTCCGGGCACCAACCTGCTGGCTCTCGAGATGAGGTAAGCACGTGCATGCAGAGAAAACACCTCGTAGTCTTCTTTGAAGGCACTGATTGTGGCCTCGAGAAAACGCCACGAACTGTCGTTTAAAGCAACCAACCGCGTCGCGGCGTTGGCGCGTGAGGCATCAACGGTGGCCTCGAGAGCGAGGTTCTCCTCCAAGATCTGGGGGTCAGCATGAATGGCAGCCATCGCGACCTCATCCGCGCGTGCGGACGCGATTTGCTTCTCCGCTGCCAAATGCTCCTTGAGGTCCTGGCTATACAGCGTGCACCATGGCTTAGGCCGGCGCTTATTTGGTGGAGGGGTCGGTGATTTGGGTGGAAGGTGTTGCGCTCGCGCCAACAGTCAGGGCATGTGGGATGTGGAAGGAGGAGGAGGATGGGGGTCTGGTGTGGATTACCTGCCTGGATAGGCGAGGCCGAGCAGCGTGAAGGAGGGTCGCCAGCGAGGAGGCGGCGGTGCTGCAAGCAAGGAGTGAAGGTTTCAACTTGGAAAGGAAGGCGGAAAGGGGGGAAAGGTGGCTTTTCGTAAGGGGGAGGGGCGGAGAGGTAGATATTTCCATGGAAGCCTCAAATTTGGAATTGCTTCAGACAAAAAACTAGCGTGCAAAGTGTCATCAGGCACGGTCCCTTATTCAGACATGGTCCGAAGATATTTTGTGTTGCATCTCACACGGTTGGTTATAATAAACTGTGTGGGATCTACTTGATTTTTGCTCTTGATTTGAATTACATAATGGGGTCACAGCGACCATGGACGGTGTTTCAGTTGCTAGACCTTTTATCTGCAGTGATCATAAAAGAATTGGAATTATTCAGGGTTCGTTTGGACATTTTTTAACATTAAGTGAGTTTTCAATGCATTTATGTGCATAATTCAAATTTGAACTACATCTGCATGCATCAGTGCATATAAATTAGTTGAAAAATCAAATCTTTGTCCTTGGGTGCATGCTTAGGTCCCATGCAAGAATTGGGAATGAATTTCAAACACCATGGCACCGTTGATTGCTGGCAAAACATTGAGATGCCTGGTTTTTAAATTCTAGTAAATCCAAAACTCGTCTGAATTGAACCTTGGCATGCTATCATGGAGCGGCATCAACATGCCGTGGTATAAATTTTGTCCCATTTGGGGCATGTTTGGGTATATGCCTCTCACAAACCGGAGCTTCTCACAACAAGCATGATGGTTTTCGGTAGGGAACGTCCCACCTTTGGGGACGAAACGATATCCATTGCCTCTTATTGCTTTCATCTTTTTTTCTTGTGTCAACATAGAACAACATGAGTGTTGTGTGAATTTTTGTGATTTTTCGGGGTTTATTTGGACATTTTTATGCATTAAGTGAGTTTTCAATGCATTTATGTACATAATTCCAATTTGAACTACATGCAAATGCTCCAGTGCATATAAATTGGTTGAAAAATCAAATATTTGTGCTTCGACGCATGCTTAGGTCCCATGCAAGAAATGGGAATGAATTTCAAACACCATGGCACCGTTGATTGCCGGCAAAACATTGAGATGCCTGGTTTTTAAATTCTAGTAAATCCAAAACTCGTCTGAAATTCATGAAACTTGGCATGCTATCATGGAGCGGCATCAACATGCCGTCGTGCAATTTTTGTCCCATTTAGGGCAGGTTTGGGTATATGCTTCTCACAAACCGGAGCTTCTCACAACAAGCATGATGGTTTTCGGTAGGGAATGTCACACCTTTGGGAATGAAACGATATCCATTGCCTCTTATTGATTTTATGTTTTTTTTCTCGTGTCAACATAGAACAACATGAGTGTTGTGTGA
The DNA here is from genome assembly GCF_002162155.2 of Triticum dicoccoides. Taxonomy (NCBI): domain Eukaryota; kingdom Viridiplantae; phylum Streptophyta; class Magnoliopsida; order Poales; family Poaceae; genus Triticum; species Triticum dicoccoides. The sequence goes on along the minus strand of NC_041380.1, from coordinate 161,033,695 downwards.
ATTTTTGTGATTTTTCGGGGTTCTTTGGACATTTTTATGCATTAACTGAGTTTTCAATGCATTTATGTGCATAATTCAAATATGAACTACATGCGCATGCTCCAGTGCATATAAATTGGTTGAAAAAACAAATATGTGTCCTAGGGTGCATGCTTAGGTCCCATGCAAGAAATAGGAATGAATTTCAAACACCAGGGCACCGTTCATTGCCGGCAAAACATTGAGATGCCTGGTTTTTAAAGTCTAGTAAATCCAAAACTCGTCTGAATTTCATGAAACTTGGAATGCTATCATGGAGCGGCATCAACATGTCGTGGTACAAATTTTGTCCCATTTGGGGCAGGTTTGGGTATATGCTTCTCACAAACTAGAGCTTCTCACAACAAGCATGATGGTTTTCGGTAGGGAACATCCCACCTTTGGGGACGAAACGATATAATTTGCCTCTTATTGCTTTCAAGTTTTTTTCTCGTGTCAACATAGAACAACAAGAGTGTTGTGTGAATTTTTGTGATTTTTCGGGGTTTGTTTGGACATTTTTATGCATTAACTGAGTTTTCAATGCATATATGTGCATAATTCAAATTTGAACTACATGCGCATGCTCCAGGGCATATAAATTGGTTGAAAAATCAAATCTATGTCCTTGGGTGCATGCTTAGGTCCCATGCAAGAAATGGGAATGAATTTCAAACACCAGGGCACCTCTGATTGCCGGCAAAACATTGAGATGCCTGGTTTTCAAATTCTAGTAGATCCAAAACTCATCTGAAATTCATGAAACTTGGCATGCTATCATGGAGCGGCATCAACATGTCGTGGTATAAATTTTGTCCCATTTGGGGCAGGTTTGGGTATATGCTTCTCACAAACCGGATCTTCTCACAACAAGCATGATGGTTTTTGGTAGGGAACATCCCACCTCTAGGGACGAAACAATATCCATTGCCTCTTATTGCTTTAAAGTTTTTCTTCTCATGCCAACATAGAACAACAGGAGTGTTGTGTGAATTTTTGTGATTTTTCGGGGTTCTTTGGACATTTTTATGCATTAACTGAGTTTTCAATGCATTTATGTGCGTAATTCAAATTTGAACTACATGCGCATGCTCAAGTGCTTATAAATTGGTTGAAAAATCAAATTTGTGTCCTTGGGTGCATGCTTAGGTCCCATGCAAGAAATAGGAATGAATTTCAAACACCAGGGCACCGTTGATTGCCGACAAAACATTGAGATGCCTGGTTTTTAAATTCTAGTAAATCCAAAACTCGTCTGAAATGCATGAAACTTGGCATGCTATCATGGAGTGGCGCCAACATATCGTGGTACAAATTTTGTCCCACTTAGGGCAGGTTTGGGTATATGCTTCTCACAAACCGGAGCTTCTCACAACAAGCTTGATGGTTTTCGGTAGGGAACGTCCCACCTTTGGGGACAAAACGATATCCATTGCCTCTTATTGCTTTCAAGGTTTTTTCTTGTATCAACATAGAACAACAAGAGTGTTGTGTGAATTTTTGTGATTTTTCGGGGTTCGTTTGGAGATTTTATGCATTAACTGAGTTTTCAATGCATTTATGTGCATAATTCAAATTTGAACTACATGCGCATGCTCTAGTGCATATAAATTGGTTGAAAAAGAAAATTTGTATCCTTGGGTGCATGCTTAGGTCCCATGCAAGAAATGGGAATGAATTTCAAACACCAGGGCACCGTTGATTGCCGACAAAAAATTGAGATGCCTGATTTTTAAATTCTTGTAAATCCAAAATTCGTCTGAAATTCATGAAACTTGGCATGCTATCATGGAAGGGCACTCGACATGCTGTGGTATTTTTCGTGTGAATTTTGAGAGAAGGCGCACTCGAATAATGATAGCCAACAAAGGCATTTTGAAAAAAATAGCTGCAACTTTAATATCTCAAACATTTGTATAATTCAAACCGTGTGTGTCCGGTTAACCTTTCACATGATGCCACGTGTCTTGGTTTCAATGGCTATAGGAGGTGTCATGTGGACAGCTGCTTGACTGAACGAGAGGTGTGCGAGCGCAGTCTGGTGCGCAGGCTCACTGGGAAGCGTACAAGCTATTCAATGCAGGATCTGTGCATCTCTTCAACGCAAACGGTTCAGATTACGGTATGCAAATTAAAGTCAGACTTCGGTGCTAAGCCAAGAGACACTGCAATTTGTCAAAATATGCAGCTAAAAATCAATATCACCATTTATTTTTTGCAACTAAAATTCAGTAATTAAGCATAGATTTCATTCATACTAGAGATTAAGCAATCGTTCTCATCGGGAAGCGAGACAGCCTTGGACCACCGCCCGCCTCGCTCCCACTGGTCTATATTAATGGCGCCACCGAGCGGCCGCACCCCCATCCTCGCGACACACATAATTACTCTCTCTCCACTGCATCCTCGACGCCGCTCTAAGTCCTCAAAGCCGTCAGTGTACGAGGATGCCGCCGAAGCGCCCCATCAGAGGGAGTGGCGACGCCGGGGCTGCTGAAGCACCAGAGCACGACATGAATATGGAGACAGAGGTTCCCATCCCCGCTAATGAGGTGGAGAACAAGGCTGCCAACAAGCGGAGGCGGGTCGAGAAAGAACCACAAGCGACTCCAGCAGGCCTTGTGACGCCCCCGATTCAATCGTACACTAATCATACACGCAAATGTGTACGATCAAGATCAGGGACTCACAAGAAGATATCACAACACAACTCTAAACACAAATTAAAATAATATATGTTTTATATTACAAGCTAGGGGCCTCGAGGGCTCGAATACATAGCTCGATACACAAGTGTCAGCGGAAGCAACAATATCTGAGTACAGACCTAAGTTAAACAAGCTTTGCCTTAATAAGGCTAGCACAAACATCAACAATCGAAGAGGCAAGGCCTCCTACCTGGGACCTCCTAACTACTCCTAGTCGTCGGCGGTCTCCAGATAGTAGCATCCGTTGGCGGTGGCTTCTGGCTCCAGGGGCACCATCTGGTTGCAACAACCAGAAAGAAGAAAGAAAGGGGAAAAGGGGGAGCAAAGCAACCGTGAGTAGTCATCCAAAGTACTCGCAAGCATCAGATCTAAACTAAGTATGCATTGGTATCAAATGGAGGGGTTGTATCTATTGACTGAACTGCAGAATTCCAGAATAGAGGGAAAAGGCCTAGCCTATCGAAGACTAGCATCTTCAAGCAGTTCCAAACATCTTGCAGCATGTAGATGAGTAAAGAATAGCAATTTATATTTAACAAACATGTTGTAGTATCAACGCCTAGAGATCCTTCCTCGACTCCCTACGAGAAAGGAATCCCGGGGCCACATATCTCAAGTATCCATTTCAAGTTGTAATAGATCGGGATACAAGTCTGAACGTCCATTACCGTGGACACGGTATTCGAATATATATCTTCCCTGCAGGGGTGCACCACGTTTTCGAACACGCTTGATTACTCTGGCCGGACACACTTTTCTGGGTCAACGCCCGGCCTTGGAAGATCAACACGTTGTAGCCCTACCTAGGCTCAGCAGAGAGGTCCCCGCCAGTCTACATCCTAAGCACTCCGGGGTCTGGGCCCATTGCAGTCCGGGTCATTGCGTGCAGGGCGGGTCCAGGCTCCACCTCGACATGGATGGTGCCAGCCCAGCCGTGCTTCAATGCTGAACTGGACATCTGATAAAGCTTCAGCTGATACTACATCATCGAGGCCCATAACTATTCTTGTGTGGTGGTTAGTGCTTAAAGGCCAGAGGACAACTTAGAATAAATACCAAAACCTGTTAGTGCATTGGGGGCTCGCGAAGACGAGCAGAGACTCACGATAATGTGACCCCGTCACCCCGTCTCGTGGACTTACGGAAAGGGCCCAGAATGCCCGGCCGTGCCACGCAGAAAACTCGCGGGTGCTCCACGAGCCCGCCCGACTTTCACCTCAACTCGCGGGTACCCCTCAGGGCCGACCCGGCTTCAACAATGGTCTCAAGTAAATTCAAGGTAACCGTGTGTCCAAACATCAAGGGGAAAACCTGAGGAATCACCCCCGGTGAATTCCACTCGATGTAATCAACAAGGTGAACGTAAGAGGAACCACCCTCGAGGTTCACACTTGAGGGGTTGCACGACAAAGCCGTATCAGAAATGGTGAAGGAGGAACCACCCTCGTTGACCATGACCAAATAGCTACACTACAAAGTTATCATTAGGAGTGCTTCTCGGCACTCGATAGTAGCCCTGCAGAGTCGAGCAACAAAAGGTGTTGATGTGATGTGAGGTGTCGGGCTCTGGTCGTCGATCACGTTGATCGAGTCGTCGATGATGAAGTAGGGGAAACAAGGACAAGTGGGGGTCACTGATCGATCACTAGCCAACCTATACTAAGTAGTTTAGGATAAATAGGCAAGGTACAACAGCAGGTACAAAAGCAGGCTATGCATCAGAATAGGAGCAATCAATTACAATAGAAAAATCTAATGCAAGCATGAGAGAATGGAATGGGTGATATCGGGATGATCAAAGGGGGGCTTGCCTGGTTGCTCAGGCGAGAAGGAGGGGTCGTCAGTGACGTAGTCGATCACAGTGGCATCGGCAGCCGACACGGGGTCTACCAAAGAGAAGAGGGGGGAGAAACAGTAAATACATAGCAAGAAAGTGCATAACAGGAAAACAGGCAGAGCTAGACGTGTTCTAACGCGCTGCTACGTGATACGGTGAAGGGGGAAAACATCCAGGAAAGTTTCCCCAGTGTTAGGCATTTTCGGACAGAAGAAACCGAGGGTAAAGGTTGCATGTTTGCAATGCTAGGGACGTGTGGCAGACGAACGGACCGTGTATTTGGATTCGTCTCGCTGTTTTGAGCAACTGTCATGTATAAAACTTTTTCATCCGAGCTACGGTATATTTTCTATGATTTTTCAAAGTTTAAACAACATTCTGATATTATTATTAATCTAAAAGGGAGTTATTGCATTAGCAAGACGTCAAAGGTGACGTCAGAAGGTTGACTAAGTCAAACCTGGCACATGGGGCCCATCTGTCATTGACTTAGTTAATTAAACAGGTTAAACTTAACTAATCTAGTTCATTAGTCTAATTAAGCAAGGTTAATTAACTTAATTAATTATTTTATTTTCATTGTTAAAATCTTTTTTTAATAGGGGGTCGGGCCCCACGTGTAAGTGGCCCATAGGAGGGGGGCTTAGCGGGCGATGGGCTAACGGGGTTGCAGATGCGGGCGCTGCCCAAACGGGCGCCAGTGTGCGGGGGCGCACCCGACTGGGCGCTAGCCTAGCTGGCCATGGCCGGGAACGGCCGGAGCGGGCGCGGCCTCGGGTGGTGGGAATGGCAGCGAGGCGAGGCCGGGTGGCCGGAGGTGCGCCGATGAGGGGAAGGGCCGGCCAGGGGCGCGACCCTAGGCCCGCAGCAGGGGGAGTATCGGCGAGCGAGGGGGAGGGTGCGACCGCGGCAAAGGTGGTCGCGCGAGGCGGCTGCGGCTCAGGCGGGCGACGGGGCACCGGGGAGGCTGCACGGCAGCGGCGGGGTGGATGGGCGCATGAGGGTGGCGCGCTAGAGTAGCCGCAAGCAGCGGTGGCCAGGGCTATAGGCACGTGGGCGGTGGCAACGAGGGGGCGGCTACGGTGGAGCTTAGGCCATGGCGCGACGACGGGGTTCGGTGCGGGGAGGCGTGCGGCGGTCGTACGTACAGAGCAGATGGGGGCCGAACCAATGGCTCGCGCGGTCGTGGACTATGGCGGCACACAGAGAGGAGGGGAAGAAGGGGGGTAGCTCACATTGGAGCACATGGAGGCTCAGCGACAACTTAGGAGCAGTAGGGGCGTCGAATCTGACTCTACGAAGCTCGGTGATTGGAGGTTGAAGACGACCTTGTCCTCGGCATTGCAGTGGCGCTGAGCTCGAACAGGGTGAGGTAGTCGATGCTACCTCTTGAGCACTGCGTTGGTTTTCCTTTGAACAGAAAAGGGTGATGCAGCAAAGCAGCATAAATATTTCCCTCAGTTTTTGAGAACCAAGGTATCAATCCAGTAGGAGGCCACACGCAAGTCCCTCATACCTACACAAACAAATAAGAACCTCGCAAGCAATGCGATAAAGGGGTTGTCAATCCCTTCACGGTCACTTACGAGAGTGAGATCTGATATATATGATAAGATAATAAGATAAATATTTTTGGTATTTTTATGATATAGATTGAAAGTAAGATTGCAATGTAAATAGATTGGAAACTTATATGATAAAAGATAGACCCGGGGCCATAGGTTTCACTAGTGGCTTCTCTCAAGATAGCATAAGTATTACGGTGGATGAACAAATTACTGTCGAGCAACTGATAGAAAAGCGAATGGTTATGACAATATCTAGGCATGATCATGTATATAGGCATCACGTCTGTGACAAGTAGACCGACTCCTACCTACATCTACTACTATTACTACACACATCAACCGCTATCCAGCATGCATCTAGAGTATTAAGTTCATAAGAACAGAGTAACACATTAGGTAAGATGACATGATGTAGAGGGATAAACTCAAACAATATGATATAAACCCCATCCTTTTATCCTCGATGGCAACAATACAATACGTGTCATTTCCCTTTCTGTCACTGGGATCGAGCACCGCGGGATTGAACCCAAAGCTAAGCACTTCTCCCATTGCAAGAAAGATCAATCTAGTAGGCCAAACCAAAATGATAATTCAAAGAGACTTTCAAAGATAACCAGTCATACATAAAAGATTTCAGAGAAGAATCAAATATTGTTCATAGATAGACTTGATCATAAACCCACAATTCATCGGATCACGACAAACACACCGCAAAAAGAGTTACATTGAATAGATCTCCAATAATATCAAGCAGAACTTTGTATTGAGATTCGAAGAGAGAGAAGAAGTCATCTAGCTAATAACTATGGACCCGAAGGTCTGAAGTAAACTACTCACACATCACCGAAGAGGCCATGGAGTTGATGTAGAGGCCCGTCGTGATCGATGCCCCCTCCGGCGGAGCTCCGAAAAAGGCCCCAAGATGGGATCTCTTGGGTACAGAAGGTTGCGGCGGTGGAAATAGGGTTTCGTGGTGCTCCTGGCTGTTTTCAGGGTATATGAGTATATATAGGAGGAAGAAGTAGGTCGGTTGAGCCACGAGGGGGGAGGGCGCGCCCAGGGGTAGGCGCCCCCCCTGCCTCGTGGACTCCTTGTTTGTTTCTTGACATCCGCTCCAAGTCCTCTGGATCATGTTTGTTCCAAAAATAACTCTCCCTAAGGTTTCATTCCGTTCGGATTCTGTTTGATATTCCTTTTCTGCGAAACACTGAAATATGCAAAAAAAACAACAATTTGCACTGGGCCTTGGGTTAGTAGGTTAGTCCCAAAAATAATATAAAAGTGTAAAATAATGCCCATTAACATCCAAAATAGATAATATAATAGCATGGAACAATAAAAAGTTATAGATACGTTGGCGACGTATCAAACATCCCCAAGCTTAATTCCTACTTGTCCTCGAGTAGGTAAATGATAAAAACATAATTTTTGATGTGGAATGCTACCTAGCATAATTCTCAATATAATTTTCTTTATTGTGGCATGAATATTCAGATCCGAAAGATTCAGGACAAAAGTTTAATATTGACATAAAAATAATAATACTTTAAGCATACTAACTAAGCAATTATGTCTTCTCAAAATAACATGGCCAAAGAAAGTTATCCCTACAAAATCATATAGTTTGGCTATGCTCTATCTTCACCACATAAAGTATTTAAATCATGCACAACCCCAATGACAAGCCAAGCAATTGTTTCATACTTTTGATGTTCTCAAACTTTTTCAATCTTCAGGCAATACATGAGCGTGAGCCATGGACATAGCACTATGTGGAATAGAATGGTGGTTGTGGAGAAGACAAAAAAGGGAGAAGATAGTCTCACATCAACTAGCTGTATCAATGGGCTATGGAGATTCCCATCAATAGATATCAATGTGAGTGAGTAGGGATTGCCATGCAACGGATGCACTAGAGCTATGAGTGTATGAAAGCTCAAAAACAAACTAAGTGGGTGTGCATCCAAGTTGCTCGCTCACGAAGACCTAAGGCATTTGAGGAAGCCCATCTTTGGAACATACAAGCCAAGTTCTATAATGTAAAATTCCCACTAGTATATGAAAGTGATAACATATGAGACTTTCTATCAGGAAGATCATGGTTCTACTTTGAAGCACAAGTGTGGAAAAAGGATAGTAACATTGTCCCTTCTCTCTTTTTCTCTCATTTTTTTATTTGGGCTTTCTTTTCCTTTTTTATGGCCTCTTTTTTATTTTATTTTTCGTCCGGAGTCTCATCCCGACTTGTGGGGGAATCATAGGCTCCATCATCCTTTCCTCACTTGGGACAATGCTCTAATAATGATGATCATCACACTCTATTTACTTACAACTCAAGAATTAAAACTCGATTCTTTGAAAAAAATATGACTCTATGTGAATGCCTCGGCGGTGTACCGGGATATGCAATGACTCATGAGTGACATGTATGAAAGAATTATGAATGGTGGCTTTGCCACAAATACGATGTCAACTACATGATCATGCAAAGCAATATGAAAATGATGAAGCGTGTCATAACAAATGGAACGGTGGAATGTTTCATGGAAATATATCTCGGAATGGCTATGGAAATGCAATAATAGGTAGGTATGGTGGCTGTTTTGAGGAAGGTATATGGTGGGTTTATGGTACCGGCGAAAGTTGCGCGGTACTAGAGAGGCTAGCAATGGTGGAGGGGTGAGAGTGCGTATAATCCATGGACTCAACATTAGTCATAAAGAACTCACATACTTATTGCAAAAATTTATTAGTTATTAAAACAAAGTACTACATGCATGCTCCTAGGGGGATATATTTGTAGGAAAAGACCACCGCTCGTCCCCGACCGCCACTCATAAGGAAGACAATCAATAAATAAATCATGCACCGACTTCATCACATAACGGTCCACCATACGTGCATGCTATGGGAATCACAAACTTTAGAACAAGTATTTCTCAAATTCACAACGAATCAACTAGCATACTCTAATATCACCATCTCCATATCTCAAAACAATCATCATGTATCAAACTTCTCATAGTATTCAATGCACTTTTTATGATAGTTTTTATTATACCGATCTTGGATGCCTATCATATTAGGACTAAATTCATAACCAAAGCAAATTACCATGCTGTTCTAAAGGACTCTCAAAATAATATAAGTGAAGCATGAGATATCAATAATTTCTATAAAATAAAACCACCACCGTGCTCTAAAAGATATAAGCGAAGCACTAGAGCAAAATTATCTAGCTCAAAAGATATAAGTGAAGCACATAGAGTATTCTAATAAATTCCGATTCATGTGTGTCTCTCCCAAAATGTGTGTACAGCAAGGATTATTTTGGTAAACTAAAAATCAAAGACTCAAATCATACAAGACGCTCCAAGCAAAACACATATCATGTGGTGAATAAAAATATAGCTCCAAGTAAAGTTACCGATGGACGAAGACGAAAGAGGGGATGCCTTCCGGGGCATCCCAAAGCTTAGGCTTTTGGTTGTCCTTGAATTTTACCTTGGGGTGCCTTGGGAATCCCCAAGCTTATGCTCTTTCCACTCCTTGTTCCATAATCCATCAAAGCTTTACCCAAAACTTGAAAACTTCACAACACAAAACTTAAAAGAGAATCTCATGAGCTCCGTTAGTAAAAGGAAACAAACCACCACTTCAAGGTACTGTAATGAACTCATTATTTATTTATATTGGTGTTAAACCTACTGTATTCCAACTTTTATATGGTTCATACACTCAAATACTAGCCATAGATTCATCAAAATAAGCAAACAACACACGAAAAACAGAATCTGTCAAAAACAGAACAGTCTGTAGTAATATGTAGGTTTCTAATACTTCTGGAACCCCAAAAATTCAAAAATAAATTTATGGACGTGATTAATTTATCTATTAATCATCTGAAAAAAGAATTAACTAAATATCACTCTGCAGTAAAAAATGGCAGCAAATCTCGTGAGCACTAAATTTTCTGTTTTTACAGCAAGATTGCAAAGACTTTCCCCAAGTCTTCCCAAAGGTTCTACTTGGCCCAAACACTAATTAAAAGCATAAAACCACATCTAAACAGAGTATAGATGAATTATTTATTACTAAACATAATCAAAAAGCAAGAAACAAAAATAAAGTTGGGTTGCCTCCCAACAAGCGCTATCGTTTAACGGCCCTAGCTAGGCATAAAAGCAAGGATAGATCTAGTATTGTCATCTTTGGTATGCAATCCATAAGTGGCTCTCATAATAGATTCATAAGGTAATTTAATTTTCTTTCTAGGAAAGTGTTCCTTTCCCTTCCTTAATGGAAATTGGAATCTAATATTCCCTTCTTTCATATCAATAATTGCACCAATCGTTCTAAGGAAAGGTCTACCAAGAATAATAGGACATGAAGGATTGCAATCAATATCAAGAACAATGAAATATATGGGCACATAATTCCTATTTGCAACAATAAGAACATCATTAATTCTTCCCATATGTTTCTTAATGGTGGAATCCGCAAGATGCAAGTTTAAAGAACAATCATCAAATTCACGGAAACCTAGCAAATCACACAAAGTTTTAGGAATCGTGGAAACACTAGCACCCAAATCACATAAAGCAAAGTATTCATGATCTTTCATTTTAATTTTAATAGTAGGTTCCCCGTCATCGTAAAGTTTTCTAGGGATAGAAACTTCCAATTCAAGATTTTCTTCATAAGATTGCATTAAAGCATCAATGATATGTTTAGTAAAAGCTTTATTTTGACTATAAGCATGTGGAGAATTTATCACGGATTGCAACAAGGAAATACAATCTATTAAAGAACAATTATCATAATTAAATTCTTTGAAATCCAAGATAGTGGGTTCATTGCTATTTAAAGTTTTGATCTCATTAATCCCACTTTTATCAATTTTTGCATCAAGATCTAAAAACTCCGAATTATTGGGACGCCTTCTAACTAAAGTTGACTCATCTCCAGTCCCATCATTATCAAGATTCATATTGCAAAAAAAGATTTAATAGGGGACACATCAATAACTTTTAGATCTTCATCATTATTATCATGGAAACTAGAAGAACACGCTTTCACAAAGCAATCTTTTTAGCACGCATCCTAGCAGTTCTTCCTTTGCACTCATCAATGGAAATTCTCATAGCTTTGAGAGACTCATTGATATCATGCTTATGAGGAATAGATCTAAGTTTCAAAGAATCAACATCAAGAGAAATTGTATCCACGTTCCTAGCCAACTCATCAATCTTAGACAATTTTTCTTCGATGAAAGCATTGAAACTCTTTTGCGAACTAATACATTATTTAATATTAGATTCAAAATCAGTGGGCATCTTATTATAATTTCCATAAGAATTGTTATAGGAATTACCATAATTATTAGAGGAATTACTAGGAAACGGCCTAGGATTAAAATTACCTCTATACGCGTTATTACCAAAATTGTTCCTACCAAAAAAATTCATAACCATAGATTCATTATTATTCTCAATAAAGGTAGACAAAGGCATATCATTAGGATCAGAAGAAACACTCTTACTAGCAAACAATTTCATAAGCTCATCCTTTTTCCACTCAAAACATTAATTTCTTCTATAGCATGCACTTTTTTATTAGTAGGTCTTTTAGTATGCTATTGAGAATAATTAACCATAATATTATCTAGGAGTTTAGTAGCTTCTCCTAAAGTGATCTCCATAAAAGTGCCTCCGAATCTAAAAGATTTCTAGAAGCAAAGTTCAATCCGGCATAAAATTTTTGTATAATCATCCAAAGATTCAAACCATGTGTAGGGCAATAACGTATCATTAATTTCATCCTCTCCCAAGCTTGTGAAACATGTTCATGATCAAGTTGCTTAAAATTCATAATATCGTTTCTAAGATTGATGATCTTAGCGGCAGGAAAATACTTAGAGATAAAAGCATCTTTGCACTTATTCCATGAATTGATACTATTTTTAGGCAAAGACGAAAACCAAGTTTTAGCACGTTCTCTAAGAGAAAACGGGAATAGCTTCAGTTTAACAATATCATTATCCACATACTTCTTCTTTTGCATATCACACAAATCAACAAAGTTGTTTAGATGGGTAGCGGCATCTTCACTAGGAAGGCCGGAAAATGGATCTTTCATGACAAGATTCAGCAAAGCAGCATTAATTTCAAAAGATTTAGCATCATTAAGAGGAGCAATCGGAGTGCTAATAAAAACATTATTGTTTGTATTGGAAAAATCAAACAATTTAGTATTATCTTGAGCCATCGTGACAATCACGTGATCCAACACACAAGCAAACAAGAAACATGCAAAAAAGATGAACTAGAAAAGAAGGAGAACGGAAAAAGTGGGTGAATAAAATGGCAAGGGTGAACTGGGGGAGAGGAAAACGAGAGGCAAATGTCAAATAATGTAATGCGAGGGATAAGAGTTTCTGATGGGTACTTGGTATGTCCTGACTTGGGCGTAGACTCCCTGGCAACGGTGCCAGAAATCCTTCTTGCTACCTCTTGAGCACTGTGTTGGTTTTCCCTTGAAGAGGAAAGGGTGATGCAGCAAAGTAGCGTAAGTATTTCCCTCAGTTTTGGAGAACGAAGGTATCAATCTAGTAGGAGGCCACACGCAAGTCCCTCGTACCTACACAAACAAATAAGAACCTCGCAACCAATGCGATAAAGGGGTTGTCAATCCCTTCAGGTCACTTACGAGAGTGAGATCTGATAGAGATGATAAGATAATAAGATAAATATTTTTGGTATGTTTATGATATAGATTGAAAGTAAAGATTGCAAAGTAAATATATTGGAAAATTATATGATAAAAGATAGACCCGGGGGCCAGAGGTTTCACTAGTGGCTTCTCTCAAGATAGCATAAGTATTACGGTGGATGAACAAATTATTGTCGAGCAATTGATAGAAATATGAATAGTTATGACAATATGTAGGCATGATCATGTATATAGGCATCACGTCCGTGACAAGTAGACCGACTCCTGCCTGCATCTACTACTATTACTCCGCACATCGACCGCTATCCAGCATGCATCTAGAGTATTAAGTTCATAAGAACAGAGTGGCGCATTAGGCAAGATGACATTATGTAGAGGGATAAACTCAAGCAATATGATATAAACCCCATCTTTTTATTCTCGATGGAAACAATACAATACGTGTCGTTTCCCTTTCTGTCACTAGGATCGAGGACCGCAAGATTGAACCCAAAGCTAAGCACTTCTCCCATTGCAATAAAGATCAATCTAGTAGGCCAAACCAAACTGATAATTCGAAGAGACTTGCAAAGATAACCAATCATACATAAAAGATTTCAGAGAAGAATCAAATATTGTTCTTTGATAGACTTGATCATAAACCCACAATTCATCGGATCTCGACAAGCACACCGCAAAAAGAGTTACATCGAATAGATCTCCAAGAAGATCGAGGATAACTTTGTATTGAGATTCAAAGAGAGAGAACAAGCCATCTAGCTAATAACTATGGACCCGAAGGTCTGAAGTAAACTACTCACACATCACCGGAGAGGCCATGGAGTTGATGTGGAGGCCCTCCATGATCGATGCCCCTCCGGCGGAGCTCCAGAAAAGGCCCCAAGATGGGATTTCTTGGGTACATAAGGTTGAGGCGGTAGAAATAGGGTTTCATGGTGCTCTTGGCCATTTTCAGGGTATATGAGTATATATAGGAGGAAGAAGTAGGTCGGTTGAGCCACGAGGGGCCCACGAGGGGGGAGGGCGCGTCCCCTGCCTCATGGACTCCTCATTTGTTTCTTGACGTCAACTCCAAGTTCTCTGGATCACGTTTGTTCCAAAAATAACTCTCCCGAAGGTTTCATTCCGTTTGATATTCCTTTTCCATGAAACACTGAAATAGGCAAAAAAACAGCAATTTGCACTGGGCCTTGGGTTAGTAGGTTAGTCCCAAAAATAATATAAAAGTGTAAAAGAAAGCCCATTAACATACAAAACTGATAAAATAATAGCATGGAACAATCAAAAATTATGGATACGTTGGAGACGTATCAGTTGACGTAGGCGAGGAAGAGGGAGCTCCTGGACGCATCGTGCGGGACGGGGAGCGACGGTCATCGCGGCGGACGATGGCGGCGGGTCATGGCGTCGGGCGCGAGGGGGATTCCACGATCCATATCGAGAAAAGGGGGAGTGACGTGGGGTAGCTAGGGTTCTGGTGCCAGGGAGGGGCGCCGGCCATATGTAGGCAAGAGGGCGCGACGGATGGGCGGCATCTGGCCGACGCAATGGCCGATGCCCTCCACGACCCCCTCGTGAACAGGAGGATGAGGGAAGGGTAGGTGGGCCAGCCTGGCCTGTTGGCTGGGCCAAGGTCCACGGTGAGGGGGAAAGGCTTTTCTCTTTTCTTTCTATTTTGGTTCTCCTTTTTATTTTCTGTATCTAATTAGCTACTCGTTTGTGTTTAATTGAGTGAACAAATGAATTTAGTTGAAAGTTAAACTTAGCATATAATTCAGACACAACATTAAAGTGTTGCATAAAAAGTTTCAGAGCCAAAGGACTTGTTCAAGCATTTTTGGAAAATTGAATAAGCCAATTAATATGTTGATGCACCACTATAAAAAAATCCACGGGCACTTGGGAACCCAAAAGAGGTTGGTTCCAACATGACCAATATCCAAGGATTATTTGCCACACTTTAAACATTTTAGTTTTGACATTTTGAAAACTTTAAACTTTGACTTGATTTTAAATTTTGAATTCGAACGGTATTGAATCATCGCGAGGTTAACAACAGTAATCACGGTGGCGTGGCATCACTAACAGGGAATTACTGTAGCTTAATTATCCGGGCGTCACAATTCTCCTCCACTACAAGAAATCATGCTTCGAGATTTAAGGGGTGGAGTAAGGGGAAATACTCGGGAAGGACAGAGTACCTGGGGGTTATCTCACGAACGTGGCATAGAGGCATCTCTCTTGTTGAAATTCAAGAAAGTCATCCAGAGTAAGGTAAGAAGGTGCAATAAGAAGCTTCAACCAGGTAGGCAATCGTTCATTCCCTGAAACAGAGGGCGAAAGGGGCTCGGAGCAATGGGAATAAGTATTGCGTCTGATACCAGAATAGATCGCTAGGAAGGTGGCTCGTGATTTACATACGAGGGCAAGTGCGAGGAACAAATTTTGGAAAACAGGGATGTACAAGAGAGTTAGGTTTTCGATCCTGTGGAACTGTGGGTTATGGGCCCACCATGTGGATTAATAGCAGGAAGGCGCTAATCATTTTTCACGATCATGATAGCAAGGAAGGTAAGAGGATAGCCTATTAGTTATGTTGGCAACAATGTTGGTACCAAGGGCGAGGGACGAAGAGAACCATTTTCCTGCTTGTTAAAATGAGGTGGACCAATAGGCAAAGTTCTCGTCCATCTATGGCTACCGAAATGTCATCAACAATAGTAACAAGGTCTTGCTGACAGAGTTTGTACACCGAGGTGTTACATAAGCTGGGAATTGTCACTGCTCAGGTATGTCAGGTTACAAGAAAGGTTAAACAATTCAATGGAAAGGGAAGGGTAGACTCGACCCAGTTATCGGTGTTCTCGAGTGTCTAACAACTCAGAACCCGTGGAAAATTTGTATCGGTGAAAAATAATATTTGATGAATAACTCAGAAGAAGTTATGTAGTTCTGTGATATTCTCGAGATACTAGAGGGTAGTACTTGAAGGTAGAACAAAGTAGAGGTTGGACATGTGAAACGATCTGAAGAAGACAAGTACTTTAACTTGTCCGAGAAATGGAACCAACGGAGAACAATCATGGTCGGAACCACGGTTGCAAAGGACCAAGCATAAATACAAGATGAACTATCACAAGGGGATTATTATTATTACAAGAAGCTTCCATGATAAGTTCCACATCGGGTCCATGGGCATAAACACAAACGTTCAAGGTCGACTCCCACTTCATCAATGCACAACTTTCCATTCACTTATCGCATTCGAAGAAGGTGTAGTGTTGAAATTTTATCTGACAAAATGCTATTAGAGTATAACCCACATAACTTTCGAGTTCACACGGATTTAGGGAAGACCTAGATTCAACCCATATGGACATCTTAGTAACATATACCACAAACTTCACGAGTAAATAACTCAAGCCCGAAAGCAGAGTATGGTTGGCAAGAGCGGGGATACAATTTACCAAAGGCATTATGTATCCGAGGAAAGGCTCACAAGGTTACTGAATATGAAGGAAGATGTCGGATAAAACTCAACAAAGGATCTGGTGGTTCACAAGGGATCTGATGTGAGCATTGGTACTCAACCAGAAGAAGAAAGAATGCAAGGAGACCGGATTATAGAAACAACTGACTAATTCAAAGTTCAAATGCAAAGGAATTTTGATTCCCAAATTAAGGGATCAGAAGAAAACACTCTGATCAAGATGGATAAGTTGAATAGACTTAGGGCATAATCGATGGCAATCTGATTGGCCGAGAGCTAGCTCATGTTCGGGAAGATGTCTGAGCCAGAAAGATAATTTATAAGGATCAACTGATGATTGTGACTATTCGCAAACATA
The DNA here is from genome assembly GCF_002162155.2 of Triticum dicoccoides. Classification (NCBI taxonomy): domain Eukaryota; kingdom Viridiplantae; phylum Streptophyta; class Magnoliopsida; order Poales; family Poaceae; genus Triticum; species Triticum dicoccoides. The sequence goes on along the minus strand of NC_041380.1, from coordinate 161,016,981 downwards.
TTGAATCGAAAGACTGAAGGTGATAATGACAAAGAACGTCAATGAACACTGCTAAGCAGATGGAATTAACCAGAGTGTAGGCGGGTAAGACCTTCTAGAGCAATAGGCAACAGAGCTTCTTGAGACCTCGGATTGTATTACAAAGTATCTTATGAAACATAAGAATAACTGGGGATGAGCTGATACTCAATAAGAGCGAGTACTTATCCGTAGGGGTATCCATGTGGCAAAGAACTGCAAGGCAGTAGGCACAAGGTATTCTCAGAACAATAAGGAGAATTTCAGGGTATCTTGTAATAACAAGATCAACTAGGGATGAAGTATGAATGACAATGTAGGTAGTTACTCATAAGGATTTATCGATGGTAGGGATTGCAATGGCGAAGGGTACAAGGGTCTTGAGAAAACATCGGAGAGTATCTTCAGAATCTTTTGGTGCACCGAGCACTCATCTGGTGTGAGGGGCTCTCCAGGAGAAAGTATTTACGAGAACCTAGAGTTAGAGTTAAGAAAATCATTTAACCCTAATAGAAGAGAGGTAAGATTCCCAGAGTATAGATGAGGAATAAAAGATCCTAACACCACCTAGTGGCGACGTGGGCCTGTAAGCCACACAAACATGTTAGTAAAACAATTTTCAAAGACTAGACTCAACTTCGGCCAAGGAGTTGGAAAGGGGGATCCTACATGCAGTCGGCTCTGATACCAACTTGTGATGCCCCCGATTCAATCATACACACAAATGTGTACGATCAAGATCAGGGACTCATGGGAAGCTATCAAAACACAACTCTAAACACAAATTAAAATAATATAAGCTTTATATTACAAGCCAAGGGCCTCGAGGGCTCGAATACATAGCTCGATACACAGGAGTCGGTGGAAGCAACAATATCTGAGTACAGACATAAGTTAAACAAGCTTTGCCTTAAGAAGGCTAGCACAAACATCAACGATCGAAGATGCAAGGCCTCCTCCCTAGGACCTCCTAACTACTCCTGGTCGTCGGTCGTCTCCACGTAGTAGCATCCGTCGATGGTGGCTTCTCGCTCCAGGGGGCCACCATCTGGTTGCAACAACCAGAAAGAAGAAAGAAAGGGGAAAAGGGGGAGCAAAGTAACCGTGAGTACTCATCCAAAGTACTCGCAAGCATCAGATCTAAACTAAGTATGCATTGGTATCAAATGGAAGGGTTGTATCTGTGGACTGAACTGCAGAATGCCAGAATAGAGGAAAAAGGCCTAGCCTATTGAAGAGTAGCATCTTCAAGCAGATCCAAGCATCTTGTAGCATGTAGAAGAGTAAAGAATAGCAATTTATATTTAACAAACATGTTGTAGTATCAACGCCTAGAGATCCTTCCTGGACTCCCTGCGAGAAAGCAATCCTGGGGCCACATATCCATCACATATCTCAAGTATCCATTTCTAGTTGTAATAGATCGGGATACAAGTCTGAACATCCATTACCGTGGACATGGTATTCGAATATATATCTTCCCTGTAGGGGTGCACCACGTTTTCGAGCACGCTTGATTACTCTGGCCGGACACACTTTTCTGGGTTAACACCCAGCCTGGAAGATCAACACGTCATAGCCCTACCTAGGCTCAGCAGAGATGTCCCGCTGGTCTACATCCTAAGCACTCCGGGGTCTGGGCCCATCGCCCGTTGCAGTCCGGGTCGTTGTGTGCAGGGCAGGTCCAGGCTCCACCTCTACATTGATGGTGCCGGCCCAGCCATGCCGCAATGCTGAACTGGACGTCTGACAAAGCTTCGGCTGATACTACGTCGTCGAGGCCCATAACTATTCTCGCATGGTGGTTAGTGCGTAAAGCCTAGATGCCAACTCAGAACAAATACCCAAACCTGTTAGTGCATTGGGGGCTCATGAAGACGAGCCGAGACTCACGATAATGTGACCTCGTCACCCCGTCTCATGGACTTACGGCAAGGGCCCAGAATGCCCGGCCGTGCCACGTAGAAAACTCGCGGGTTCTCCACGGGCCCACCTGACTTTCACGTCAACTCGCGGGTACCCCTCAGGGGCGACCATGCTTCAACAATGGTCTCAAGTGAAGTCAAGGTAACCGTGTGTCCAAACATCAAGGGGAAAACCCGAGGAATCACCCCCGATGAATTCCACTCGATGTAATCAACAAGGTGAACATAAGAGGAACTACCCTCGAGGTTCATACTTGAGGGGTTGCACGACAGAGCCATATCAGAAATGGTGAAGGAGGAACCACCCTCGTTGACCACGACTACATAGCTACACTACAAAGTTATCATCGGGAGTTCTTATGAGGGATCACCCTCGGCACTCGATAGTAGCCCTACAGAGTCGAGCAACAAAAGGGGCGTGATGTGATGTGACATGTCAGGCTCTGGTCGTCGATCATGTTGATCGAGTCATCGATGATGAAGCAGGGGCAACAAGGAAAAGTGGGGGTCACTGATGGATCACTAGCCAACCTATACTAAGCAGTTTAGGATAAACAAGTAAGGTACAACAGTAGGTACAAAAGCAGGCTATGCATCAGAATAGGAGAAATCAATTATAGTAGAAAAATCTAATGCAAGCATGAGAGAATGGAATGGGCGATATCGGGATGATCAAAGGGGGGCTTTCCTGGTTGCTCAGGCGAGAAGGAGGGGTCATCGGTGACGTAGTCGATTACAGCAGCATCGGTAGCCGTCACAGGGTCTACCGAAGAGAAGAGGGGGAGAAATAGTAAATACATAGCAAGCAAGTGCATAACAAGACAACAGGTATAGCTAGACGTGTTCTAACGCGGTGCTACACGATACCGGTGAAGGGGGAAAACATCCGGGAAAGTTTCCCCAGTGTTAGGCATTTTCGGACAGAAGAAACAGAGGGGAAAGGTTGCATGTAACCTCGGACTCCAGCATGCAACCTGAGGGAGTCCTGGACTAAGGGGTCCTCGGGCGTCCGACCTGTTGGACATGGGCCGGACTGTTGGGCCATGAAGATACAAGACTAAAGATTCTCTCACCCGTGTCCGGATGGGACTCTCCTTGGCGTGGATGGCAAGCTTGGCATTCGGATATAAAGATTCCTCTCTCTGTAACTGACTTTGTACAACCCTAGTCCCCTCCGGTGTCTATATAAACCAGAGGTTTTAGTCCGTAGAGACAATCATAATCAGATAGGCTAGACTTCTAGGGATTTAGCCATTACGATCTCGTGGTAGATCAACTCTTGTAACCCCCATACTCATCAATATTAATCAAGCAGGAAGTAGGGTATTACCTCCATCGAGAGGGCCCGAACCTGGGTAAAACTTCGTGTCCCTTGTCTCCTGTTACCATCAACATCAGACGCACAGTTCAGGAACCCCTACACGACATCTGCCGGTTTTGAAACTGACATTGGTGCTTTCATTGAGAGTTCCACTATGTTGTCGTCGGAAGATTCGATGGCTTCATCCATCATCTGCAATGATGTTGCCCCAGGGGAGGTTTTTCTCCCCGGCCAGATCTTCGTATTCGGTGGCTTCGCACTGTGGACCAACTCGCTTGGCCATTTGGAGCAGATCGACAGCTACGCCCCAGGTCACCAGATTAGTTTTGGAAACCTGGATTATGTCGCTAATATCCAAGGAGACTTGATCTTCCAAGGATTCACGATCCCAACCTCCGCTCTGGCCTTAGAGCCAGAGCACCTCGCCAGTACCGAAGACAGGATTTCTAAAACCATTGGACTATCTGTGGCCACTAGGCCCAGTACGGGAGAACTGGAGGAAGCCGTGTCACCGACGTCCATCACCAAGCCAGACTCTTCCCCGGACGTCGGCTCCAAAATCTCCGAGCCAGCATCGCATGAGCTCGGCCAAGGAATTCCTTTCATGCCATACTCCACGAATTCTTTTCTCCCTCAACAAACCTCACCTTTAAGCGAGGTTCTGGACTTGATGCGATCCCTCGTGATTATGGAGGAGCAACGTCAGAACTACGCCCAGCCCGGACTAGGGGCTGAGAGCAGGGAATTTTACATCCCGCCCACCACCCACTTCATCGCCACAGTAGAGGACTTAACTGACATGCTCGATTATGACTCCGAAGAAATCGATGGTATGGACGACGATGCTGGAGAGGAGCAAGCCGAAAACCCGCCGTTTACCAGACACTGGACGGCCACCTCTTCGTATGATGTGTATATGGTGGGCGCACCCAAGGAGGGTGATAGTGATAAAGGGAAAAATCCGGTAGAGGATAAACCTCCCAAGATACAACAAAAGCGCCGATGACACCACTCTAAATCACGCAGCAGCAAACACATTAATACCGGCACGAGAGACAACAACACTCCGGATGATGCCGAATACCAAGAAAATCCCGTCGAGCAAAACTCCGAACAAGACGGTCGGGAGGATGGGCAAGTTGGCCCTGATGAACAGGCTGCAAACGAAGACTCAGAGGACAGTAATTATCTTCCACCCTCCGAGGATGAGGTGAGCCTCGGCGACGAAGACTTTATCGTGCCTGAGGAACCTCTTGAGCTGGAGCACTTTAAGCAACGGCTAATAGCCACTGCAAAGAGCCTGAAAAAGAAGCAGCAGTAGCAGCTTCAAATTGGTCAAGATCTGCTCAACGATAGATGGACTAATGTCCTGGCAGCAGAAGAATATGGCCTCGAGCGCCCAACCAAAAGTTACCCGAAGCGTAAACGGCTACCTCAATTCGATGATGAAGCACTTGAGCCCGTACCATCAGCACGCAATGCGACTAATCAACCACCACGTGGCCGGGACAAAACGGCAACTCAAGCCGAACACCGACCCATCCTACCTCACCATAAAGGCAGAGAAAAAACTACTCAGGGATACACATATGACCTGCAGCAGGACCTGAAGAATAAAGAAGGTCCGTCTAGAATGATCTATGGATCGCGAGGGCGTGCCCCGACACGCGACGACAGCTGTCAAGCCGAATGTCGGTGTCAAAACCGGCGGATCTCGGGTAGGGGGTCCCGAACTATGCGTCTAGGCCGGATGGTAACAGGAGACAAGGGACGCAATGTTTTACCCAGGTTCGGGCCCTCTTGATGGAGGTAAAACCCTACGTCCTGCTTGATTAATATTGATGATATGGGCAGTACAAGAGTAGATCAACCACGAGATCAAGGAGGCTAAACCCTAAAATCTAGCCTATGGTATGATTGTTGTATGATGAAGTTGTCCTACGGACTAAAACCCTCCGGTTTATATAGACACCGGAGAGGGTTAGGGTTACACAAAGTCGGTTACAATGGTAGGAGATCTTGAATATCCGCATCACCAAGCTTGCCTTCCACGCCAAGGAAAGTCCCATCCGGACACGGGACGGAGTCTTCAATCTTGTATCTTCATAGTCCTGGAGTCCCAGACACCCCCTAATCCAGGACTCCCTCAGTAGCCCCCGAACCAGGCTTCAATGACGACGAGTCCGGCGCGCAGATTGTCTTCAGCATTGCAAGGCGGGTTCTCCTCCAAATTCCGTGTAACTGCTGAATAATGTCCGATTTTCGTAATGTAGCGCACCTTGGCTTCCACGCCCAATAATGGCCGTCTTCCACGTGTCAAACGAATGTGAAAAGTCGGGGTGTTTTTACATTCACACCCCTAGCCGCATAAACGAGCCACCTATTTAATGGGATGGGGATTCAGATCCAAACCACACCTTCTCCTCTCCGCGAGTAATCATCAGAGCGCCTCCAGCAAAGGTTCATTCCAACATGGCCAGCCATCGCAGCTCCTCCTCTCGCCCTTCCAGTCCTAAACCTGGAGACTGGGAGAGGTGCTCCATCCTGCACAGTGGGCTAGTGTCGCTTCAGGCTAAGGGATTTCTCCCTTAGGCCTATACGGTTCCGGTCCGAGCCGGACTCGCCACCTATAATGGCGGAGAGCAAGCGGAGAGCACCCCTAGTCCCTCCAAAGGAGAGCGGGTGTGCCTCGTCCCTTATCTAGTAAGAGGACTTGGATTTCCAATCCATCCATTTCTCCATGGGCTTCTGGAGTTCTACGGCCTCCAGCTGCACGATCTCACGCCCGCCTCTATATTGCATATCACGGGCTTCGTCGCTCTTTGTGAGCTATTCTTGGGTGTTGAGGCTCATTTCACGCTGTGGAAGAGATTATTCTATCTAGTGCCCCACTCTCAAGAGGGGTCTATATATCAAGTGGGCGAAACCGAAGTGTGGTGTATCGCCGGGACCGGATATCTATCCGGAACCCCAAAGAAGGCGTCCGAGGACTGGCCTTCGGAATGGTTTTATATAGATGATGTCCCGCTACCGGACCCTATCCGGGTCGGTCTCCCCGAATTCAATAGTGCTCCCTTAAAGAAACGCCTAAGCTAGCGTCTGCGGAGCTCTCAAAGAGAAAGCGACAGGGACGTCCTTCACCTGATGGGCCGGATAAGACTATTGGCTCATTCCGGACTAACCATGATTGGAGTCATGGCCGAATGCATTATGCGGGGGGTGCAGCCACTTCAATATAGAGGCCTCCCCATGTGGGATTTTAACGGGGAGGATGACGCCACCAGTTATGGTCGTAAGGGGCCAGCCTCAGCTGCCGCTCTAGTAAAGATCTTATCTTCTTTGTACAAGGGAGAAGAGGAGGAATTCCTCCGCGTCAACCCGCAGGGCGGATTTAGTATGTACAACCCCCCGAGTTGGGTAAGTGAACAATTGTGCCTGCCCATCCGCTTTATATTCCCATGATTAAATATGTAGTCGAACGATTTCAACGCAGGAACTGTATCAGGAAGTAAAGGATATAAACAGCCGTCCCCCACAACCCGAGGATCCAGAACGGTCCCTCGATCCGGACTCCGAAGAGGATCCGGATATATCGGTGGAGTTGATTGACGGGGTGTTTCATCAGTTAAGCAAGGACAATACCTTGGTGGCCATTACGACTGATTACCTAGGGTTAATCCCGGCCTCCCAGGTAACAGAGAGCGGAGTCTCATCCCTTTGAGAAGGAATCCATTCTCACGCATTTCAGTTTTCCTGACAACGACCGTGTTTTGCAGGGGAGGTTTCCAAGGCCGGAGGCCGAACCTGCGGCGGCTGGCCAACGAGGGGCCGCAGGGCCCCGTGGGGCAAAAAGGAATGTAGTCCGGACTGGGACACCGGCGCAAAGGTATAGCGCATCCTCTTTTTCCCTGGTGTTATTTCTTCAGGGCATATTAACGTTCGTTCTATCTTCAGGACGAAGAGACCTCGCCGGACTACATCTGGAGAGGTTGCCAACCGCGCCTCCACCAGCCAGGCTCCAACGCCTGGCCCGGAAGCGGGAGCGAACACGAGGCGCGCACCGGACGCTACTCCGATAGAGGATGCGGACAGGCTGTCTGCCACCAATTCCGAGCTGGAGAGTGCCATGAACCACAGGCGTCGCCGGACAGTTCTTCGCGACACTTGTTTCTCCCGAGAGGCATTAGATGCCTTCAATTCGGGAGATGCGTACCTCCGTGCTGCTCAAAATGGTTTAACCAGAGCCACGGAGCAATATCTAAAAGACATACGGGTAAGAAAATTTTGGTAAATATATATGTATATACCAGTAGCCCCCGAGACTTGAAACAGTTAGAGTAACTGGTTTAAGGATCATTTGTTATGCAGGTTCTTACAGAGAAGAATACCGTACTATCCCAGAAGCTGAAAGATTGCAAAGCCCAACTGGAGGCTGCACTAGCCGCGGCAGGGGAGCCTAACGAGACCCCCTCTGGTAAGATACACTTCGAAAGATTAATATCTTGCGAAGTTCTACGTGGGTATGAATCTGCCAAATCATATTGCAGATGGCGCCGGACTGGATCCAGAGAGGCAACAACTCTTACGCCGGCTAAAGGCCGATGAGAGTATGTTGACAAGGGTGAGGCAGGAGAAGAATGAGCTTCAGGATGCCAACACCAAGATGGACGTTGAACTTAAAGATGTTCGAGGCCAGCTGTCGGACTCTACTAAGGAGAATCAGCGGCTTCGACGTGGCATATTTAGTAAGTGCTTAAGCGAATCTTTGAAAGAAAAGAGTTCGGCGAGGAAGTCGACTAACAAAGTAATGTCTATAGGTATGCTGACGGGTCGTCCTGCAGAGGAGATGCCCGGTTCTACGGGTGACCTTCTTCCCAAGCTCTCGCAACTGCACGAGAGAGTTCGGCAGGCGATGCGAGGCGTTGCCCAAGCCTTATGGCCTTCCCACTCCATGCTCGAGGGCCTTGGAGACCTTTCGGAGAAGCTTAAGGGAGCTCGGCGGTGCTTTCGGTTGTGGAAGATATCGGCCTGCCGACAAGGCGCTAGGGAGGCCTGGGCCATGGTGAAGACGCGGTACACGAAGTCTGACCCAAACCACCTGGCCAAGGTCAGACCTGTTGGGGCCTGACGGGAAGAAGATCCCTGTAAGCTTAGTGTACGGCCAAGTAGAATTGGCCGCAAAGTATTCCCAGCAGGACTGTAAGTTAGACAGCCTGTTAGATGGTATTGAAGAGGAATACAATCAGTCAGAGTGACTATGTAATTTTTAATTGACATGTGTAATGCCTTCTAGCCGGATTGTAGATCGTTTGTTGTTGTCGACCTTTTCGCTTCAACCTCAGGACCTAACGGTCCGGAGTGTGTCCGAATACCCCACCGGTTATGTAAGAATCGGGGTATGCATGGAGACTAGGCGTAGGGGTCATTAGTGCTTTATCAGACAAGTTCCCAACTAGTTATGTTATATTACATGGTTAGTAAGAAACATCTTCCAGAGAGAATAGTTCCATTAGGGGTTCCTTTCTGTGGGAGGCATGCCCTAAAGTGCATGTCTGGACTGCAAACGCAGGAAAATCATCTGGGGGCATATACATGAATAAGTAAAAAAGGTCATCTTTTAGTTCACCGACCGAATATTCCCTTAAGAACACTAGCTTTCGGCTTCACCCAGTCTGAGGTACACATCCGGCTGATCCGGCAGTAACAATCGCAGAGGTGCTCCCTTTACCACCTAGCCGAACAATCGGGAACGTAGGGGTAAGCACAGGAGCCAGGCAACCCAGCTTGGCCAAAACATAAGTCATATCGATGCATATAATGGTGAAGAAAAGGTACATGCGGAAGTTTGACACATGTGGTGGGCGTGAAGCCCGTATAAATAAGCTTTTGTTAAGGAAGCCCCCAGGTTTAATGAGCGCGAGTAGCACTTCACTCGAGGAGCCTTTAAGGGCTATAAAAGAGAAGAGGGGAAGGAGAGAAATGTAAGACAGAAAATGTAAAAAATGGACAGAGGAAGGAGACAAACACAGAGTCCAGCGCTAGGCATAGAATCTTCGGAGACGGGCTGCGTTCCATGGGTTCGGCTCGAGTCGGTTAACCGACGCATCTTGCAGGAGGTATGCTCCACCAGTCAGGACTTGGTCGATTATGAAGGGATTTCCCACTTGGGCTTTAGCTTGTCCTTTTTCTTGTCCGGCAGGCGTAGAACTAATTCGCCAACGTTGTAGCTTTTGGCCCGCACTTCTCTACTTTGATATCTTCGAGCCTGCTGTTGATAGAATGCGGAACGGGCTTTTTCCACATCGCGCTCCTCCTCTAAGGCGTCCAAACTGTCCTGCCGATCGAGCTTGGCCTCTCTTTCTTCGTACATGCGCACTTGAGGTGAGTCATGAATTAAGTCGCAGGGCAAGACTGCCTCTGCGCCGTACACCATAAAAAATGGTGTATATCCGGTGGTGCGGTTCGGTGTGGTCCCCTGCCCCCAAAGTATGGAGTCGAGCTCCTCTATCTAGTGCGTGTTAGTTTCCTTGAGGGACCGCACTAATCTGGGTTTGATGCCGCTCATGATGAGACCATTTGCACGTTCGACCTGACCGTTAGTTTGTGGCTGATAGACGGAAGCATAATCAAGCTTGATGCCCATGTTTTTGCACTAGAGTTTTACCTCATCGGCCGTAAAGTTCGTGCCGTTATCGATGATGATGCTGTGGGGGACGCCATAACGGTGTACGACCCCAGATATAAAGTCTATCACAGGTCCGGATTCGGCCGTCTTAACAGGCTTGGCTTCTATCCATTTGGTGAACTTATCCACCATGACCAGTAAGTATTTTTTCTTGTGGGTTCCGCCTTTAAGGGGTCCCACCATGTCAAACCCCCAGACTGCAAAAGGCCAAGTGAAGGGGATAGTTTGGAGGGCGGTGGGTGGCATATGGCTTTGGTTTGCAAAAAGCTGGCAACCGACGCATTTATGGACCAAGTCCTGAGCGTCCGCCCGGGCCGTCGGCCAGTAAAAGCCTGTACGGAAAGCCTTGCTTACAAGTGACCGGGCTGCGGCGTGATGGCCACCGAGTCCGGCCTGAATTTCAGCCAGTAGGTTCCGCCCTTCCTCTTCGGAGATGCACCTTTGAAGGACTCCGGTAGTGCTTTTCTTGTAAAGTTCTCCCTCATGGACTTTATAGGCTTTAGATCGCCGCACTATACACCGTGCCTCGTTTTGGTCCTCTGCGAGTTCCTCCCTAGTAAGGTAGGCTAGGAATGGTTCTGTCCACGGGGCGATAACGGCCATTAGTATGTGCGCTGATGTTGTTATTTCATTGGCAGAGGACAGTGCAGTTGGGTCCGGACTAATATTGCCATGTTCCCCTTCCCATACTACGGATGGCCTGAAAAGCCTTTCTAGGAAGATGTTGGGGGGTACCACATCGCATTTTGCGCCGATGTGTGCCAGGACGTCTGCCGCCTGATTGTTTTCTCGGGCTATATGGTGAAATTCGAGCCCTTCAAACCGAGCTGACATTTTGAGGACGGCGTTGTGGTAAGCTGCCATTTTTGGATCCTTGGCATCGAAGTCTCCATTTATTTGGGATATCGTGAGGTTCGAATCCCCGCGCACCTCTAGGTGTTGAATGCCCATGGATACTGCCATCTGGAGACCATGTAAAAGGGCCTCATATTCGGCTGCATTGTTGGAGTCTGTGTACATAATCTGGAGTACATATTGAACTGTGTCTCCTGTGGGGGACGTCAAAACGACGCCGGCCCCTAGTCCGGCCAACATTTTGGAACCGTCGAAGTGCATGATCCAGTTTCAGTATGCGCCGTACTCTTTAGGGAGTTCGGCCTCCGTCCATTCTGCGACGAAGTCGGCCAAAACTTGCGACTTGATAGCTCGCCATGGCCTATAAGTTATGTCGAACGGGAGGAGCTCGATGGTCCATTTTGCAATCTGGCCCGTTGCGTCACGGTTGTTTATAATATCATTGAGTGGTACTTCCGATGCTTTTGTGATTGAACACTCTTGAAAGTAGTGTCGTAGCTTCTGGGATGCCATGAATACCGCATATGCAATCTTTTGATAATGTGGGTACCGTGATTTGCATGGGGTGAGGAGAGTGGACACGTAGTAAACCGGCTTTTGAAGGGGGAATTTGTGTCCGTCCGTTTCCCGCTCGACGACGAGTACTGCGCTGACAACTTGATGGGTTGCTGCAATGTACAATAGCATTGGTTCACCGATGTTTGGCGTGGCCAGGACGGGGTTTGTTGCCAATATGGCTTTTATTTCCTCGAGTCCGGCCGTGGCGGCGTCCGTCCACTCGAAGTGTTCGGTGCGCCGAAGGAGGCGATAGAGGGGTAGCGCCTTTTCTCCCAACCGGGAGATAAAGCGGCTTAGAGCCGCCACGCATCTGGTTAATTTTTGTATTTGTTTGAGGTCCTTTGGGATATCCAATTGTGACAAAGCTTGGATCTTGGCTGGATTTGCTTCGATTCCCCTACCGGATATAATGAAGCCCAAGAGCTTTCCGGCTGGAACGCTGAAAACGCATTTTTCCGGATTTAGCTTGATGTCATATGCTCGGAGGTTGTCAAATGTAAGCCTCAAGTCGTCTACTAGAGATTCGACGTGTCTTGTTTTCACGACCACATCATCCACGTATGCCTCTACTGTTTTGCCGATCTGGTTTGCCAGACATGTCTGAATCATGCGCTGATATGTTGCGCCGGTGTTTTTGAGCCCGAAAGGCATTGTGTTGAAGCAGAATGGGCCGTATGGGGTGATGAATGCCGTCGCGGCTTGGTCTGACTCGGCCATCTTGATTTGATGGTAATCGGAGTATGCGTCGAGGAAGCACAACGAATCGTGTCCTGCAGTGGCGTCAATAATTTGATCAATGCAGGGGAGGGGGAAGGGATCCTTTGCGCAGGCCTTGTTGAGGTCTTTGAAGTCAACGCATAGGCGCTAGGATTTGTCCTTCTTTGGTACCATCACCAAGTTTGCTAGCAAGTCCGGATGTTTTATATCTCTGATGAATCCGGCCTCCAATAGTTTGGCTAGCTCCTCTCCCATTGCCTATCTCTTGGGTACAGAGAAACGCCGAAGGGCTTGTTTGACAGGTTTGAATCCTTTTAGGATATTTAAGATGTGTTCGGCCAGCCTGCGTGGGATTCCTGGCATGTCCGAACGGTGCCATGCAAAAATGTCCCAGTTCTCCCGTAGGAATTCTCGCAGTGCGGCGTCTACATCGTGGTTTAATTGTGCCCCGATGGAAGCTGTTTTATTGGGGTCCGTTGGATGGACCTGGAATTTGACTATTTCATCCGCTGGTTTAAAGGAGGTGGACTTGGATCTTTTGTCAAGTATCACATCGTCCCTGTTTACCGTGGAGCGCAGCGTAGTCAGTTCCTCAGCCGCTAGGGCTTCGGACAGTGCCTCAAGGGCCAGTGCGGCTGTCTTGTTTTCGGCGCGGAGTGCTATGTCCAGATCACTAGCGAGAGTGATGATTCCGTTCGGCCTGGGCATCTTGAGCTTCATGTACCCGTAATGGGGTATTGCTTGGAAGATTGTAAACGCTTCCCGCCCCAGCAGAGCGTGGTATCCACTGCTGAACGGGGCCACTTGGAATGTGACCTCTTCGGACCTATAATTATCCGGCGTGCCGAACACCACATCTAGTGTGATTTTTCCTGTACAGCGTGCTTCCTGACTGGGGATTATTCCTTTGAAGGTTGTGCTGCTTCGCTCAATGCGGTTCCAGTCTATTTCCATTTTTTGAAGGGTTTCCTCATAAATGAGGTTCAATCTGCTGCCTCCATCCATGAGTACCTTGGTGAGGCGAAAGTCGTCCACTATAGGACTGAGTACCAATGCGGCTGGTGCTCGAGCTGTTCAGAATTTAGGTTCGTCGCTGGCATTAAAGGTAATAGCCATGTCACTCCATGGGTTTATTGTTGCTACTTGATAGACTTCGGCGAAGCTGCGGAGTGTTCTTTTTCGCATTTTATTTCATGTGAATGTCTCGAAGACTGTTAAGACTGTACTGGAGTCCCTGAGGTGGCTTTCTGCGGCCTCTGGAATTAGGAGATCTTCGCCCCTTTTGGCCACCTACCGGAGTATCCAACATGCTCTAAGGCTATGAGTTGGTGTAGCATCCTCTGTACTATGAATTTTACAGGGTCCATTAAGCCATCCCTCCAGTATGGTTCCATGCCCTATAGAGGGTTTTGGTTTTTTGGTTTTTAACCCGGGTGTCTGATGATGATGCACCCTTTTATTTTGGACGAGGTTTCTATTCAAGGCCGGATTGTCCCAAAATTTAGTTTCGGTTTTCCGGGCGCTTTCCATCGCACAGTACTTTTGTACTATGGACGCCAAGTTAGCGAAGCGTGTAAGATCACGACGATCTGTGGCGTTGAGGATTCCCTTGTCCGTGCAATTATTGCAGAAGATTGAGATTGCGTTTTTCTCGCGGCAGTCCTTTATCCTGTTCATAACCAGGAGGAACCTTGCCCAGTAATGATGTACTGTTTCTTCGGGCTTTTTCCTAATTTGGGATAGATCGCTTATGTTCGGGCGGGTGGGTGGAATTAAATCCGGAACTTCACCCAATCTAAGACTCAGAGGCCAAGGAGTTTCCGAACTCTGAGGTTTGGATTCTTGGATGTTGTCCAGTGAATCTAGCCCGTTGCCTGATTCTAAGTTTAGGTCTTGAGTTACATCCTCCCCTCTGCGGGTATCCGGCTTGGAGGGATCTGGAATCCGGATGTAGCTAGTCCTTAAGATAAATGAAGAGTCGCCGCACTGTGCCTCTACTACGGCAACGTGATGGGTGACTTGGGGAGAATTAATTTCTATTAGATCGGGTTTAAGCCCAACCTGGTCATAATCCGTAGTGACTCCCAAGGCGGCGATGCGATCCAAGAGCTCGTTTACAAGAGAGCTTCATTGGATCTAACTGCTCGACGAGTTCCGAGCTGACGTGAAGATTGCTTTTGATGACCCGAGAGGTCACCGTCGGCGCAACGGCCGAACATGCGGTCATGAGAAAACCACCTAGCCGGAGAGTTTGGCCGACAGCCAAGGCTCCCTTAGTAACGGCGCCGTCTTTAAAGACGGGAAGAGGCATCCTTCCTGATTGCGACGACACAGAGGAACTCTCAATGAAAGCACCAATGTCGGTGTCAAAACTGGCGGATCTCGGGTAGGGGGTCCCGAACTGTGCGTCTAGGCCGGATGGTAACAGGAGACAAGTGACACAATGTTTTACCCAGGTTCGGGCCCTCTTGATGGAGGTAAAACCCTACGTCCTGCTTGATTAATATTGATGATATGGTTAGTACAAGAGTAGATCTACCGTGAGATCAAGGAGGCTAAACCCTAAAAGCTAGCCTATGGTATGATTGTTGTATGATGAAGTTGTCCTACGGACTAAAACCCTCCGTTTTATATAGACACCGAAGAGGGTTAGGGTTACACAAAGTCGGTCACAATGGTAGGAGATCTTGAATATCCACATCGCCAAACTTGCCTTCCACGCCAAGGAAAGTCCCATCCGGACATGGGACGGAGTCTTCAATCTTGTATCTTCATAGTCCTGGAGTCCGGCTGAAGGTATAGTTCGGCTACCCGGACACCCCCTAATCCAGGACTCCCTCACCAAACATGGCAAGTACAATTACTTTTGAGCCTGATACAGAGGCGCCGCACACCCCCTCTGCTTCACTGATGAAGTAATGGAACATGAATTCCCAGAAGGGTTCAAACCCGTGAATATCAAATCATATGATGGAACCACAGATCCCGCGGTATGGATTGAAGAATTTTTCTCCATATTCATATGGCCCGCGGCGATGATCTTCATGCCATCAAATTCCTCCCCCCTAAAACTCAAGGGGCCAGCCCGGCACTGGCTGAACAGCCTGCCTGAAAACTCCATTGGCAGCTGGGAGGACTTGGAAGAAGCCTTCCTTGACAACTCCCAAGGTACATATGTTCGACCTCCGGATGCCGACGACTTAAGTCACATAATTCAACAGCTCGGAGAGTCAGCCAGGAAATTCTGGACTAGGTTCTTGACCAAAAAGAACCAGATCGTCGACTGTGCGGATGCCGAAGCCCTAGCGACCTTTAAACATAGCATCCGGGACGAATGGCTCGCCCGACACCTTGGCCAAGAAAAGCTGAAGTCCATGGCAGCCCTCACACACTTATGACCCACTTTTGCGTAGGTGAAGATAGCTAGCTAGACCGTAGCAATAACAATGCAAGCGAACCTGGCACTTCGGAAGCCAAAAATAGCAACGGCAAGCCCCAGTGCAACAGGCACAAGTGTCGAAACATTGGTGACAATACCGATGACAAAGTAGTCAATGCTGGATTCAGTGGCTCCAAGTCCGGTTAGCGGAAGAAGCCATATAAAAGAAATAATCAAGGCCCTTCTAGCCTGGACAACATACTCGATCGTCCATGTCAGATCCATGGCACCGCAGATAAACCAGCCAATCATACTCACCGGAGTTGTTGGGTCTACAAACAGGCTGACAAGTTAAATACCGATGACACGGAGAAGGGGTCGCAAAGAGAGAATGAGGATGAGGAGCCCCGTCCACCGAACACAGGGGGACAGAAGAAGTTTCCCCCTCAGATCAAAACGGTGAACATGATATACGCTACCCATATCCCCAAGAGGGAGCGCAAGCGCGCGCTCAGGGACGTCTATGTGATAGAGCCAGTGGCCCCAAAATTCAACCCATGGTCATCATGCCCGATCACCTTTGATCGCAGGGACCACCCGACCAGTATCCGTCATGGCGGTACAGCCGCACTGGTCCTCAACCCAATAATTGATGGATTCCACCTCACACGAGTCCTCATGGACGGTGGCAGCAGCCTCAACCTGCTCTATCAGGATACAGTGTGCAAAATGGGCATCGATCCATCCAGGAACAAGCCCACCAAAACTACCTTTAAAGGAGTTATACCAGGTGTAGAGGCCCACTTCTCAGGCTAAATCACATTGGAGGTCGTGTTTGGATCTCCAGACAACTTCCGAAGCGAAGAGTTAATCTTCGATATTGTCCCCTTCCGCAGTGGCTATCCCACACTACTCAGACGAACCGCGTTTGCCCGATTCAATGCGGTGCTGCACTATGCTTAGCTCAAGCTCAAGATGCCCGGACCATGCGGTGTCGTAACAGTCAATGGAAACAAGGAGTGCTCGCTCTGTACCGAGGAGCACACCGCTGCCCTGGCAGCAGAAGTACAGAGCGGCCTTCACAAGCAGAACCTTAATTCGGCGGTCAAACTCCCAGACACTGTCAAACGAGTCCGGACTACTCCGCGGCAGGACAATCCAGCTCGTCAAGAGCTCGATTAGCAATTCGACCTCCGTCTCAGTCTCGACCAAGTGGTGGCATACGTACCACGCGTACATAACTACGCACTAAAAATACCTTGGGCAGAGACGGAGGCATAACCAGACTGTGGTCCACAATATGGCTCGACCTTCCTTGTACACACATACTTTTCTTTTTAACCTTTTTAGGGTGTTTTTTTCCGCAGGCCCCTCTCGAAATCCTCATAATCGGTCCTTTCGAAGGATGGATATACCATGGTGGCAAGTAGCACATACGTGTGGGGGAATTTCTAGATGTTCTTCTCAACGATCATTCTATACCTGCTTTCAAGACCCGTACGCTGCTCCTCCTTGGTCTTGGCATGTTAAATAGCCACCGTTGCTTATCGCACTATTTGTACAAAATACGCTTTGACATATTAATCAAACTATAAAGGAAACAGTTTGTGGCCGAACTTTTGCGGCACTAGCTTGCTACTTCATTTTTTCTTGATAATCTTATCGATTGCACTCATACACTTTGGTATGCCTTAAATCGCCAGGAGCTTTACTGCGCTCCATTCTATGGCAACAAAGTCTGAACACTTTTACAGTATAGTTCGGCACCCCGAAATTCAGCATTATATGCATTGGCTCCGAATCATGACTTTGGTCAATAGTTCGGTTGCCCAGCACCTATGCTTACTACCTTACGTTCTGCTCTATCGGCTAGGGTAGTAAAGGGAGAACTACTGTGATTGTGTCCTGGTTTATCCGGATGAGCACCTCAGTAGAGAAAGCCGAAAACTGACTATCATGATGCGGCATGAGCCGGTCAGCTGTTCGGAGGTTAGAAATCTTTTGTGATTTTTCCGCATTATGCGACAAATCGGTCTTTACCCGATCAGGTGTTTACAACACCCTAGTTCGGAATCACGCATACTAGGGGTTGTGCCTAAAATTCTATCGTCAAACTCCTATGGCTAAGTGAGGGTGATAAAGCCACATAGTTCGATTGCCTGGTTCGTTGCGCTAAATACCTCCTTCAAGGACCAAACTTTTGGATAAAGAGTGTTTTCAATTCATCCCGAACACGCCTGTACTACCTATGTGGGGGCTGAATTCGACGACTGCCAACTCTCAGACTTAATAAAATGACCGCACAGGAGGTAAAATTTTAAATAATAAACAACAAGTATTATATTACACATCATTCTTGTTTTCATCATACAGGGCGGGATAACATGAAGGTACTCATTCAAAGATAATGTCTTTTGAGGACTGGCCCTCTACAATAAGGGATCCCTTGAAGACATCATCAAAATAGCGCTCTGGCGTGCGGTGCTCCTTGCCAGCGGGCGGTCCCTCGGTCATGAGTTTGACGGCGTTCAACTTTGCCCACTGTATCTTGACACGGGCGAAGGCCATCCGCGCACCCTCGATGCAGACTGACTGCTTGATGACGTCCAAACGGGGGCAGGCATTGACCAGCCGCATCACGAGCCCGAAGTAGCTGCTGGGTATGACTTCGGCAGGACATAGCCGGATAATCAAATCCTTCATGGCTAGTTCGGCCACCCTATGTAGTTCAACCAGCTATTTTAGCTGATCGCTAAAGGGCACCGGATGTTCTGGCGCAAGGAATTGCGACTAGAACAACTTCTTCATTGAGCTCCCCTCTTCGGCTCGGAAGAACTCTGCAGCGTCGGCAACACTTCGCGGCAGATCCGCAAACGCCACTGGAGAACTCCAAATCCGGGTCAGTAAGAGGAACATTTTCTTCACATACTTGCTCTGCATAATAAAGGCCTTACCAACCGCGATTTTTGTGACGTCTTGGATCTCCTGGAGGGTGCATTGGGCTTTGGCCCGAGCATCTTGTGCACTTTGGCGAGCCTTGGCAAGTTCGGAGGCTTGATCCGCAATGTGGTCTCCAAGGACTCGCATTTCTGCACAGCGTCCTGGAGCTCCTGCTGGACCTTGCCAATGCTACCTCTTGAGCACTGCGTTGGATTTCCTCGAAGAGGAGAGGATGATGCAGCAAAGTAGCGTAAGTATTTCCCTCAGTTTTTGAGAACCAAGGTATCAATCCAGTAGGAGGCCACGCACAAGTCCCTCGTACCTACACAAAAACAATAGCTCAACGCAACCAACGCGCTTAGGGTTGTCAATCCCTTCACGTTCACTTACGGAAGTGAGATCTGATAGAGATGATAAATAATATTTTTGGTATTTTTGGTATAGAGATGCAAAGTAAAAAGTAAAAGCAAAGCAATAATAAAGTGATGGAGATTGATATGATGAGAAAGAGTCTCGAGGGCCATAGGATTCACTAGTGGCTTCTCTCAAGAGCATACGTATTCTACGGTGAGTGAACAAATTACTATTGAGCAATTGGCAGAATTGAGCATAGTTATGCGAATATCTAGGTATGATCATGTATATAGGCATCACGTCCGAGACAAGTAGACCGGAACGATCCTGCATCTACTACTATTACTCCACTCATCGACCGCTGTCCAGCATGCATCTAGAGTATTAAGTTAAAAACAGAGTAACGCCTTAAGCAAGATGACATGATGTAGAGGGATAGTTTCATGCAATATGATAAAAAACCCATCTTGTTATCCTTGATGGCAACAATACAATACGTGCCTTGCTGCCCCTTCTGTCACTGGGAAAGGACACCGCAAGATCGAACCCAAAGCTAAGCGCTTCTCCCATGGCAAGAACAACCAATCTTGTAGGCCAAACCAAACTGATAATTTGAAGAGACTTGCAAGGATAACCAATCATACATAAAAGAATTCAGAGAAGATTCAAATATTATTCATAGATAGACTTGATCATAAACCCACAATTCATCGGTCTCAACAAACACACCGCAAAAAGAAGATTACATCGAATAGATCCCCACGAGAGAGGGGGAGAACATTGTATTGAGATCCAAAAAGAGAGAAGAAGCCATCTAGCTTCTAGCTATGGACCCGTAGGCCTGAATTAAACTACTCACACTTCATCGAAGAGGCTTGGATGATGATATAGAAGCACTCTGTGATCGATGCCCCCTCCGGCGGAGCTCCGGAACAGGCCCCAAGATGGGATCTCGTGGATACAGAAAGTTGCAGCAGTGGAATTAGGTTTTTGGCTCCGTCTCTAATCGTTTGGGGGTACGTGGATATATATAGGAGGAAGAAGTACGTCGATGGAGCTTCGAGGGGCCCACGAGGCAGGGGGCGCGCCCTAGGGGGGCGCCCTCCACCCTCGTGACCGCCTCGTGGCTTTCTTGACGGAGGGTCCAAGTCTCTTGGATCTTATCTGATGAGAAAATCACGTTTCCGAATGTTTCATTCCGTTTGGACTCCGTTTGATATTCCTTTTATTCGAAACCCTAAAATAGGCAAAAAATAGCAATTCTTGGTTGGGCCTCCGGTTAATTGGTTAGTCCCAAAAATAATATAAAAGTGGATAATAAAGCCCAATAATGTCCAAAATAGTAGATAATATAGCATGGAGCAATCAAAAATTATAGATACGTTGGAGATGTATCAGCCAACCCTGGCCTCGTGTTTTTCACGAGCTGCTTGTTCCTTCGCTGCTCTCTCCTCGGCCTCAGCCAGCGCCTTCTTGAGGGCCTCCACTTCGGTCTCCGCCCCTAACAATAAATAACATGACACTAGGGTCAGTACAAATCATCCATCCTTTACGGATATACACAAGGACATTGCATACCTTGTTTATATTCTAGCTGCTTTTTTACACGGCTGAGTTCTCCCTTGGCCCGCTCTAGCCTCTGCTTCAGTCCGGAGACTTCAGTAGCATGAGAGGTCGCGGCTATCAGCGACGCCTGCTTATTCACATAGACATATATGGTTAGTCTCATGCGAAAAACTATTTGATCCTCCAACTCTTGCCGTTTTGGCGTTAAGTTATTTTATTTTCTCGGGTTCGGGTCTTTGCCTCCGTGTGTTGTTATCGTTGTCATGCATCTCATATCATGTCATCATGTGCATTGCATTTGCATACGTGCTCATCTCTTGCATTCGAGCATTTTCCCCGTTGTCCGTTTTGCATTCCGGCGCTTCGTTCTCCTCTGGTGGTCATTTCTAGCTTTCTTTCATGTGTGGGGATTAAACATTTCCGGATTGGGCCGAGACTTGCCAAGCGTCCTTGGTTTACTACCGGTAGACCGCCTGTCAAGTTTCGTATCATTTGGACTTCGTATGATACTCCAACGGTTAACCGAGGGACCGAAAAGGCCTCGTGTGTGTTGCAGCCAAACACCCCTCCAGTTTGGCCCAAAACCCACCTAATCCTTCTCCATCATCTAGATCATTCGATCACGATCACGTGGCCGAAAACCGCACCTCATTTGGACTCTACTAGCTCCCTCTATGCCTATTTAAAGACCACCCCCGAAATTCCCCTTCTCCTCCCCCCCAAAACCCTAGCCTCCCTCCATGTGGCGCGCCGGACACGTCCGGGCCGCACCGGACAAATCGCCGCCGCCGCCCGCAGCTAGTGGCGTGGTACCACGTGGCGGGCCCGACGCCGGCCGCCGCCTCCTCCGCAACCCCGCCGCCGTCCTCCTCCCGCCCGGCCGCCCGAGCCGCCGCCCGCCGCCTCGCCCGATCCGCCGCCTCGCCGGCCGCCGTGCCGCCTCGGCCGCTCCGCCGCCACGCCCGCTGCGCCGCCTCGCCCGCCGCGCCGGCGCTGTGCCGCCGCCGACTCCGGCCGACCTCCTCTCCCTCCTACTCCGGCGACGAACTCCGGCGACGATCCGGCCGCCTCGTTTTGCGTGCCACCGAAACCCTAGATCCGGAGGTTGTTTTTTTCACTAAGTCCCCGGGAATTCTGGATCCATGTGCTCCTGTTCTTAGCCTCGTAACTTTGCATCCGTAGCTCCGATTTGGGCATATAGCATATCAAAATGTTCATCTCAGAGAATACATCATTTCATTCCATTGCATCATTTTCATTTGAGTTCATCTTGATGGTCGAAATGCTGTTAGAAGAGGGCTACTTGAGATAATTGTCAGATCTGCTGCTCCATTTAGCCTTTTGTCATTTTGGCCATGATTAATGTGTGCATGATATGTCCTTGAGCTCTACATATGTTTTGTTAAGGGTTTTGCCATCTTTCCAGAGGTGCAACCCATGTATTTATATGATGTGTGTGGTGCCTAGCACAAGCTTGCAAAGTGGTGCACTTGGTATTTCTGTTTTCAGGGACTTAGCATTTCCACCAAGTCCTTGAGCTGTTTATTTCATATTGCCATATGTTCATGTTGTTTCCTAGTGATCCGTGCCTCTTTTGAGGATGATCAGTAAGGATGTTTTGTTAATCTTGTAGTGCTCTATACATCCATGTCTTTGTTTGCAATTATGGAGCACCCTAGCTTGAGTCAATCGAGCTCTACTTTTGCTACTTTGTGAATCTGGGCAGATTGTCAACTTGTTTGCATTTTTGCCGTGCTTGTTTGAACCTGTTAATGGATGAATTGGCCGTAGCTCAGTGCTAGACTTTTGTTAAGCATCTTGAATGCATCCCTGACATGTACTTTGTTGTCATGTTTGGGTGCTATAGCATGTTCATTTCGTTGCATTTAGATGGCTACTTGCTGTAAATCGCAGACCGGTGTCACATTTGAATCGCTTGCCATTTCCAAACCGTAACTCCGACTCCGGCATTCTTTATATCGTTTTCAAGCGATTTCATCTCATCTTTCCAGTGGCACACTTGGATTCCCAAGTTGAGGCCAGGTTCATGCATTTCTTGTCACATCTTGCATATGCATCCCGCATCGCATCCCGCATAGCGCATCATCTTTGCATCATATTGTTTGATTCTTGCACGTGGTTGATTGTGTCCTTGTTGATTGTCTGTCTTGTTTGGGTAGAGCTGGGAGACGAGTTCACTAATGAGGAGCCCATTGAGTTTGCTTTCAAGGATCCAGTCAACTCTGACAACTTTGCAGGCAAGATGATCATACCCTCGAAATCACTATTATCTTTGCTATGCTAGATTGCTTGCTCTTTTGCTATGCCATTGCTACGATGCCTACCACTTGCTTTCAAGCCTCCCAAATTGCCATGTCAAACCTCTAATCCACCATGTCCTAGCAAACCGTTGATTGGCTATATTACCGCTTTGCTCAGCCCCTCTTATAGCGTTGCTAGTTGCAGGTGAAGATTGGAGGCCGTTCCTTGTTGGAACTTTTATTTACTTGTTGGCATATCATTATATTGCCATGTTATCTTAATGCATCTATATACTTGGTGAAGGGTGGAAGGCTCGGCCTCTCGCCTAGTGTTTTGTTCCACTCTTGCCGCCCTAGTTTCCGTCATATCGGTGTTATGTTCCCGGATTTTGCGTTCCTTACGCGGTTGGATTATAATGGGAACCCCTTGATAGTTCGCCTTGATTAAAGCTTTTCCAGCAATGCCCAACCTTGGTTTTACCATTTGCCACCTAGCCTCTTTTCCCTTGGGTTTCCGTAGCCCGAGGGTCATCTTATTTTAGCCCCCCCGGGTCAGTGCTCCTCTGAGTGTTGGTCCCACCGAGCGATGTCAGGGGCTACCAGTGGCAACTCTGGGCTGGCCTACCGGACGTCTTGCTCATCTGAGTGTGCCCTGAGAACGAGATATGTGCAGCTCCTATCGGGATTTGTCGGCACATTCGGGCGGTGTTGCTGGTCTTGTTCTAACCTGTCGAAGTGTCTTGAAGAACCGAGATACCGAGTCTGATGGGAACGTCTTGGGAGGAGGTCTATTCCTTCATTGATCGTGAGAGCTTGTCATGGGCTAAGTTGGGACTCCCCTGCAGGGATTTGAACTTTCGAAAGCTGTGCCCGCGGTTATGGGCAGATGGGAATTTGTTAATGTCCGGTTGTAGATAACTTTAACCTTAACTTAATTAAAATGAATCAACTGAGTGTGTTACCGTGATGGCCTCTTCTCGGCGGAGTCCGAGAAGTAGACACGGTGTTGGAGTAATGTTTGCGCAGGTTGTTCTCTAGTTTCTCGCTCACGCTTTGCCTCCTCTTCTCGCTCTCTTTTGCGAATAGGATAGCCACCATACTTGCTAGTCGCTTGCTGCAGCTCCACATATATTTTACCTTGCCTTACCTATAAGCTTAAATAGTCTTGATCATGAGGGTGCGAGATTGCTGAGTCCCTGTGGCTCACAGATTACTATTACGCCAGATGCAGGGCCTGATGATTCC
This sequence comes from Triticum dicoccoides, assembly GCF_002162155.2. Lineage (NCBI taxonomy): Eukaryota > Viridiplantae > Streptophyta > Magnoliopsida > Poales > Poaceae > Triticum > Triticum dicoccoides. Next base: position 160,993,157 of record NC_041380.1, on the reverse strand, counting down.
GCTCCAGGTGACGCGTTTGACCTCAAGTGGGAGTTCGACGAAGACTCTGAACGATACTATGTTTCATTTCCTGATGATCAGTAGTGGTGCCCTGTTGGGGGTGATCGGGACCATGTCGCATGTTGGGTTATCTTTTATTTTGGCGCCATAGTCGGGCCATGAGTGTTTGGATGATGTAATGTTATTTATGTACTTGTTTGACGTGGCGAGTGTAAGCCAACTATGTTATCTCCCCTTTTATTATCATATTACATGGGATGTTGTGAAGATTGCTTAACTTGCGACATATGCCTTCAATGCGATTATGTCTCTAAGTCATGCCTCGACATGTGGGAGATATAGTCGCATCGAGGGTGTTACAAGTTGGTAATCAGAGACTTCTCCGACCTTAGGAGCCCCATTGCTTGATCATTTTTAGCGGCCGTGTTGTGTCTAGAAAAATGTTTTGAGTCATTTAGGAATTATATATCGGAGAGTTTAGGAATTCTTTTTTACTTCCCAGTCTCCTCATCACTCTAGTAAGGCATCCTGACATAGAGTTTTGACTCTTTTCTTCTCAAATTTCACTAAATTTTTTTAGGATCACGCGGGTATCTTGGAATCGTTCCGATGGATTTATGATGAGAACATTGTCTTGGTGCCTCCTGTCAGGGGTTTTGTGGAAGTGTCCCAGGGAGTTGAGCTCTGAGGTGTCGTCATGAGAATTTTATCATTACAGTTCTGGAATACCTAAGTTTAGTACGCCGACATCGAAAATCTCTTTTATGCAGTCCGTTGGTGAGATAACCTCGATGCCACCCAGTACTGGGGCGGGAGTTCGGGAGTATCGCTATAACTTGTATAACGGATGCTTTTCGAAGGTTGAGGTAGATGGTTTCCGAAGGTTTCTTGGTTATGTGTTGAAGGATGGATACAGCTGGATGTAGGATTTGCTAGTTTGGGTGGGATATTATGCTTCCCCTGTATCCCCAACACTTGATTGCATAACCGGAAAGGTTCGGGAGTTTCATAGGTGGGAATTCTTGTAGCTCTAGTTCTTCTTCCACGGATATTGGTTTGAGATTGGGATTTCTTACCGATTATTCGTTCTTGATCCGTACCTTGTTGATTTATTTCTCTACCTTAATTCTACGTGTCTTCTCAATTTATGGATATGTGACCATTTCAAGAGGAATGCATTCGTTCATTTTGTTCAGATGTGAAGACTATATGTTGCAATTTTCATTCCGTTGGATTCAGCTTCAATATTTGCCTATCAATGTGCTAATGGATGCCAACCTCTTTAGGATGGCTCCTCCAACGCGCACGACTCCGAATCCTGATCCACCACCACCACCACCTCTTCCGGAGGCATGGCAAGCTGTGATGGCCGCAACCAATGCAAACACACAGTTGATCATGCAAATTCTTCAAGAGCGCAATCAAGGCAACCAAGGGAATCAAGGCAACAATCAGAATCACTTTGCTTCACTCAACCAGTTCCTTGCTAACGGGCCAAAGACTTTCAGCAATTGTGTTGAGGCAACCAATGCTGACGATTGGCTCGTGGATCTGTGCAAGCATTTCGAGTGCAGTAACGTCAGTCCTAAGGACTTTGTCAAGTTCGCTTCCTTCCAACTCAAAGATCAAGCTGCAGAATGGTTCCAGCAGTACAAGGACTCCAGAGGTGGACGTGTTATCACTTGGGATGAATTCCGTCAAGATTTCCGAGCTCATCATATTCCTTAGAGCGTGGTTGAAAGCAAGCGTGAGGAATTCCGCAACCTGAAGCAAGGCTCTTTGTCTGTCTATGACTACAGCAAGTTGTTCCAGAAGCTCACCTGCTTTGCAAGCAGGACATCCCTGATGAGAAGAGCATGATATATCAGTTCAGGGGTGACCTCAGAGAAGAAATTCAGCTAGCTCTTGTTCTCTTTGAGCCCTTGAGGTACGATGAGTTCTACAGCATGGCACTGAAGCAAGAGGCTGCTCAGTTGAGGTGTGATGCTTCCAAGAAGCGAGTCAGAGATGCTACTCCTTCTTCCTCTACTCAAGTGGCCAAGCAGAAGAAGTATTGGCTTTCTCCTCCTCCGTTCCGTCAGCCTTATTAGCAGAAGAGCAAATGTGGCAGTGGTTCTTCCCACCCACCCAACCCTGGCTTTTAGAACAAGACTTCGTCTCAAGCTCCAAGATCGAGTGCTCCGTATCACCGTCCGCTTTCAGAGGTCACTTGCAACAAGTGCCAATAGAAGGGTCACTATGCCAACAAGTGTTTCAACCAGAGGCGTCTTCCTCCTCCTCCTCCTGTGAGATCGGCAAGTACAGCTGTGGTCAAGCATAACCCCAAGTCCGCCAAGGTCAACTTGCTGAATGCAGCTCAGGCAGACGACTCACCAGATGTTTCTCCAAAGTCATTGCCATCATGGGTAACCTTCCTGTTAATGACATTCCCGCAAGAGTTCTTTTTGACACTGGTGCATCTTTATCATTTTTATTGAAGCCTTTTGCATCTATGCATGATGTGCATACTATTGATTTGCCTAAGCCGATAGCAGTTTCTTCTCCAGGTTTGTTCATGAACACCAAAATGATGGATCCGAATGTTACTATCACGTTGGGCGATTACAAGTTTCTTTCTTCTCCAATGGTTCTTGGTAACTCGGATATTGATCTTATTCTCGGAATGGATTGGCTTTCTAAGCACAAGGCGCATCTTGATTGTGCTGCCAGGCAGATTCAATTGACTCATTTGTCTGGGGATGTAATTGTCTTTGCCACTCATGATGATACCATCCGTCTGTTTTCCCCCAATGAGAAGGGTGAACTGGATGCTATCTCGCAGATTCCAGTCGTTTGTGAATATCAAGACGTCTTTCCAGAAGAGCTTCCAGGAATGCCTTCGCACCGGCCAGTTGAATTCGTTATTGATCTTGAGCCCGGTACGGAACCTGTGTGCAAGCGTCCTTACAAGCTCAGACCTGAAGAGTTGAAGGAGCTGAAGAAGCAACTCGATATTCAAGAGAAAATGGGTCTCATCCGGCCTAGTTCTTCTCCGTGGGGTTGTGGTGTTCTTTTTGTGAAGAAGAAGGATGGAACGGACCGACTTTGTGTTGATTACCGTCCATTGAACAAGAAGACCATAAAGAACAAATACCCACTTCCCAACATCAATGAGCTGTTCGAACAACTCAAAGGTGCTCAAGTATTCTCCAAGCTTGATCTCCGTATGGGTTATCATCAGATTCGAATCCGTGAGCAAGATATTCCCAAGACGGCTTTCAGGACAAGCTATGGTTCATATGAATACACTGTCATGTCTTTTGGCCTCGTCAACGCTCCTCCGACGTTCTCTCGCATGATGAACTTTATCTTCAACGCCAACACCAATGACTTTGTTTTGGTCTATCTCGACGACATTCTGGTTTTCTCGAAGAACAAGGAAGATCATGCCAAGCACTTGCGTTTGGTGCTCGATAAGCTCAGAGAACACAAGTTCTACGCCAAGTTCTCCAAGTGTGAATTTTGGCTTGATGAGGTTCTTTATCTTGGTCATATCATCTCTGCCAAGGGCATTGCCGTGAATCCTGAGAAGGTATCTGCAATTGTGAATTGGGAAGCTCCTCAGAACATGAAGCAACTCCGTAGCTTCCTCGGTCTCGCAAACTATTGCCGAAGATTCTTTGAAAACTTTTCTAAGATCGTGAAGCCTCTCTCAAATCTTCTTCGGAAGCACGTCAAGTACGTTTGGTCTCCGGAGTGTGACATTGCTTTCAACACTTTGAAAGAGAAATTGATCACTGCTCCAGTTCTGACTCCGCCTGATGAATCCAAGCCGTACGAGATCTTTTGTGATGCCTCTCTCCAAGGTCTTGGCGCAGTATTGATGCAAGAGAAGAAAGTTGTTGCTTATACCTCTTGCCAGTTGAAGCCTAATGAGAAGAACTACCCCACTCATGATCTCGAGTTGGCGGCAGTTGTGCATGCTCTTTTGACTTGGAGACATCTTCTATTGGGAAGAAAAGTGGACATTTTCACTGATCACAAGAGTCTCAAGTACATCTTCACTCAGCCTAATCTCAACCTCAGGCAAACTCGATGGGTCGAAATGAATCAAGAGTATAATCCGAGTATTGAGTATACTCCAGGCAAGGCCAATGTGATTGCTGACGCTTTGAGCAGGAAAGCTTATTGTAACAGTCTGATTCTCAAGCCTTATCAACCCGAGCTTTGTGAAGCTTTCCGCAAACTTAATCTGCAAGTTGTTCCTCAAGGTTTCCTCGCCAACCTTCAAGTCTCTCCTACCTTGGCAGACCAGATTCGCCAAGCTCAGCTTCTTGATGCTATGGTGAAAAAGGTGAAGATTGGGATTGCCAAGAGTCAACCCAAGTACAAGTGCTACCGCCTTGATGACAAGGATACTCTCTTCTTCAAGGATCGTATTGTTGTACCCAAAGGTGACCTCCGTAAAGTGATCTTGAACGAGGCTCACAATTCTCTCCTCTCCATCCACCCTGGGAGCACGAGGATGTATTAGGACCTTAAGCAGGCTTATTGGTGGACTCGAATGAAGCGCGAGATCGCTCAATTCGTGAATGAATGTGATGTCTTCAGAAGAGTGAAGGTAGAACACCAAAGGCCAGCTGGTCTCTTCCAACCTCTTGTCATTCCAGAATAGAAGTTTGACCACATTGAAATGGACTTCGTGACTGGGTTTCCAAAGTCCAAGCGTGGCAATGATGCTATATTCGTTGTCATCGACAAACTCACTAAAGTGGCTCACTTTCTTCCTATCAAAGAGTCGATCACTGCAGCTCAATTGGCGGAACTCTATACCTCTCGTATTGTCTCTCTGCACGGTATTCCACAAGTGATCTCTTCAGACCGTGGCAGCATCTTTACATCCAAGTTTTGGGATTCTTTCCAGAAGGCCATGGGCACTAACATCCGCTTCAGCACAGCTTTCCATCCTCAAACTAGCGGTCAAGTCGAGCGTGTCAACCAGATTCTTTAAGATATGCTCAGGGCTTGTGTGATCTCCTTCGGCATGAAGTGGGAGGATTGTCTTCCTTATGCTGAATTCTCCTACAACAACAGTTTTCAAGCAAGTTCGGGCAAGGCCCCATTTGAAATTCTGTATGGCAGGAAGTGCCGTACCCCTCTCAACTGGTCTGAAACCGGTGAACGTCAGCTTTTGGGTAATGACTTAATCACAGAGGCAGAGGAAATGTGCAAAGTCATTCGAGATAACCTCAAAGCAGCCCAATCCCGTCAGAAGAGCTACTATGATAGTAAGCACCGCGATTTGGATTTCGAGATCGGAGATCGTGTTTACCTCCGCGTCTCTCCTATGAAAGGTACTCGTCGCTTCGGTATCAAAGGGAAGATTGCCCCCAGATACGTGGGACCTTTCAAGATTGTCAGCAAGAGGGGCGACCTCGCCTATCAACTCGAGCTTCCTTCAAACTTTGCAAATGTTCATGACGTGTTCCATGTCTCTCAGCTCCGAAAGTGCTTCAAGACTCCTGATCTCACCGTCAACTTCAAGGACATTGAGCTCCAAGAAGATCTCTCCTATCGTGAGCACCCAGTTGCTATTCCTGAAGAGACTGAACGCAAGACTCGCAACAAGTCAATCAAATTTCTCAAAGTCAAGTGGTCACACCATTCCGACCGTGAAGCTACCTGGGAACGCGAGGATCACCTCCGTTCTGAGTACCCGATGTTCTTTCAGTCCTAGATCTTGGGACGAGATCCTTTCGTAGTGGTGGAGTGTTGTAACACCCCGGTTGTAACTTTCCCAATTTGTACTCCAACTCTTGCCGTTTCGGCGTTAAGTTATTTTATTTTTTTGGGTTTGGGTCTTTGCCTCCGTGTGTTGTTATCATTGTCATGCATCTCATATCATGTCATCATGTGCATTGCATTTGCATACGTGTTCATCTCTTGCATTCGAGCATTTTCCCCGTTGTCCGTTTTGCATTCCGGCACTTCGTTCTCCTCTGGTGGTCATTTCTAGCTTTCTTTCATGTGTGGGGATTAAACATTTCCGGATTGGGCGGAGACTTGCCAAGCGGCCTTGGTTTACTACCGGTAGACCACCTGTCAAGTTTCGTATCATTTGGACTTCGTTTGATACTCCAACGGTTAACCGAGGGACCGAAAAGGCCTCGTGTGTGTTGCAGCCAAACACCCCTCCAATTTGGCCCAAAACCCACCTAAGCCTTCTCCATCATCTAGATCATTTGATCACGATCGCATGGACGAAAACCGCACCTCATTTGGACTCTCCTAGCTCCCTCTATGCCTATTTAAAGACCACCCCCGAAATTCCCCTTCTCCTCCCCCCGAAACCCTAGCCTCCCTCCATCCGGCGCGCCGGACACGTCCGGACCGCACCGAACAAATCGCCGCCGCCGCTCGCAGCCAGTGGCGTGGTGTCACGTGGCGCGCCGCCACCCGCGCCCGCGCCCGCACCGGCCC
>NC_041380.1:160908864-160986339 GCF_002162155.2 Triticum dicoccoides | reverse complement strand
GAGCCGCCGCCCGCTCCGCCGCCTCGTCGGCCGCCGTGCCGCCGCCAACTCCAGCCGGCCTCCTCTCCCTCCTACTCCGGCGATGATCCGGCTGCCTCATTTTGCGTGCCACCGAAACCCTAGATCTGGAGGGTTTTTTTTCACTAAGTCCCCGGAAATTCCAGATCCATGTGCTCCTGTTCTTATCCTCGTAACTTTGCATCCGTAGCTCCGATTTGGGCATATAGCATATCAAAATGTTCATCTCAGAGAGTACATCATTTCATTCCATTGTATCATTTTCATTTGAGTTCATCTTTATGGCCGAAATGCTGTTAGAAGAGGGCTACTTGAGATAATTGTCAGATCTGCTGCTCCATTTAGCCTTTTGTCATTTTTGCCATGATTAATGTGTGCATGATATGTCCTTGAGCTCTACATATGTTTTGTTAAGGGTTTTGCCATCTTTCCAGAGGTGCAACCCATGTATTTATGTGATGTGTGTGGTGCCTAGCACAAGCTTGCAAAGTGGTGCACTTGGTATTTCTGTTTTCAGGGACTTAGCATTTCCACTAAGTCCTTGAGCTGTTTATTTCATATTGCCAAATGTTCATGTTGTTTCCTAGTGATCCGTGCCTCTTTTGAGGATGATCAGTAAGGATGTTTTGTTAATCTTGTAGTGATCTATCCACACATGTCTTTTTTTGCAATTATGGAGCACCCTAGCTTGAGTCAATCGAGCTGTACTTTTGCTACTTTGTGAATCTAGGCAGATTGTCAACTTGTTTGCATTTTTGCCTTGCTTGTTTGAACCTGTTAATGGATGAATTGGCCGTAGCTCAGTGCTATTCTTTTGTTAAGTATCTTGAATGCATCCCTGCCATGTACTTTGTTGTCATGTTTGGGTGCTGTAGCATGTTCATTTCGTTGCATTTAGATGGCTACTTGCTGTAAATCGCAGACCGGTGTCACATTTGAATCGCTTGCCATTTCCAGACCGTAACTCCGACTCCGGCGTTCTTTATATCGTTTTCAAGCGATTTCATCTCATCTTTCCAGTGGAACACTTGGATTCCCAAGTTGAGGCCAGGTTCATGCATTTCTTTTCACATCTTGCATATGCATCCCGCATAGCGCATCATCTTTGCATCATACTGTTTCATCCTTGCACGTGGTTCATTGTGTCCTTGTTGCTTGTTTGTCTTGTTTCGGTAGAGCCGGGAGAGAAGTTCGCTAACGAGGAGCCCATTGAGTTTGCTTTCGAGGATCCAGTCAACTCTGACAACTTTGCAGGCAGGATGATCATACCCTCGAAATAACTACTATCTTTGTTATGCTAGATTGCTCGCTCTTTTGCTATGCCATTGCTACGATGCCTACCACTTGCTTTCAAGCCTCCCAAATTGCCATGTCAAACCTCTAATCCACCATGTCCTAGCAAATCGTTGATTGGCTATGTTACCGCTTTGCTCAGCCCCTCTTATAGCGTTGCTAGTTGCAGGTGAAGATTGGAGGCCGTTCCTTGTTGGAACTTTTATTTACTTGTTGGGATATCATTATATTGCCATGTTATCTTAATGCATCTATATACTTGGTAAAGGGTGGAAGGATCGGCCTCTCGCCTAGTGTTTTATTCCACTCTTGCCGCCCTAGTTTCCGTCATATCGGTGTTATGTTCCCGGATTTTGCGTTCCTTACGCGGTTGGGTTATAATGGGAACCCCTTGATAGTTCGCCTTGATTAAAGCTTTTCCAGCAATGCCCAACCTTGGTTTACCATTTTCAACCTAGCCTCTTTTCCCTTGGGTTTCTGGAGCCCGAGGGTCATCTTATTTTAGCCCCCCCCCCCCGAGCCAGTGCTCCTCTGAGTGTTGGTCCCACCGAGCGATGTTAGGGGCTACCAGGGGCAACTCTGGGCTGGCCTACGCGACGTCTTGCTCATCTGAGTGTGCCCTAAGAACGAGATATGTGCAGCTCCTATCGGGATTTGTCGGCACATTCGGGCGGTGTTGCTGGTCTTGTTCTAACCAGTCGAAGTGTCTTGAAGAACCGAGATACCGAGTCTGATCGGAACGTCTTGGGAGGAGGTCCATTCCTTCATTGACCGTGAGAGCTTGTCATGGGCTAAGTTGGGACTCCCCTGCAGGGATTTGAACTTTCGAAAGCCGTGCCCGCGGTTATGGGCAGATGGGGAATTTGTTAATGTCCGGTTGTAGATGACTTTAACCTTAACTTAATTAAAATGAATCAACTGAGTGTGTTACCGTGATGGCCTCTTCTCGACGGAGTCCGGGAAGTGGACACGGTGTTGGAGTAATGTTTGCGCAGGTTGTTCTCTAGTTTCTCGCTCGCTCTTTGCCTCCTCTTCTCGCTCTCTTTTACGAATAGGATAGCCACCATACTTGCTAGTCGCTTGCTGCAGCTCCACATATATTTTACCTTGCCTTACCTATAAGCTTAAATAGTCTTGATCGCGAGGGTGCGAGATTGCTGAGTCCCTATGGCTCACAGATTACTATTACACCAGATGCAGGGCCTGCTGATTCCGCTCCAGGTGACGCGTTTGAGCTCAAGTGGGAGTTCGACGAAGACTCTCAACGATACTATGTTTCCTTTCCTGATGATCAGTAGTGGTGCCCTATTGGGGGTGATCGGGACCGTGTCGCATGTTGGGTTATCTTTTATTTTGGCACCGTAGTCGGGCCATGAGTGTTTGGATGATGTAATGTTATTTATGTACTTGTTTGATGTGGCGAGTGTAAGCCAACTATGTTATCTCCCCTTTTATTATCATATTACATGGGATGTTGTGAAGACTGCCTAACTTGCGACATATGCCTTGAATGCGATTATGTCTCTAAGTAGTGCCTCGACACGTGGGAGATATAGTCGCATCAAGGGTGTTACAACACCGCTTCAGCGTCATCCGTGGCCTTGGGAGATGTGGCTGTCAGCAGCGAATCGCTGTCCATAGCCTTTGGATCCAACAAACCTCTCGATGAGGATCGCTGGGAACTGTCGTGGGCCGGACTGCAGCACTTGATTCAACACATCAGAATTACAAAATAAGAGAGTCAGGCATATAAGTGCATCAGAGCCTTCGAATACTTACGATCCGTTAGGGGGCTTCTCCCAGGGGCGCCACTCCGAGCTGCTGTCGGTGTCCGACGTAGTGTCGTCCGTGAGGGAGTTTTTCCCCCTCCTTGGACGCTTTGGCCTCCAAACACATGGAGGCCGCCCTTTTCTTCCTTCCCCTCGCAGGGGGGAGTTGCTTTCTTCCTCCTCCTCCACCTCCTCCTCGTCGGTGGCGGGTGAGGACTGGGTCTTGACATCTTCGGACGTCATGTCCGAAGTGCACTCGTGACGGAGGAAACCTCTGGCCCGCTTGGCCTTCTTCTTGGTCTTCTTCTCCGATGCCTGGTAGGGCGCCGGAACCAACATCTTCGTCAGAAGAGGAATTGCAGGGTCTTCGGGCAGCGGAGCTGGAGTCTTTATCAGACGGGGAAGCATAGACATGCCCCTTGAATATGTGAGTAAAGCATACACCTTGAAAACACAAGAAAACTTACCGGACTAGCGGTTTGGGTCAGGTAGTACCCACAGTCTTCAGTCTCCTTCGGCCATGTTTTGTCGGCCTTGAAGAGAACCTTCCAAATACCTTCGTGTGTAACGCCGAAGAAGTGTTGCAGGGTCTGGTGCTTAGCCGGATCGAATTCCCACAAATTGCAGGATCCGGCGAAAGAGCATCACCTGGATCACGTTGACAAGCTTTTGCAGCGCTGTCAGCTCATTCATGCTCTTTATGCGCGTTTGCAGCACTGTCAGCTCGTTCGACGAGGCCTAGTCGATGCCCTTCTCTAGCCAGGAGGTGAGCCACATTGGGGACCTGGACCTGAACTCGGGGGCTTCTGCCCAGGTGGTGTCGCGGGGCTCTGTGACATAAAACCATTGTTTTTGCCACCCTTTGACAGTCTCCACGAAAGTGCCTTTGGGCCACACGACCTTAGGCATCTTGCTCACCATGGCACATCCGCACTCGGCGTGTTGGCCGTCCACTACCTTCGGCTTCACATTGAAGATCTTCAGGCACAATCCAAAGTGGGGTGAGATGCAGAGGAAGGCCACGGACACGAAATAAATGCCGAGATGTTAAAGAAGGAGTTGGGGGCCAAATCGTGGAAATCTAGCGCATCATAGAACATAAGTCCCCGGACGAATGGGTGGAGTGGAAACCCTAGCCCGCGGACGAAGTGGGGGATGAAAACTACCCTCTCTTGGGGCTCCGGGGTAGGGACGATCTATCCCTTGGATGGAAGCCGATGGGCAACTTCCTTGGCCAAATATCCGGCCTCCCGGAGCTTTGTGATGTCCTTCTCTTTGACAGAGGACACCATCCACTTGCCTTGTGCTCCAGATCCAGACATGACGGGAGTGCTGTTTGGAGGCGGAAAGGATGAGGACTTGGGTGCTGGAGCTCGAGAACTGATGGGCAGAGAGAGAGAGAAGGCATGGGTGAAAGGGGGTGAGTCCTTATCCCTTTATAAAGGCAGCGAATATCAAGCGCCTCCTCACTAGCCTTAAAACTCACCTGTTTCCCAAGGGCCGTGCAGGCGGCACGGTTGGATTACCCACGCCCGTATTGATGAGAATCCCGTAATAAGGGGACACGATCTTTGCTTTGACAAGACATGCCAATAAAACTATATCTCGAAATATGAAGCAGCAGGCCGGAAAATGGTTTGAAATAATGACCGGGTGGTGATGTGGTGTAATGCTACTAGAAGTTGTCAGTGGATTGGACTCGTGAAATATTGTACTCTCTGCGGTTGTCTGTGGTGCTTGTTTTCTAGAGATGGACACGTTCTTTGTGTTCGAAAGATGTTTTGAAGTATTCGGAGGAGGAACCCGCCTTGCAATGCCGAAGACAATCTGCGCACCAAACACCTCGTCATTGAAGCCTGGTTCAGGGGCTACTGAGGGAGTCCTGGACTAAGGGGTCCTCGGGACTCCAACCTGTTGGACATGGGCCAGACTGTTGGGCCATGAAGAAACAAGACTAAAGATTCTCTCGCCCGTGTCCGGATGGGACTCTCCTTGGTGTGGATGGAAAGCTTGGCGTTCGGATATGAAGATTCCTTTCTCTGTAACCGACTTTGTACAACCCTAGTCCCCTTTGGTGTCTATATAAACCGGAGGGTTTAGTCCGTAGAGACAATCATAATCAGATAGGCTAGACTTCTAGGGTTTTAGCCATTACGATCTCGTGGTAGATCAACTCTTGTAACCCCCATACTCATCAATGTTAATCAAGCAGGACGTAGGGTATTACCTCCATCGAGAGGGCCTGGACCTGGGTAAAAATTCGTGTCCCTTGTCTCCTGTTACCATCAACCTCAGACACACAGTTCAGGACCCCCTACCCAAGATCCGCCGGTTTTGACACCGACACAACCTACGTCTGAAAAGGCAGCGGTGGCCATGGAGCACCTGCTTCCTCATGAGGTCACCGAGCGGGAGACGAAGATGCAGGAGGCGACGGAGATCGAGGACCACCGAGAGGAGTTGCGTGTGGCCGAGGTCGAGGTAGAGAAGAGTCTGCCCAATCGGTGGTGGAGTACCCACGCGAGCTCTGGCGCAGCCACTACTACGAGTACTACAACCTTGAGGGTGGCGCCGAGGATGAGGACGTGGTCGACTTCAGCAGGGGGGATGCGGAGTCCACCATCGGCGGCATCTCGCCAGGACAAGTCATCGACGTCTCATCTCACACCGGCGATGCATCGGCAGGCGCAGCGGCGGATTTTTAATTATGTGTACTTAGCCTTTGTTTTTAATGCTGGTCTTTTGTTAGAGCAATGTTTAGGTCAACTGGCTCTGTGTAATTACTAAAATTGCTCGATTCAGTAAGTGTGGTCTGTCTGCTGTACTCTCTTTTGGGTGCCCAAATTAGCAAGCGATGTTAAATTATGCAATGACGTACCTGCGGAAATTTCCACCAAAATTTGAATTATCAAACTCATCCCATGCGCGTAAAGAAGAAGAATCATTTGTGATGCACACAATCGTTCAAAGTGAATGGTCTGGCGGCACCGCGTGCGTTCAAAGTGAATGTGCCCATGCCTTGAGACCAAAATTTGAATTATCAAACTCATCCCATGCGTGTAAAGCAAAAGAATCATTTGCGATGCACACAATCGTTCAAAGTGAATGGTCCAGCAGCACCGCGCGCAAAGTTTCCCTCCACCTATCCAAAATTTTGGCCTACTGCCAAAATATCTACCCCGCCCCCCTTCCCCCTTCCCCACCCCCTTTTCTCCCTGATCACAAGTCACATTTCCCCTGTTTCCTCCTTCCTTCCTTCTTTGCTAAGATATAGCTGCTTCCTCGCTCTCGCTGTCTCCCATCCTACCACCGGGGTCGCCATGGTATTCTTCAAAGACATCTCCAGCGGTTCCTCCTTCGGAGACTACTCCTTCACTACCCGGGTATGCCTCTCTTCTTTCTCTTGGGCTATGACTTGGAATGAAGGATTTTTACTCGGAGGTTGATTTGAGTCGTTTCTTCCTCTTGTAGCTCCCTAAGACCATCAGTGGCAACGAATGGAGCGGGGTGGCGGAAGATCTATCTGCTCACTGTCACCATCGATCTCCATGCATGAAGCTAGTTGCGTTTGATTCTGTGGATAGTGGGAGGAAGTTTCTGGCATGTGCAGAGAAGGTTAGACCCTCTTTCGTTGTTACAAATCATTTGTTAGATGTAGACAAAATCATGGTCCCAACCCATTCATACCACACCTTCAACCAAACGCATCCTAAGACAGTGTCACAGTTTGTACCTAGTATCTTAAATTTTTGCCATCTCATCAGCAGTGCCATCAGAAAATTATTTGGCACCGCTTCAGCAGTTTTTGCAGCCAACTTTGGTCCACACATCCAAGCAGCCAAACAGTAAAATACTAAATCTTTATGGCATGAAGGAACTGGGCATCGGAGCAACTACGTGCTCCGGAGTCTGGGTCCCTGATTTTTTTCCGCTGCATCGGCTCACCAGTGCAGGGCACCGGTGCGAGATGTAGGAACAGTTGTCTTTACCCCCAGTTTTGGCATACATAGTGGACGGCCTTAGTGTTATTAGTTCTATGTTACTAAATTTGTGCATGTACACACCTGTTAGTATCAATTTGTTGTCATCCAAACACTGTCGCTATGCTGTTGCAGTTATATTTACCTTCCTCATAAAATGTTCAATTTGTTATTTATTGTACATGAGTAAGAACTTGTAGTGTTGTTGTAGTTAATTATAGCTTCTGATGTTCCAGAATTTGGTTGTTGTCTCAGTACCAATTATTTCATTTGCACATTGATCTTTTTGAGAAGATATGTCATAATTAACATGTTTCTTCAGTTTTTCAAAATAAGCATTGGTGATTTTCGATGTTGCTATAAACCCATTTCCCCTACAATTATTATTGATCTAGTTTTAAATATTATAGGATGAACAGAAGTGTTCTTACTTGGAGTGGGTTGATCAAGAGTGGCCACAGTCTTTGAAGATGTGCCTAACGAAGCCCTGGAGCATGTATGAGGAAGAGAACACGCGTAGGCTTAGAGAAAGTCTTGTCAACCCTGAAGCATATTTCAAGATGCGGGATAAAAAGTTGAAGGTGGAGAATGAGCACGGATTTTTTAATCAGACTTTGCTAAGATGGTGTTGACGAAGGAGGAGGCACTTTCTTAGTTGGCCCATGCAAAACAGGTTCTTACTGAACTGAAAGCAGAGGTGGATAAGAGGAGCCTGGATGATCTCGATTAGGGAAATGAATATACTGTTCTTATGAAGTTGAACTAGCTATATGTTGTACTGTGTTGTTTTCATGTAGCAACCGTACTGTGATGTTATAATATATTTATGTGCTGGATATGAAATTGGCAAACAGCAGTTCGATATGGAATGTGAATTGGCGTAATACCGGAATTATTAATTGTAGACTAATAAACCTACTAAATGTGTCATTGTCGGGGGTAATCAACACCTATGGGATCACTGGGATCCCTTCTACGGTTGGCGGGTGCGGGGTTGTGGAAAGAGCGGGTCTGACAGGAAGCACGCGGATCGTTTACCCAGGTTCGGGCCGCGAGGATGCGTAAAACCCTAGTCCTGCTTTGCTGGATGTATTGAGAGTGTTCTTGTGTTCTTGAGCTAGCTACGGGGTGCAACTTTTCCCAAAAGATCCGAATCCTCCTCCTGGTTGCCTCGGGCCTCCTTTTATAAGAGAAAGGGGTCGCCACAGTGGCACACAGGAGGTGGAAAGATGTACATTGGATGAGTCTATCCTCTGGCACCTTTGGACAAACACATTTAATGCACTAGCGACGTGCCCCTCTCACTTTATCGGGGACGACAAAGAAGCACGTCCCAGCTGTCGCTGCCACACCTGGATTCGACACGCGTCTAAGGTGATGAGGTTTCGTGGTGCCACGTTGGCTGGCTGCTAGGCTGGCGCGGTGGTGGAGCCTACAGGAAGACTTGCATGCCACCACGCAGGTGCTTGCAGGGTGGGTGTAGAGGCCGCTCGTCGGCACGCAGGTGCCCGCCCAGCTGGTTGAGCTAGCAGCTGCTTGGGGACGGTGGTGGAGCTTTGGCAGACGCTGGCCTGGCTGCGGCCCTGCCGGTGTCCTCGGCAAGGGTCTTGTCGGGCCCCCGGCAAGGGTCTTGCCGTGGCATCACGGTCGTCCCCGGCAAGGATCTCGTTGGGGGTCATCGTCTTCTGGTCCTCATCTGATCTTGCGTGTTCATGATCTTGACAAAGATCTGCATGTCACCACGGAGGTGCCTCCCAAGCCTTGGTTCCTATGTAGTCGTCGACGGTGTTTGGAACTCCTTGGCTCAAGGGTGGCTCGCTCTGCTGGTGTTGGGAAAATTGCTTGTCGCCCAGGCAAGGGTCTTGCCGGGGGAGTCCACCTTGCTCCTTTGTTCTTCAGTGTTTCTGGCCTTGCTGTTGCTTTGTTTGTCTTATGCTTCGGTTTCCCTCCGGCTACCCTCCTCGGCTTTGCTTAGTGTGGTCGTGGGCGCGGCTCTGACTGCCTGTGCACAAGTTAAGAGGTGCAAAAGAAGAGCCCCTACTTTTGTACACCGACAGGAGCCCCCGGGGTTGGGCCACACATAAGCGCGAGGCGTTGTTGGGCTAGGGCCAAAAACGGTGCACGGGCAGGTGGGCGGATTTTTACCGTAGTAATTTCCCGTCCACTGCGCCTCCCCACGACCTGCGTTGAACGCACGACATGGAGGGTCGTGCGTGACGTGGGGGTCATGCGTGGGGCGGTTTCCGCATGCATGCGTCACATCATGGTAAAGAGACGGCCCGCGCCTTCCTCGTAAAAAGGAACGACCGCGGGCGCGCTGCTCATTTACCCCATGTGTCTTCTCCAATCCCGGAACCACCGTCCCTTCCTTCTTCCTTGTCAAGCGCTCTCTCTTGCTCGCCACCACTGCGTTTTCACTGCCCTTCCCCCTCCACCTTTCGCAGCCACCATCGCACCCAAGACTAGCAAGGGCAAGGGAGCGGCCAAGGACCTCGGAGGGACAGAGCTGTCGGAGAATGAGTCGGCGGCCTGGCGGACGCAGCTCGCCTACTTTCCCTCGACGGTCGACGTGGTCCACCTTTGGGACAACTTCAAGCCACTGTGGGGGGTCAAGATGGGGGGAGAGAAGATGGGGCACCCCGCCACGTGTGTCATCCCTACGAATTACGCCAAGGCCGCCCTGAATCGGTACCCATTCTTCGTCGACTACTTTTCTAGCGGCCTCTGTCCCCTTTCTCCGATTTCTTCAATGACATCATGCACACCTACGGCTTTCACCTTCTGGATTTTACTCCAAATGCCATGGTGTGCATGGCTCTTTTCGCCCATCTTTGTGAGGGTTTTGCCAGAGTGCTCCCCAGCACGGCGCTCTTCCGCCACTACATTTACCCTCGGATCCAGAGGGGAGGCGCCATCTCTGGTTGCGTCACTTGGATCCCAAGGGCCCTGGAGAAGGGGACGAATCCAAATGGCACCCGGAAGGAGAGGTGGGAGTGGTGGCGGAGCCGGTGGTGTTGGGTTGAGGAGGAGGACCGACAGGAGTTCTGTCAGGTTCGCCAGGCGCCGCTAGTTTGCAGAGATGACTGGAGTGACGCCGATGCCCAGGATAGGAAGCTCGTGGTCGCCACCACCAGGATCCACCGCCTTGCCGCTGCCGGGCTCACCCTGGAGATGATCGGGGCGGATTTCATCCACCGCCGCATCGCCCCTCTGCACAACAAGGGGAGGTCGGCTTGGCTTTTCAGCAACGCGGCCGACATCATGCGGCTCCGCCCTGTCCTGAACCACAACTTCACGGTCTTGGCGCATGCTCACTTCTACCAGTGGCTTTTTCAGCTCGACGTGAGCCGCGAAGGCCGGCAAGGTCGACAAGGGGCCCTTGTTTGGGTTGCCGGCGGGGGTAGTCCCGCTGAGCAACAATTTTCGGCAGTCCGACATCATCACCATGATGCCGGACTTTAGCCCGCACGGCTTCAATCTGAATTGGGCCGAGCCGGAGGAGGAAAAGGTGCAGGAGTTCTTCGACACCTTGGTGGAGGGGTATGTCCGCGCCGAGCCGCTGCTTGTCCAGGACACCACCCAGGCGGAGTTGGACTACATCGCCGCCAGGGCGACAGAGGCGGAGCTCGCCAGGGAGGCCGGTAGCACTGCCGGCGTGGAGGACAAGGCAGCGACGGCCGCGGAGGAGAAGGAGCTCACCCAGTGGGTGGAATCCACTGGGAAGGCCAGCAGCGCTGGCACCGGAGCCCCTCTCATTGATGATGATGACCACGAGCCGTCCGAGGAGGAGGCTGAAGCTGTCGAGCCCCCAGCCATGGGGAAAGGGCGTGTCCTACGGCGGGTTATCTCCAGAGAGCCGGCTCGGCCCGACAGGGCCGCACAGCCGCCACAAACCCCGGAGGTGCCCATGCGTCAGACGAGGGCCGCGGCGGCGGGGAATTCGGTGAAGGCCGCGGTGGCGAAGAAGAAAGCAGCTGCCCCTTCTCCGTCCAAGTGTTCCCCAGCTCCACCTGCTTCCCCTCCTCCCGCAGGTGACGACACGGAGGTCTTCTTTGACCTCGGGTCCCTCAGCCCAAGGAGGAAGAGGAAGGTAGTGGAAGAAGAAACGGAGGATGAGTAAGTGCCTCGACTTTTGTAATCTCCTTCCCTTCGGACCGTGCTTCTTTTCTTGACTTGTCGTCATCTTGGCAGGGATGCGGAGACACTGGCCCAGAGGGTGAAGAGGGCCATGTCTTCGGCGGGCGGCCAGCCCCCGGCAGGCACTTCCGGTACACCGCTGGTGGTGTTGAGCAGTCCGGACAGCAGCCCGGGCACAGCTCCCAGCGTAAGCTCATCACCCGCCTCTTGTCAACGTGTGTCGGGGGTACAATCCTTGGCGCTGACTTTGTCGTGGTCGCAGGAGGAGGACAGCAGCAGGAGGAGCCATTGAGGGCTACCCCCAACACGCCACCTCCGTCAACCACGCCGCCCCGAGGGGCGTACCCGGCAAGGGCGCCAAGCACCGAGCGCATGCACATGGAGGAGGAGGCAAGCTTGAGCACTGGTGGCCACACCTCGGTGCCGGATGTTGGCGGGGAGGGGGCCTGAGGGAGTCCTGGACTAAGGGGTCCTCGGGTGTCCGGCCTGTTATCTATGGGCGACTGGTGGGCTGTGAAGATATGAAGACCAAAGACTGTACCCATGTCCGGATAAGACTCTCCTTGGCGTGGAAGGCAAGCTTGGCGAACGACTATGAAGATTCCATCTTATGTAACTGACTCTATGTAACCCTAGATTCCCCCGGTGTCTATATAAACCGGAGAGTGTAGTCCAGAAAGGATATACTCAATACCTTAGTCATACAGGCTAGACTTCTAGGGTTTAGCCATTACGATCTCATGGTAGATCAACTCTTGTAATACTCATATTCATCAATATCAATCAAGAAGGAATTAGGGTAATACCTCCATAGAGAGGGCCCGAACCTGGGTAAACATCATGTCCCCTGTCTCCTGTTACCATCAACCTTAGACACACAGTTCGAGACCCCCTACCCGAGATCCGCCAGTTTTGACACCGACATTGGTGCTTTCATTGAGAGTTCCTCTGTGCTGTCGCTGAAAGGTTTGATGGCCCCTTCAATCGTCAATAATGACGCTATCTGCGGAGAAACTTTCCTCCCTGGGCAGATCTTCGTGTTCGGCGGCTTTGCACTACGGGCCAACTCGTTTGGCCATCTGGAGCAGATCAAAAGCTACGCCCCTGGCCATCAGGTCATATTCGGGAGCTTGAACTACATCACGGACATCCGTGGAGACTTGATCTTCGCCGGATTCGATACCACGGTGGCCGCTCCTGGTCACCCCGATAATCATGACCTAAATCTGTCACCGGGGCGCATCCGGGAGATCGCTCCTGTAACCGCTCTGGCCCTAGAGTCGGTGCAGGCCGCGCCATCCAAAGACAGGAGGATTAACCCCACCTCGAAGGCCGCAGACTCCACGGCATTGGAGCCGCACATGGACCTGGTCTCACACCATGCCTATGCCATTGGAACGCCGGACTCGTCTCCGGCCGTAGGTTCTGAACCGCGCGAGCCCGTGGACACCAAGCTTGATCGTTTATCGATCTTCAAATTCAGCGTCGCAGACATCTTCCAGCACTCGCCTTTGGGCGATGTGCTAAAATCATTAAAAACCTGTCCTTGGCGGAGGACTCTCAGCTGAACTGTATCCGGCTCGAACTAGGGGCTAACGATGGAGAATTTTACATCCCACCCTCGGCCACTTTATAGCCACGATCGAGGATTTGCCCGATGAACTTGATTACGACTCCGAGGACATCAACGGTATGGACGACGATGCCGGAGAAGAAGAGGCCCAGAACCCGCCGTTCACCGGACGCTGGACGGCCACTTCCTCGCATGACGTATACATGGTGGATGCACCAAAGGAGAACAACGGCGACAATAAGGAAGACCCAATTGAGGATAAACCTTCCGGAATACAGTTCAAGCGACAGCGTCAGCGGCGCCGCTCTAAGTCACGCCGCAGTAATGACAGCACCACCGGCACAGGAGAAGATGACACTTTGGAAGGTGCCGAAGACAACGAAGACCCGTTGATAAAGCAAACAAACAAGATGAACGGGAAGATGAGCAGGTTAGCCATGTTAAACAGGCCATGCACGAAGATTCGGAGGACGATAATTACCTCCTGCTCTCCGAAGATGAGGTGAGCCTTGGCACCAAAGATTTCATCATGCCTGAGGAACCTCTTGAGAAAGAGCGCTTCAAGCGCCCGCTAATAGCCACGGCAAGTAGCCTGAAAAAGAAGGAGCAACAGCTTCAAGCTGAGCAAGATCTGCTCAATGATAAATGGACTGATGTCCTAGCAGCCGAAGAATACGGCTTAAAGCACCCAACCAAAAGCTGCCCAAAGCGCAAGTTGCTACCTCAGTTTGACGAGGAGGCGCTGGAGTACATACCACCATCGCACAATACAGCCGATCGACCACCACGTGGTTGGGACAAAACGATGACTCATGCCGAACACCAGCCCGCCCCGCCTCATCACTTAGGCAGAGGTAAATTAGCCCACGGCCATACATATGACCTCCGGTAGAACCTGGACAATAAAGTAGGACATACAAGATCAATCTATGCATCTCAAGGACGCGCCTCGACATGCGACCGCGGCCACCTATTCGTACGTGACAAACCCAGTCATGTGGGGGGCGAACACCACAGACGGACTCTATTAGAGACTCGTCATGATACGGCCCGATATAGAGGCCCCGCACACCCTCATTGCTTCACTGATGAGGTCCTGGATCACGAATTCCCCAAAGGATTCAAGCCCGTGAACATAGAATCATACGATGGAACCATGGACCCCGCGGTGTGGATCGAGGACTTCATTCTCCACACCCATATGGCCCGCGAAGATGACCTCCACACCATAAAACTCAAAGGGCCAGCTCGGGACTGGCTAAACTGTATGCCTGAAAATTCCATTGGCAACTGGGAGGACTTGGAAGAGGCTTCCCTCAATAACTTCCAAGGTACATATGTTCGACCTCCGGACGCTGATGACTTAAGCCATATAGTTCAACAGCCCGGAGAGTCCGCCAGGAAATTCTGGACAAGGTTCTTAACCAAAAAGAACCAAATTGTCAACTGTCTGGACGCCGAAGCTCTAGCAGCTTTTAAGCATAGCATCCGCAACGAATGGCTCGCTCGCCACCTTGGCCAAGAAAAGCCAAAATCCCTGGCAGCCCTGACGGCACTCATGACCCAGTTTTGTGCGGGCGAGGACAGTTGGTTGGCTCGTAGCAAAAACAATGCAAGTGACGCCGGCACCCCTGAAGTTAAAAGCAACAAAGACAAGTCTCGACTCAATAGATACAAGCACCGAAACAACAGTGACAACATCGAGGATACGACGGTCAACACCGGATTCAGTGGCTCTAAGTTTGGTCAGCGGAAGAAGTCGTTCCAAAAGAACAATTCGGGCCCATCCAGCTTGGACCGCATACTTGATCGTCCATGCCAGATTCACGACACCCCCGACAAGCCTCCTAATCATACAAATATAGAGTGTTGGGTTTTCAAACAGGCCAGCAAATTAAATGCCGAGAACAGAGAAAAGGGATCGCAAAGAGAGGACGATGACGAAGAGCCACGACAACCGAACACAGGGGGAAAGAAGAAGTTTCCCCCTCAGGTCAAAATGGTGAACATGATATATGCTACCCACATCCCCAAGAGGGAGCGCAAGCGTGCGCTCAAGGACGTCTACGCGATAGGGCCAGTCGCCCCAAATTTCAATCCATGGTCGTCATACCCGATCACTTTTGATCCCGGGATCACCCGACCAGTATCCGTCACGGAGGCTCAGCAGCACTGGTCTTAGACCCGATAATTGATGGGTTCCACCTGACTCGTGTCCTTATGGACGATGGTAGCAGCCTCAATCCGCTCTATCAGGATATAGTGTGGAAAATGGGCATTAACCCATCAAGGATCAAGCCTACAAAGACCACCTTTAAAGGAGTCATTCCAGGCGTAGAGGCCCATTGTACGGGCTCAATCACATTAGAGGTTGTCTTCGGATCTCCGGACAACTTCCGAAGTGAGGAGTTAGTCTTTGATATCGTCCCATTCTGTAGTGGCTATCATGCACTGCTCGGACGAACTACGTTTGCTCGATTCAACGCAGTGCCACACTATGCTTATCTCAAGCTCAAGATGCTCGGCCCACACAGCGTCATAACAGTCAATGGCAATACAGAACGCTCTCTCTGTACAAAAGAGTCACAGCTGCCCTAGCAGCAGAAGTACAAAGCGGCCTTCTCAAGCAGAACCTTCATTCGGCTGTCGAGCCCTCGGACAGCCTTAAGAGGGTCTGAACTACTCTGCAGCAGGAGAGCTCGGCTCGTCAGGAGCTCGACTAGCAATCCAGCATCCGTCCAGTCCCGATCTAGCGGAGGCATGCGCGCCGCGCGTACATAACTACGCACTCAAAGTTCCATGGGCATCAACGGAGGCACAACTAGCTTGTGATCCACGGCACGGTTCAACCGACATCGGATACACACATACTTTCACTTCTGCTTGTTTTCTTGCAGGTTTTAATCCTACAGGCCCCATTGGGTGGTCTGGTTATCGGTCCTCTTGAAGGATAAACACACCAAGATGGCGAGCAGCGCAGACACACGGGGACGTTTTAGGTGATTCCATTAACGATAACTCTACCTGTCTTCCAGGACCCACATGCAGCTCTTCCCTAGTTTCGGCATGTTAAATGGCATGTTGCTTATTGCACTACTTGTATCAATGCGCCTTGATGTACTAATTACATTACAATGAAAACTGTTTGTAGGTAGAGTTGTAGGACCGCAGCTTTTTACCTTTTACATCTTTTCTGTTTTCTTTCTTTCTTTTCTTCTTTTTTTCAGTTTCCCTATGGATAACCCCATCAGGTAGCACCCGTACACTTTGGTACGTTTTGATGTTTGCCAGGGGCTTTATAGCACCCCACATTACAGCAACAAAAGTCCCAACTTTTTTACCTTTTACTTCTTTTCTGTTTTCTTTCTCTCTTTTCTTTTTTCAGTTTCCCTGTGGATAACCCCAACAGGTAGCACCCGTACACTTTGGTACGTTTTGGTGTTTGCCAGGGGCTTTATAGCACCCCACATTACAGCAACAAAAGTCCAAACACTTCTTATAAGTATAGTTCGGCGGCCCGAATTTACCATTATATGCATTCGCTCCGAATCATGTCTTTGGTCAATACTTGGGTTGCCTGGCTCCTGTGCTTGCTACCCTACGTTCTGCTACATCGGCTAGGGTAGTAAACGGAGAACTACTACGATTGTGCCCTGGTCTAAAACGGATGAGCACCTCAGTAGAGAAAGCCAAAAACTGACTGTCATGATGCGGCGAGAGCCGGTCAGCTGTTCGTAGGTCTCAAATCGTTGGAGGTTTTTCCGCACTTCCCGATCAGACGCTGACAGCACTCTTGTTCATATACCAGGGGGTGCGCCTATGTTTTATTATAAAATTCCTATGGCTAAGTGAGGGCGTTCAAGTCATATAGTCTGGTTGCCTGGTTTGTTGCGCTAAACAATTCCTTCAAGGACCATATAATTGGATCAAGATTGTTTAGATACCATACTGAACACGTCCGTACTACCTACGCGAGGGCAGAAGCCAACGACTGGCCAACCTTCAGATTTCATACAACACGGCCGCACAGGAGGATACAATCAAAACATAATAAAAATTATATTACAAAGCAGATTTTTTTCATCATACAAGGCAAAATATGAATGTATTCATTTGAGAATAACATCCTTCCCGCACTGCGTTGCTACAAGTCGAGATCCCCCCAGGACATCTGCAAAATATCGCTCGGGTGTGCGGTGCTCCTTGCCCTCCGGCGGCCCCCGGGCCACCTCGACGGCGTCCATCTTCGCCCACCACATCTTGCAACGAGCGAAGGCCAAGCGAGCACCCTCAATGCAGACTGATCGCTTGACGATGTCTAGCCGCGGACAAGCCTCCACAACCCACTTCACGAGGCCAAAATAATTGCTAGGTATAGCTTCGGCTAGCCACAGTCGGATTATTAAATCCTTCATGGCCAGTTCGGCCATCCTGTGCAGCTCGACCAACTATTTCAGTTGATTGGCAAAGGCCACCAGATGCTCTGGCACAGCATACTGCGACCAGAACAGCTTCTCCGAAGAATCCCCTTCCCTGGCTCGGAAGAACTCCACGGCATTGGATACACTGCGCGGCAGATCCACAAAAGCACCTCGGCAACTCCGAATCCAGGTTAGTAAAAGGTACTTCCTCTCCACATACTTGCTCTGCATGTTAAATGCCTTACCCGCTGCGATCTTCTTCGCCTCATTGATCTCCTGGAGAGCGTCTCGGGCCTCATTTTGTGCAGCCTCTGCGCTCTAACGAGCCTTGGTAAGTTCGGCCTCTCGAGCCGACGCCTCGCGCTCCAAAGCTTTGCACCTCTTCACCACATACTTGAGCTCCTGCTGGACCTCGCCGACCCGGGCCTTGAGCTTCTTACGGGTGGCTTGATGTTGGACAGCCTTCCCCTCAGCTTCGGCTAGTGCCTTCCTCAGGGCCTCGACCTCGGTCGTCGGTTCTATACCAATCATGGCATTTTGGTCATCGTATATCATTTTCCTACTTTCGAATATATAACAGGTTATTGCCTACCTTCTTTCCCCTGGAGCCGCCTCTTTGCTTGGATCAGCTCTCCTTCGGCCTCTGCCAGTTTCTGCTTCAGTCCGGAGACTTTAGCAGTATGAGAGGCCGCGGCCAGCAACTACGCTTGTATTTAAAGAAAAATTTAGTCAGTTTCCTGTCATAGGAGATCGATCCTCTGTCCGGTTTTTTCTTTCCAAACACCGGACAGTGTCTCAGGGGCTGCTATCTACATTGGGATTCTCCCCTTTTGGCGCCACTTACCTCAAAACCTGTCAGCAGGTTGCCGCAGGCCTCGGTTAGTCCGCTCTTGGTGGACAGAACCCTTTCAATCTCCATGCCCATAAGGACATGGTGCTCATGCATAATGGAAGTGCCTCGCAGCGCTTCCAGCAGATTATCCGGTGCCCCTAGTTGGACAAGGGCCGCTTGCGAAACAGACATCCCCCTTCTTTTGAAGGAGGGTGCATGCTGGATTCCGGAGCCGCCTTGGTCTCCGAAATGGAGTCCGGTTGAGGGCCGAATTGTATATGGCCCTCCCCGCCAGTCTCCGAGGGAATTGATTCCCCTTGGTGTCCGGCGATGGGGGTTTCGCTTTAGGGAGCCTCCTGAGCCTCTCCCCGCTAGGAACAGTCCTTCAGGACAGCACCTCCGCATCATCCCCAGTCTTGGGGGAGTGTGTGGCTGGCGGGGCGTCGCTGGCCATCGCCTTGGAATCCAGTGAGCCTCCTGACAAGGATCGCGGAGGGCTCTTGTGAGCCGGACTACAATAACATAACCAATCATCTCAATACAATGAGGAGGGGAAACTTCATGGGCGGATAAGGTATTAGTACTTACGATGCGGCCTGAGGCTTAGCGCGGGGGCGACTCTCCGGACTGTCATCAACATCCCATGCGGAGTTATCCGCGAGGGAGCCCTTCCCCCTTTTGGGCGACTCCGCCTCCAGAGTTGCGGAGGCTGCCCTCTTCTTCCTCCCCCATCAGGGAGAGAGTCGCTCTCCTCCTCCTCCTCGTCTGCGTCGTCTTCGGCGGTAGGGGAATGGGTCTTGTCTTCGGACGTCATGTCTGAGGTATTCTTGCGGCGGGGGCCGCTCCGGCCCCCCTTGGCCTTTCCTGTGGACTTCTTCTCTGGTGCCTCATAAGGCGCCGACTCCAGCATCTTTGCTAAGCGTGGGATGACTGGCTCCTCGGGCAAGGGAGCCGGACACCGGATCTGCTTCGCCTTCTTCAACCAGTACTGAAAAAGCAATGGTAATGAAAGCTTAGATTCCGTCCTTGAAACAAGCAAGTAAGGGATGTGTTGAAAACAACATACCTTGTTGGGGAGGTGATTTATGTCATGACCCCGGTCCGAGTCAGTGGCCGGCGGTATCTTGTTGCCCTTGAAAATCAACTTCCAGGCATCTTCATGAGCCGTTTCGAAAAGCCTCACCAGGGTATGGTGTTTCTTTGGGTTGAAATCCCATAGAGGACGGCCTTGGCTCTGGCAGGGAAGGATTCAGCGCACCAACATCACTTGGATTATGTTGACAAGCTTGATGTCCCTATCAATCATACTTTGGATACGTGTTTGTAGGGCAATCAGCTCATC
Source organism: Triticum dicoccoides (assembly GCF_002162155.2). Lineage (NCBI taxonomy): Eukaryota > Viridiplantae > Streptophyta > Magnoliopsida > Poales > Poaceae > Triticum > Triticum dicoccoides. Next base: position 160,966,974 of record NC_041380.1, on the reverse strand, counting down.
CGATGAACACCAGTTTGGGCTCTTCTTGACCCAGGAGGTGAGCCGCACGGGGGCGCCGGAGTTGAATTCAGCCGCTGCGGCCCAGGTGGCATCGCGGGGTTTGGTGATGTAGAACCATAGCTTCTGCCATTCCTTGACAGATTCCACGAATGTGCCTTTTGGCCAAGAGACATTGGTGAGCTTGCTCACCATGGCGCCCCCGCACTCTGCATGCTGTATGTCCACCACCTTGGGCTTCACGTTGAAGGTTTTCAGCCACAACCCGAAGTGGGGGTGGATGTGGAGGAAGGCCTCGCACACGACGATGAACGCTGAGATATTGAGGAAGGAGTTCGGGGATAGATCGTGGAAGTCTATCCCGTAGTAGAACATTATCCCACGGACGAAGGGGTAGAGTGGAAACCCTAGCCCGCGGAGGAAATGAGGGATGAACACTACCCTCTCGTTGGGATTTAGTGTGGGGATGATTTGTCCCTGGGCTAGAAGACGGTGGGTGATTTCCTTCGCCAGGTACCCAGCTGCCCGAAGCTCGGCGATGTCCTCCTCCTTAACAGAGGAGGCCATCCATTTTCCTTGACCTCTGGATCCGGACATGGTTGAGTGCTTTCTCGAGACAGGGAAATGAGAACTTGCGCGTTGGAGCTCAAGAGCAGAGAAGCAGGAAGAAAGCGTGGGAGAAGAAAGGGGAATCTTGTCTCCTTATAAGGGCGGTGAATATCGAACGCCCCCCCATTCGCCTTATAATTCGCCTGCTCCCAAGGGCTGTATAAATGGCACGGGTGGGTTACCCACGCTTGTATTGATGAGAATCCCATAATAAGGGGACACGATCTCAACTTGGACAAGATGTGCCAATGACAACCGCGTCTTGAAACGTGGGGCGAAAAACGGTTCGAAATTATGACCGGACAGGCGTGACGTCACATTACTAAAGTTGTCAGCAGATTGGACTCGTGTGTTATTATATTCTCTCTGCGGCTGTGTGCGGTGTGTGTTACAGGTCCGGACATGATAAATTCATCTGGAGACTATTCGGGAGTTCGGAAGGAGGAACCCTCCTTGCAATGCCGAAGACAGCACTATGCGCCGGATACCTTTTCATTGAAGCCAGGTTCAGGGGCTACTAAGGGAGTCCTGGACTAAGGGGTCCTCAGGTGTCTAGTCTGTTATCTATGGGCCAGACTGGTGGGCTGTGAAGATATGAAGACCGAAGACTGTACCCGTGTCCGGATAAGACTCTCCTTGGCGTGGAAGGCAAGCTTGGCGAATTACTATGAAGATTCCATCTTATGTAACCGACTCTATGTAACCCTAGATTCCACCGGTGTCTATATAAACCGGAGGGTGTAGTCTGGAAAGGATATACTCAATACCTTAGTCATACAGGCTAGACTTCTAGGGTTTAGCCATTACGATCTCATGGTAGATCAACTCTTCTAATACTCATATTCATCAATATCAATCAAGTAGGAAGTATGGTATTACCTCCATAGAGAGGGCCCGAACCTGGGTAAACATCGTGTCCCCTGTCTCGTGTTACCATCAACCTTAGACGCATAGTTTGGGACCCCCTACTCAAGATCCACCAGTTTTGACACTGACAGGGCCTCTTCTTCCCAGCCCGGCATGGGTAAGCCACTCGCCTTCCGTCCCTTTTCTTTTTCTCTTTTTTCTAGATCTTGGCCTTGGCTTCGCCTCATCCCCTTCTTGATATCCAGATCCTCTCTTGGCAGATCGGGAGGATGCAAACACCATCATCGAGGATGTCGCCAAGGACGCCGCGGCGGAGGCTGAGAAGATCTCCACTGAGGAGGCCGCCAAGGACACCGCTGAGGATGCCACCAAGGGGCCTGCTGGGGAACCCGGCAGGGCTGCTACCGAGGAGGCCGGAAAGGAGCCCGCTGGGCAGGCCGGCAAGGCCGCTGCAGAGGAGGAGGTGGTTGTCGGCCAACCTTCCTCCTCCGCTGCCTCTGGCTCGGGCCGGTACCAGAGGGTGAGCGACGACCTGTTCATCCACCTCCCAGGAAGGGCGAGCACCGGGGCGCCCGTCGAGGGGGAGGTGTTTGATAACGAGGTGCTCGCCGCCGCCGGGCTTGAGGTTGTTGACGAGCTGAGCGCCGGTGGCGGCCAACTTCCAGAAGCTCCAGGCGCTTCAGCGCGCCCGCCTAGACAAGGACAAGTCCAGGATGGCGGTGGTGGACAAGGCGGAGGCGGACCTTGGGGAGCGCGTCGCCGAGGCGCAGGCTTGGTTCCGCCAGGCCCACAAGGACTTGAAGGCCGCCCAGGACGCACTGGCTGAGCGCAACCTAGCCCTTGTCATGAAGCAGGCCGACATCGAGAAGGCCCAGGAACTAGCAAAGCAGGAGGCTGCCCAGGCGGAGGCTGCTCGGCACCAGCAGTAGGCCGCGCTAAACTCCCAGGAGGAGGACCTTGCCGCGCATGAGGAGAATCTTGCCACAATGCTCCGTGGCTAGGACGAGGAGGTGGAGAAGGTCGTCGTGCAGCGAACCCAGGAGCTGGAGCAGAGGCACAGGGACGCACTCAATGCCCAGGCTCCGGTTCACGCCGGCAAGGTGAAGGAGCTCGAGGTGGAGCGTGACGGGTTGAAGGATCAGGTCCTGAAGCTGTCCAAGGAGAAGGACACGCTCAACGGTGCCATGGTTGAGGTGCAGGGCGCAGTCCTTGCCAAGGCCTGGCAGCTTTCCGAGGCCAACAACTCCATCAAAGACCTCAAGCTAAAGCTGGAGAGTCTCGAGGGGATGCTCTCAGAGGCCAAAGCTTGGGGGAGACCCTGGCCAAGGATCTGGAGGCTGAGAGGCAGCTGTGGAAGAACAACGCCGCCAACCACAAGGAGTTTGTGGAAGGCGAGAACTGCTGGATCGGCCGCCTCGAAGACATCGCCAGTAGGATCACCGCGAAGCTGGCTGCCATGGGGATGCCAAACGCGAGGTACACCCCGCAGCGCAATGTGATTCCCAACGCCAAGCTGACCATATTCTTCGAGGGTGTCCTTGGAGCCCTGGCGCATCTTCGCTCCAGTAGGACGGCCTCTCTAGCCGATGAGGCCCGAAAGCTTTGCCAGGATGCCATGACCAAGGTTCTCACCAAGGTGGCGCACTGGAACCCCAACCTCGACTTCAACGTCGCGCTGGAGAGCTTGCCGAAGGATGCGGACCTCGCGATGCTCAAGGAGCGTATCAAGCCCATCATCAGCCGCATCGACGGAATCGAGAGGGTGGAGGGCCTGCGTCGGGATTAGGCACCCCGTTTCTCATTGCCGCTGCAGGTTCATGCCCAAGACAATTTATATCTTTAGTTAGAACCGCAGCAACAATTGATGTAATATAACTCTGTAATACTTTTGAAAACGATGCATGTTATTGTCCTGTTTGATCCCCTTTGCATGTCCACCCTACGTTAATTAGGTAGGCTTGCTGGCACGTAAACCAGGCCACGGCGCCTTGAGGACGGATCCCCAATAGCCTGCCGGGTATGCTAGCTGCCAGGTGAACCACCTTACCGCTCTCAATGCGGCCACTTGAACTGTCGAGCTTGACTCGAGTCAGAATCGAGAGCATCGCCGGTTACAGAAGGCTACCCTGCCGATCTCGACGCGGCTGCTTGAGCTGTTGAGCGGACTTGAAATAGAGCAAGATCGTTGCCAATAGCGGGAGGGCCCAGGTTTTCCGTACATAGGACAAGACCTCCGAGGACAATAATCTTGTATATAAAAAGAAATTGCTTAAAGTTTTGCACGACTTAGATTTTTTGTCATTGCACGGGCGTCCACCGCATCTGCAGATGGTGCCACCAAGCTCAGTCGTCTTCTTCCTTGGAACGACGGCCACGATGAAGCCGCTGCCCTGATCAGACCAGATTCTCACAACTGCGTTTCCCCTTACCTGGCACGCCAGAGATGTCGGGGGAAATCGACACCTATGGGATCACTGGGATCCCTTCTACGGTTGGGTGTCGCGGGGTTGTGGAAAGAGCGGGTCTGACAGGAAGCACACAAATCGTTTACCCAGGTTCGGGCCGCGAGGATGCATAAACCCTAGTCCTGCTTTGGTGGATGTATTGAGAGTCTTCTTGTGTTCTTGAGCTAGCTATAGGGTGCAACTTTGCCCAAAAGATCCGAATCCTCCTCCTGGTTGCCCCAGGCCTCCTTTTATAAGAGAAAGGGGTCACCATAGTGGCACACAGGAGGTGGAAAGATGTACAGTGGATGAGTCTATCCTCCGGCACCATTGGACAAACACATTTAATGCGCTGCCGACATGTCCCTCACTTTATCAGGGACGGCAAGGAAGCACATCCCAGCTGTCGCCGCCACACCTAGCCTCGACACGTGTCTGAGCTGACGAGGTCTCGTGGCGCCACGTTGGCTGGCTGCTGGGCTGGCGCGGTGGTGGAGCCTTCAGGAAGACTTGCATGCCACCACGCAGGTGCTTGTTGGGTCGGTGTATCGGCCGCACGTTGCCACGTAGGTGCCCGCCCAGCTAGTTGAGCTAGCAGCTGCTTGGGGACGGCGGTGGAGCTTTGGCAGACGGGGGCCTGGTGGCGGCCCTGCCGGTGTCCTCGGCAAGGGTCATGCCGGGCCCCCGGCAAGGGTCTTGCCATGGCGTCGCGGTCGTCCCTGGCAAGGATCTCGCCGGGGGTCGTCGTCTTCTGGTCCTCATCTGATCTTGCGTGTTCATGATCTTGAAAAATATCTGCATGTCACCACGAAGGTGCCTCCCGACCCTTGGTTCCAATGCAGTCGTTGGAGGTGTTTGGAACGCCTGGGCTCAAGGGTGGCTCGCTCTGCTGGTGTTGAGCAAGTTGCCCCGGCAAGGCTCTTGCCAGGGCCGCGGAGGTCGCCCCGGCAAGGGTCTGGCCGGGGGAGTCCACCTTGCTCCTTTGTTCTTTAGTGTTTCTGGCCATGGCATTGCTTTGTTTGTCTTATGCTTCGGTTTCCCTCCGGCTTCCCTCCTCTGCCTTGCTTAGTGTGGCCGTGGGCGCGACTCTGACTTCCTGTGCACAAGTTAAGGGGTGCAAAAGGAGAGCCCCTACTTTTGTACACCAACAGTCATGTCTTTGCAAAAGGTTCTAGCAGTAAAAGCGCTTGCGATGGGTAGCCCAATGCCACACAGTTTTCTTCATCAAATCGTGTGTGATATAGTTGATAAAAGCAAATAGTTAACCAAGGAAGACCGTTTGTGATAGTTACACCTTTCCGGCACGAGCCTACACATAAAACTGTGTGGGATGTACATCCAAACATAAATGTTTTCCCTGGATTGACTGTGTGGGATGTACATAAGAACGGAAATGTATTCCTTGGATTGACTGTGTGTGATATACATACAAATGGAAATGTTTTCTGGAATTCACCGTGTGGGATATACATACCTACGGAAATGATTTTCTCGGATTACCATGTGGGATGTACATACCTACAGAAATGATTTTCTCGGATTACCGTGTGGGATGTACATACCCGTGGAAATAATTTTCTCGGATTACCATGTGGGATGTACATACCTACGGAAATGATTGGGTTCTGATGCCTCGCCCGATCGCACATGGCCCCAGCCTGAGTCCTGGGAGGGCCTATCCCCGACGATTTTTGGGTCGTGTGGGAAGGACACCCTATCGCACACACTCACTTGGCGATGGTTCCAAATGCCGTCGCGGAAAGGGGTTAAAAACCGTTTGTTTAGGACCGACGCGCACCAATGATAACTCGATTACATGATGAATCTCATACAACTCCTCACCGACCAGCGAGCCTACGAAGAAATTACTCACTCCCGGTGGGGAGCATCATGGAATTGGCGATGGAGAAGGGTTGATGATGACGAAGAATGAAGATCCCCCTGTCCGGAGCCCCAAACGGACTCCAGATCTTCCCTCCCGAGGAAGAACAGGGCTTGGCGGCGGCTCCATCTCGTGGATCGCAATAATTCTTTCTCCCTGATTTTTTTGGAAATACGTGAATTTATAGTATTAGGGGGGTCGTCAGTGGGGCCACCAGGTGAGTTCAACCCACCTAGGCGCACCAGGAGAGCGCCCTGGTGGGTTGTGCCCACCCAGGGCCCCCTCTCTGGTGGGTCTTGGCTCCAAAAATTCTTATTATTGATATAAAAAATCCTCGCAAAGGTTCGTTCCATTCTGAGAACTTTTATTTCTGCACAAAAACAACAACATGGTAGTTCTGCTGAAAACAGCGTCAGTCCGGGGTTAGTTTCATTCAAATCATGCAAATTAGAGTCCAGTACAAGTGGAAAAGCGTGAGAAAAAGTACATACATTAGAGACATATCATAGCGCAAGTAGCAGCTTCCTTGTCGGGTGTCTCAGTCTTTGCTTTCTTGCCGGCGCTAAGATCACCGCAGCTCTTGATAGCCATCACTGCTTTCTCCCTATGCTTCTTGTTGTTCTTTCTGTTCCTCTTCCTAGGGGTGGCAGCATCGTCGTCGTCTTCTGAATCGACTTTGACACCAACCTCCTCCCCTAGAAGTCTTCTCCCCTCTTCAACACAAGCACACTTGTCCGCCAATGTGTAGAGTTCGTTGACAGTCTTGGGTAGCCGAACATTGAACTTGGCCCGCATCTTCCGATTGCCCACATTCGTGTGGAATGCGTCAATCACAGCTGCTGGATATATCTTCGGGATGTAGCGTGATACGTCTCCAACGTATCTATAGTTTTTTATTGTTCCATGCTATTATATTATCTATTTTGGATGTTTTATATGCATTAATATGCTATTTTATATGATTTTTGGGACTAACCTATTAATCTAGAGCCCAGCGCCAGTTCCTGTTTTTTTCCCTGTTTTAGAGTTTCGCAGAAAAGGAATACCAAACAGAGTCCAAACGGAATGAAACATTCGTGATGATTTTTCTTGGACAAGAAGACATCCAGAGGGCTTAGAGTGCACGTCGGGAAAGCCACGAGGTGGCCAAAAGGTTGAAGGGCGTGCCCAGGGGGGTAGGGCACGCCCCCACCCTTGTGGGCCCCTCGTGACTCCACCAACCTATTTCTTCCGCCTATATATTCTCAAATATCCAAAAACCTACCATGGGAGCCATGAAACCACTTTTCCACCGTTGAAACTTTCTGTACCCGTGAGATCCCATCTAGGGCCTTTTCTGGCATCCTGCCGGAGGGGGATTCGATCACATAGGGCTTCTACTTCAATACCATTGCCTCTCCGATGAAGCATGAGTAGTTTACCGCAGACCTACGGGTCCATAGCCAGTAGCTAGATGGCTTCTTCTCTCTCTTTGATTCTAAATACCATGTTCTCCTCGATGTTCTTGGAGATCTATTCGATGTAATACTTTTTTTGCCGTGTGTTTGCCGAGATCCGATGAATTGTGGATTTATGATCAGGTTATCTATGAATATTATTTGAATCTCCTCTGAATTCTTATATGCGTGATTTGATATGTTTGCAAGCCTCTTCGAACTATCCATTTGGTTTGGCCAACTAGATTGGTTTTTCTTGCAATGAGAGAAGTGCTTAGCTTTGGGTTCAATCTTGCGGTGCTCGATCCTAGTGACAGAAGGGGAACCGACACATATTGTATTGTTGCCATCGAGGATAACAAGATGGGGTTTTCATCATATTGCTTGAGTTTATCCCGCTACATCTTCTCATCTTACTTAATGCATTACTCTGTTCTTATGAACTTAATACTCTAGATGCAGGCAGGAGTCGGTCGATGTGTGGAGTAATAGTAGTAGATACAGAATCATTTTGGTCTACTTGATACGGACATGATGCCTATATTCATGATCATTGCCTTAGATATCATCATAACTATATGCTTTTCTATCAATTGCTCGGCAGTAATTTGTTCACCCAATGTAATATTTTCTATCTTGAGAGAAGCCTCTAGTGAAACCTATGGCCCTCGGGTCTATTTTCCATCATATAAGTTTCCGATCTACAATTTTAGTTTCCTATTTACTTTCTTTGCAATCTTTTACATTCCATTCCATAAACAAAAATAACAAAAATATTACTTTACCGTGTATCCATCTAAATCAGATCTCACTTTGCAAATAGCCATGATGGGATTGACAACCCATTTGTCGCGTTGGGTGCAAGTTGGTGTTTGTTTGTGCAGGTATTCGGTGGCTTGCTGCGTTGTCTCCTGCTAGATTGATACCTTGGTTCTCAACAGCTGAGAGCAATACTTACTCTACTTTGCTGCATCACCCTTTCCTATTTAAGGGAAAAACCAACACAAGCTCAAGAGGTAGCAGGAAGAATTTCTTGCGTCGTTGTCGGGGAGATCTACGGCAAGCCGAGACATACCAAGTAACCATCATAATCTCTCATCGCTTGCATTACAGTATTTGCCATTCGCCTCTCGTTTTCCTCTCCCCCACTTCTAAAGCGATTTTCGAAAAGATTTTCCTTTTCTTCGCCCCTCTTCCGTTCGGCTTCTCTTCTTGCTTTTTGTGTGCTCGTGTGATGGATTGCTTGCTTTGTCACGATGGTTCAAGATAATACCAAATTTTGTGACTTTTCCAATACCAACAACAATGATTTTATTAGTACTCTAATTGCTCCCGCTACTAATGCGGAATCTTGTGAAATTAATACCGCTTTGTTGAATCTTGTTATGAAAGATCAATTTTCCAGCCTTCCCAATGAAGATGCCCCATCCCATCTTAATAATTTTGTTGATTTGTGTGATATGCAAAAGAAAAAGGATGTGCATAATGATATTGTTAAATTGAAGCTATTTCGTTCTCACTTCGAGATCGTGCTAAAACTTGGTTTTCATCTTTGCCTAAAAATAGTTTTGATTCATGGAATAAGTGTAAAGATGCTTTTGTTTCCAAGTATTTTCCTCCTGCTAAGATCATCTCCCTTAGGAACAATATTATGAATTTTAAGCAACTTGATCATGAACATGTTGCACAATCTTGGGAGAGGATGAAATTAATGATTAGAAATTGCCCTACTCATAGTTTGAATTTGTGGATGATTATACAAAACTTTTATGCCGGATTGAATTTTGCTTCTAGAAATCTTTTAAATTCAGCCTTGAAAGGTACTTTTATGGAAATTACTTTAGGAGAAGCTACTAAATTCCTAGATAATACTGCGGTTAATTATTCTCGATGGCATACCGAAAGATCTTCCACTAGTAAAAAGGTGCATGCTATAGAAGAGATTAATGTTTTGAGTGGAAAGATGGATGAGCATATGAAATTATTTGCAAGCAAGGGTGCTCCTACTGATCCTAATGATAGGCCTTTGTCTGCTTTGATTGAGAATAATAATGAATCTATGGATGTGAATTTTGTTGGTAGGAACAATATTGGTAATAACGTGTATAGAGATAATTTTAATCCAAGGCTATTTCCTAGTAATTCCTATAATAATTATGGTAATTCCTACAACAATTCTTATGTAAATTATAATAAGATGCCCTATGATTTTGATAATAGTGTTAAAGAATTTATAAGTTCGCAAAAGAATTTCAATGCTTTGATTGAATAAAAATTGCTTAAGATTGATGATTTGGTTAGGAACATGGATAGAATTTCTGTTGGTGTTGATTCTTTGAAACTTAGATCTATTCCACCTAAGCATGATATTAATGAGTCTCTCAAAGCCATGAGAATTTCCATTGATGCATGCAAAGAAAGAACTGCTAAGATGTGTGCTAAAAAAGATTGGTTTATAAAAGCGTGTTCTTCTATTGAATCTTTGTTTTCCAATGTAAATATTTATAAATATGGGATTGGACATGAGTCAACTTTATTTGGAAGGCATCCCAATGATTCGGAGTTCAAAAATTAATAAAAGTGGGATTGGAGAAGTCAAAACTTTAGATAGCAATGGACCCACTCTTCTGGATTTCAAGGAATTTAATTATGATAATTGTTCTTTAATAGATTATATTTCCTTGTTGCAATCCATGTTGAATTCTCCTCATGCTTATAATCAAACAAAACTTTTACTAAACATATCGTTGATACTATGATGCAATATTTTGAAGAAAAGCTTGAATTGGAAGTTTCTATCCTAGAAAACTTTATGATCATTGGGAACCTACTATTAAGATTCATACTAAAGAATATGAATGCCATGCTTTGTGTGATTTGGGTGCTAGCATTTCCACGATTCCAAAAACTTTATGTGATGTGTTAGGTCTCTGTGAATTTGATGATTGTTCATTAAATTTGCATGTTGCGGATTCCACTATTTAGAAACCTATGGGAACGATTAATGATGTTCTTATTTTTGCAAATAGTAATTATGTGCCCATAGGTTTCATTGAGCTTGATATAGATTGCAACCCTACATGTCCTATTATTCTTGGTAGACCTTTCCTTAAAACGATTGGTGCAATTATTGATATGAAAGAAGGAAACATTAGATTTTATTTTCCTTTAAGTAAAGGCATGGAACACTTCCCTAGGAAAAAAATTAAATTTCCTTATGAAACTATTATCAGAGCCACTTATGGATTGCATGCCAAAGATGATAATACTTAGATCTATTCGTGCGTTATGCCTAGCTAAGGGCGTCAAACAATAGTGCTTGTTGGGAGGGAACCCAATTTTATTTTCTTTTTTATTTTTAGGTCCTGTTTTGCAATAAATATTTCATCTAGCCTCTGGTTAGATGTGGTTTTGTGTTTTAATTAGTGTTTGTGCCAAGTAAGACCTTTGGGATAGCTTACGGTGATATTTGATTTCATCTTGCTGAAAAACAGAAACTTTTGCGTTTAGGAGATTAGTTTTCACTTTTAGCATAGGAGCGCTAAAGATTCTCATTTCAGAAGATTAATAAACAAATTTCCTAAGACTTCCTAATTTCTCAGGTTTTTTAGAACTACAGAAGTATTCAAAATATCTTGATTGCTACACGATGTTCTGTTTTTGACAGATTCTGTTTTTCTCGTGTTGTTTTCTTATTTTGATGAATCTATGGCTAGTATCGGGGCATATGAACCATAGAAAAGTTGGAGTACAGTAGATATTACACCAATATAAATAAAGAATGAGTTCACAACATTACCAAAAGTGGTGATTTATTTTCTTACACTAAAGGAGCTTACGAGATTTTCTGTTGAAGTTTTGTGTTGTGAAGTTCTCAAGTTTTGGGTAAGGATTTGATGGACTATGGAATAAGGAGTGGAAAGAGCCTAAGCTTGGGGATGCCCAAGGCACCGCAAGGTAATATTCAAGGACACGAAGATCCTAAGCTTGGGGATGCCCCGGGAAGGCATTCCCTCTTTCGTCTTCGTCTATCGGTAACTTTACTTGAGGCTATATTTTTATTCACCACACGATATGTGTTTTGCTTGGAGCGTCTTCTATGATTTTAGTCGTTGCTTTTTAGTTTTCCACAATAATCCTTGCTGTTCACACCTTTTGAGAGAGACACGTATGAATCGTGATTTATTAGAATACTCTATGTGCTTCACTTATATCTTTTGAGCTAGGCAATTTTGCAATAGTGCTTCACTTATATGTTTTTTTAGATCACGACGGTGGTTTTATTTTATCGAAATTGATGAACTCTCGTACCTCACTTATATTATTTTGAGAGTCCTTAAAATAGCATGGTAATTTTCTTTGGTTATAAATTTAGTCCTAATATGATAGGCATCCAAGAGGTATATAATAAAACCTTTCATATAAAGTGCATTGAATACTATGAGAAGTTTGATTCCTTATGATTGTTTTCAGATATGAAGATGGTGATATTAGAGTCATGCTAGTGAGTAGTTGTGAATTTGAGAAATACTTCTGTTAAGGTTCGTGAGTCCTGTAGCATGCACGTATGGTAAACCGTTATGTAACAAAGTTGGGGCATGAGATATTTTTTGATTGTCTTCCTTATGAGTGGCGGTCGGGGACGAGCGATAGTATTTTCCTACCAATCTATCCCCCTAGGAGCATGCGCCTAGTACTTTGTTTCAATGACTTATAGATTTTTGCAATAAGTATGTGAGTTCTTTATGACTAATGTTGAGTCCATGGATTATATGCACTCTCACCTTTCCGCCATTGCTAGCCTCTCTTGTATTGCGCAACTTTCGCCGGTACCATAAACCCACCATTTACCTTCCTCAAAACAGCCACTATACCTACCTATTACGACATTTCCATAGCCATTCCGAGATATATTGCCATGCAACTTTCCACCGTTCCGTTTATTATAACACACTCCATCATTGTCATATTGCTATGCATGATCATGTAGTTGGCATCGTATTTGTGGCAAAGCCACCATTCATCATTTTAATACATGTCACTCTTGATTCGTTACACATCCCGGTACACCACCGGAGGCATTCACATAGAGTTATATTTTGTTCTAGTATTGAGTTGTAATTTTCGAGTTGTAAGTAAATAAAAGTGTGATGACCTTCATTGTTAGAGCATTGTCCCATGTGAGGAAATAAAAAAGAGAAAGGCCAAAAAAAGAGAGGGCCCAAAAAATGAGAGAAAAAGAGAGAAGGGACAATGTTACTATCCTTTGCCACACTTGTGCTTCAAAGTAGCACCATGATCTTCATGATAGAGAGTATCCTATATTGTCACTTTCATATACTAGTGGGAATTTTTCATTATAGAACTTGGCTTGTATATTCCAACGATGGGCTTCCTCAAAATGCCCTAGGTCTTCATGAGCAAGCAAGTTGGATGCACACCCACTTAGTTTTCTTTTTGAGCTTTCATAAACTTATAGCTCTGGTGCATCTGTTGCATGGCAATCCCTACTCACTCACATTGATATCTATTGATGGGCATCTCCATAGCCCATTAATACGCCTAGTTGAAGTGAGACTATCTCCTTCCTTTTGTCTTCTCCACTACCACCTTCTATTCCACCTATAGTGCTATGTCCATGGATCACACTCATATATTGTGTGAAAGTTCTAAAACAATTCTTATGTAAATTAAAATAAGATGCCCTCTAATTTTGATAATAGTGTTAAAGAATTTATAAGTTCGCAAAAGAATTTAAATGCTTTGATTAAAGAAAAATTGCTTAAGATTGATGATTTGGCTAGGATCATGGATAGAATTTCTCCTCGCGTTTATTCTTTGAAACTTATATCTAATCCACCTAAGCATGATATTAATGATTCTCTCAAAGCCATGAGAATTTCCATTGATGAATGCAATGAAAGAACCGCTAAGATGCATGCTAAAAAAGATTGGTTTATAAAAGCGCGTTCTTCTAGTTTCTATGAAAATAATGATCAAGATCTTAAAGTAATTGATGTGACTCCTATTGAATCTTTGTTTTCCAATGTAAATCTTTATAAATATGGGACTGGCGATGAGTCAACTTCAGTTAGAAGGCATCCCAATGATTCGGAGTTTTTAGATCTTGATGCAAAAATTAATAAAAGTGGGATTGGAGAGGTCAACACTTTAGATAGCAATGGACCCACTCTTTTGGATTTCGAGGAATTTAATTATGATAATTGTTCTTTAATAGATTATATTTCTTTGTTGCAATCCATGTTGAATTCTCCTCATGCTTATAATCAGAACAAAGCTTTTTCTAAACATATCGTTGATTCTACGATGCAATCTTTTGAAGAAAATCCTGAATTGGAAGTTTCTATCCCTAGAAAACTTTATGATCAGTGGGAACCTGCTATTAAGATTAATATTAAAGATTATGAATGTCGTGCTTTGTGTGATTTGGGTGCTAGCATTTCCATGATTCCAAAAACTTTATGTGATGTGTTAGGTTTCTGTGAATTTGATGATTGTTCATTAAATTTGCATCTTGCGGATACCACTATTAAGAAACCTATGGGAAAGATTAATGATGTTCTATTTTTTTCAAATAGGAATTATGTGCACGTAGATTTCATTGTGCTTGATATAGATTGCAATCCTACATGTCCTATTATTCTTGGTAGACCTTTCCTTGAAACGATTGGTGCACTTATTGATATGAAAGAAGGAAACATTAGATTTAATTTTTCGTTAAGTAAAGGCATGGAACACTTCCCTAGAAAGAAAATTAAATTGCCTTATGAAACTATTATGAGAGCCACTCATGGATTGCATGCGAAAGATGATAATACTTAGATCTATTCATATGTTATGCCTAGCTAAGAGCGTTAAATAATAGTGCTTGTCGGGAGGCAACCCAATTTTGTATTATTTTTGCTTTTTTGGTCCTTATTTGCCATAAATATTTCATGTAGCCTCTGGTTAGATGTGGTTTTCTATTTTAGTTAGTGTTTGTGCCAAGTAAAACCTTTGGGATAGGTTACGGTGATAGCTGATTTCATCCTGCTGAAAAACAGAAACTTTTGCGCTCAGGAGATTAGTTTTCATTTTTAGCAAAGAGCGATAAAATACTGATTCTTGTTGCGGAAGATTAATAGACAAATTGCCTAAGACTTCCTAATTTCTCAGGATTTTTGTAATTACAGAAGTATTCGAAATATCCTGATTGCTACAGGATGTTCTGTTTTTGACAGATTCTGTTTTTCGCGTGTTGTTTTGCTTATTTTGATTAATTAATGGCTAGTATCGGGGGGTATGAACCATAGAAAAGTTGGAATATAGTATTTATTACACCAATATAAATAAAGAATGAGTTCACAACAATACCAAAAGTGGTGATTTATTTTCTTATACTAAAGGAGCTTACGAGATTTTCTGTTGAAGTTTTGTGTTGTGAAGTTTTCAAGTTTTGGGTAAGGATTTGATGGATTATGGAATAAGGAGTGGCAAGAGCCTAAGCTTGGGGATGCCAAAGGCACCCCATGGTAATATTCAAGGACGCCAAGAGCCTAAGCTTGGGGATGCCCCGGGAAGGCATTCCCTCTTTCCTCTTCGTCTATCGGTAACTTTACTTGAGGCTATATTTTTATTCACCACATGATATGTGTTTTGCTTGGAACGTCTTGTATGATTTGAGTCTTTGCTTTTTAGTTTGACACAATAATCCTTGATGTTCACACATTTTGAGAGAGACACATATGAATCGTGATTTATTAGAATACTCTATGTGCTTCACTTATATCTTTTGAGCTAGGCAATTTTGCTCTAGTGCTTCCCTTATATCTTTTTTTAGAGCACGGTGGTGGTTTTATTTTATAGAAATTGATGAACTCTCGTACCTCACGTATATTATTTCGAGAGTCTTTAAAACAGCATGGTAATTTGCTTTGGTTATAAATTTAGTCCTAATATGATAAGCATCCAAGAGGGATATAATAAAAACTTTCATATAAAGTGCATTGAATACTATGAGAAGTTTGATTCCTTATGATTTTTTTCAGATATGAAGATGGTGATATTAGAGTCATGCTAGTAGGTAGTTGTGAATTTGAGAAATACTTGTGTTAAGGTTGGTGAGTCCCGTAGCATGCACGTATGGTAAACCGTTATGTAATGAAGTTGGAGCATGAGATAGTTTTTGATTGTCATCCTTATGAGTGGCGGTCGGGGATGAGCGATAGTCTTTTCCTACCAATCTATCCCCCTAGGAGCATGCGCGTAGTACTTTGTTTCGATGACTAATAATTTTTTGCAATAAGTATGTGAGTTCTTTATGACTAATGTTGAGTCCATGGATTATACGGACTCTCACCTTTCCGCCATTGCTAGCCTCTCTTGTACTGCGCAACTTTCACCGGTACCATAAACCCACCATTTACCTTCCTCAAAACAGCCACTATGCTTACCTATTATGGCGAGCATGCACGCATGCTGTCCACGTCCCCAATCTCCTCGTGTTGGCCATCCCCGGTCGTGGCGATGGATAAGATCAAGCCCCGCTACCTCTCTCTCCCAATGGAACCCTAATCCCCTTCTCTCCCTCTCACTCGCTCATTCTCTTTCCTGAAATACACCATACGCTACCGTCGCCGTCGCCATGTCGATCCCGTGGCCATTGAGCTTCCTGCACCACCGGAGGATGTCTAGGAGAGCCGCAGTTGACGCGATACACCACAACCTCGACGCAATCGAGCTCGTCTTCCACCTCGGACCTGAAGATCACCGTCTTTGCTTCGTCGCATCCGGCGCCTCCGCAAGCTCGCCGAGCCTTCCTTGTGATCCGATGTGAGCTCCCCTATGATTCCCCTCTCCCCATTTGCTCTTTTTGGTCGGCTGATGCTGCACCCATGAGCTTCAGCTCCACCGTCCGTCGTTGCTAGCGCTTGCGCCCGCGCCTACGCACCTCCACGCCCGTGACCCCAGGCCTCTCCTACCGTGTCCCAAGCCTCACCCACGCAGCCCATGCGTCCCTGCCGCGCCCCGCCTCTGCTCCTCGCCCGCAGCTCGTCCCGCTTGCACGCACCCGGTTGCGCTCGCCGTCCACACCCTTCCCTGCGCCTGCTCACCTCCCGCCCGCCGTACGCTGCTAGGATGAACCCCAGCGCCGCTCCGCTCGACGCTGGCGCCACAGCAGGCCACCTCCACACCTTCCATGCACCCCCGCTCTCGTCGCCCCTCCCCCGCTTGCCCGCGCGCCGGCTGTGCCCCGTGCGTGTGCCCGCTCCGACACGCGATGCTGCCTGCTGCCGCGCGCTGCTGCCACTGCTCCCCTCTACTTTTGCTGATATGTGCTGCCGCCGCCGTAGCTCGCGCGTCCCGCGCCCGTCGTCGCCCCGGGCGCCGTGGCCGCCGGCGCCCTCCTACATCGTGCTGGTCCTGCCAGGAGCCTAGCCTCACGCACGCGCCTGTTTTGCCGCCCGCCCCGCCAAGGCCCCTAGTGGGCCACTGGCCACTGAGCCAGCCCCAACCCTTATCTTGTAAAAAATAAATAAATAATTAAAATAGATAATTATTTAATTATTTAATTAGTTAGTTAATTAAATTAATTATAATTGGTTTAATTAAACTAATTATGTAGTTAGCCTAATTAAACAACTAATTCGCTAATGTATGTATGACAGGGGGCCCGCCCTCCTGTTGACCAGTCAAACATTGACTGGTCTACTTGGACCCCCTGACCCACCTGTCAGCCACTGGGTACACTTTTGTGTACCTTGTGTTGTGTGCTCCTAGAAATTTAGCCATTTATTTTGAATTAAATTAAATTGTAGAATATTGTTTTGAAAACTTCAAAAAATCATAGAAATTAATTTGTAACTCGGGTGAACAAGTTTTATACATGAAAGTTGCTCAGAACGACAAGATGAATCCGAATGCGCGGTCCCTTCGTCCGCCACACGTCCCTAGCATAGCGAACATGCAACCTTCCCCCTTCGGTTCGACTATCTGAAAATGCCAAACACCGGGAATACTTTCCCGGATGTTTTCCCCTTCGCTGGTATCACCTATCCCTACGTTAGATCACCCCTGGCACCGCGTATTGCCTTGTTATATTTTTGTGATGCTTTGTTTGCTCCGTATTTACTGTTTCTTTCCCCCTCTTCTTCTCCAGTAGACCCCGAGACCGGCGCTGAGGCCACTGAGTACGACTACGTCACCGATGACCCATCTTCCTACGCAACCACTACTACAAAAAGGGCTATAGCTAATATGGACATTAATGGCGCACCATGTATGTGGTGCGCCACTACTATATAGCAGTGGCGGACCAGATACAGGTACGCCATTATTGACATATTACTAATTGCGCACCTGGTGTGTGGTGCGCCATTACTAGTTTTGAAAAAAATGTTAGAAGTGGCGCACCAGGGGATAGTGCGCCATTACTAGTTGACATAGTAATGGCGCACCTGTACAAAGTGCGCCATTACTATGTGTATGACTGGGTCAAACCTTGGTCAAACTTAGTAATGGCGCACTTTGCATAGGTGCGCCATTACTATGTCAAACTTAGTAATGGGACACCTACACAAAGTGTGCCATTACTAACTTTGACCAAGGTTTAACCAAGTCATACACATAGTAATGGCGCACTTTGTGAAGGTGCGCCATTACTAACTTTCTTTGCCTCCCCCCCGGTGGACCGCCTTTTCAGTTTTAGATGAAATAAAAGAAAATGATGGAAATTTTAAAAAAAAGAAAGAAAATAAGTTTCCCATGTGATATGTGGTCTAGTTGTTGGGAAAATATACAAATATGAATTTTGACTTTATTTGCAAAATCTCTCTGGAATGTAGTAAAATGGGCATAACTTTTGCAATGAACTCGGATTAAAAAGTTTTTTATATGAAAAATCATCTACTCAAAAAGTTACACCCGAATTCAACTGGGGGAACCCCGTTGAAGATTTTTAGAATCCCCAAAAACCTAACAGAACGAAAGATACGGGGCTTTTAAGATCTAGAGGGGGGAAATGAAAAAAAATCAAACTTAGTAATGGCGCACCATTTGCTAGGTGCGCCACTAGTAACAGAAAAAAATTGGTTTCGAATTTTTTTTGGAAAAAATGTTCAAAATATGATACGTAATATGACCGGGAAGTTTGAAATACTTTTTCAAAATTTCATCACACTCGTGAACATGAACAAAGTCATAGACATCAACAAGGTTTAATAGGATTGATATGATAGACATATCAATAAGTGCATGTTAGGTGAGCTGGTGCTAGGGTTGGATAGAACTGTGAAGTTAAGCGTGCTCGGGTTGGAGTAGTGTGAGGATGGGTGACCTTCCGGGAAGTTTGACCACGGAGCGCGATTTGACTTGAGATTAAGCCATAGTGACCCGAGATTAAGAAAAAACGAAAAAAAAGATTTTTTTTGAAAAACAAATTTCTAATTTTTTTTTGAAAAAAATTGTTAGTAATGGCGCACCAGATATATGGTGCGCCATTACTAAGTCAGATAGTAATGGCGCACCATTGGACATAGTAATGGCGCACCAGGGGTGCGCCATTAGTACTTGTTACTAGTGGCGTGATGGTAGTGGCGCACCTATAGTGCGCCATTAATGGCCAAAATACGTGCGCCACTAACAGGCCTTTTCCTAGTAGTGAACAGAGCTTCCATGCAAGCCCCCCCCATTGATCACCAGATATCGCCTATTCTTCTCTCTACTGCTTGCATTATAGTAGTGTAGCATGTTACTACTTTCCGTTAATCCTATCCTGATGCATAGCCTGTCTATGCTACTACTATTGTTACCTTTACCTGCAATCCTAAATGCTTAGTATAGGATGCTAGTATTCCATCAGTGGCCCTACATTCTTGTCCGCCTGCCATGCTATACTATCGGGCCATGATCACTCGGGAGGTGATCACGAGTATATACTTATATACATAATATGTGATACTTGGTGATTAAAGTCGGGTCGGATCGTAGAGTACCCATGAGTGATTCCGATGTGGGGGCTGAAAGGACAGGTGGTTCCATCCCGGTAGTGGTGGGCGTGGGTTCCTGACGGCCCCCGACTGTTACTTTGTGGTGGAGCGACAGGGCAGGTTGAGACCACCTAGGAGAGAGGTGGGCCTGGCCCTGGTTGGCGTTCACGGTTACTTCAAAATAACACGCTTAACAAGATCTTGGTATTTGATCTGAGTTTGGCCACTGGCCTATACGCAGTAACTGACTACGCAGGGACAGTTATGGGCACTCGACATCGTTGTATTAGCCCAAGCCTTCTTGACATCAGCGACTGAGCGGCGCATACCTGGTTGGACCGCGTAACGCAACTTCCTTTGTAATGCGGGGTTGCTAGGTCTGCTCACCGGCCGCATACGTAACGTGCAGGTGTGCAATGGGCGATGGGCCCAAACCCCTGCGCACATAGGATTTAGACCGGCGTGCTGACCTCTCTGTTGCGCCTAGGTGGGGCTGCGACATGTTGATGTTCTGAGGCCGGGCATGACCTAGGAAAGTGTGTCCAGCCAAAGGGGATCGAGCGTGCTGCGAAATGTGGTGCACCCCTGCAGGGAAGTTTATCTATTCAAATAGTCATGTCAATCGGTAAAGGATGGCCCGGAGTTGTACCTTGACCTTATGACAACTAGAACCGGATACTTAATAAAACACACCCTTTCAAGTGCCAGATACAACCCTGTGATCGCTCTCTAACAGGGCGACGAGGAGAGGATCGCCGGGTAGGATTATGGTACATGATGCTACTTGTTGAACTTACCATCTACTCTCTTCTATATACTTCAAGATGGAGGCTGCCAGAAGCATAGTCTTTGATAGGACTAGCTATCCCCCTCTTATTCTGGCATTCTACAGTCCAGTCCACAGATACTACCCTTCTCATTGATACCAATGCATATGTAGTGTAGGTCCTTCCTTGCGAGTACTTTGGATGAGTACTCACGGTTGCTTTACTCCCCCTTTTCCCCCTTTCAATACCCGGTTGTTGCGACCAGATGTTGGAGCCCAGGACCGAGACACCACCGATGACGACTCCTACTACACTGAGGTGACTACTACTACGTGCAGACCGTCGATGATGACCAGGAGTAGTTTAGGAGGATCCCAGCATGAGGCATGCGCCTCTTTCGATCTGTATCGCAGTTTGTGCTAGCCATCTTATGGCAACTTGTTTATCTTATGTCTACTCAGATATTGTTGCTTTCGCTGACTCTTCTATGATCGAGCACTTGTATTCGAGCCCTCGAGGCCCCTGGGTTGTATTATGATGCTTGTATGACTTATTTATTTTTAGAGTTGTGTTGTGATACCTTCCCGTGAGTCCTTGATCTTGATCGTACATGTTTGCGTGTATGATTAGTGTACGTTCAAATCGGGGGCGTCACACCGACATGCTGTGGTATTTTTTCGTGTCCATTTCGAGAGAAGGCGCACTTGAATAATGACAGCCAACAAAGGCATTTTGAAAAAATAGCTGCCACTTTAATATCTCAAACATTTGCATAATTCAAACCGTGTGCGTTCTGTTAACCATTCACGTGACACCACATGTCTTGGTTTTAATGGCTGTAGGAGGTGTCGTGCGGACAGCTACTTGACCTTGACTGAACAGGAGGCGTGCGAGCGCAGTCAGGTGCGTAGGCTAACCGAGAGGCGTGCAAGCTGTCCTTGAATGCGCAGGTTCACCTCGAAGCGTGCGAGTTGTACGCTGCGCAGGCTCATTGGGAAGCGAGCCCTTTGACTTCCATGGCCGCCTGACTTCCTCTCCGTGCGCGCGCCCCCCTCAATGGCATGGGACGCCACCGTCGAACGCTACCTCTCAGCGCCACTAGCTGCCGTCCTCCTGCGCCCCGCCCGTCGATCACCGGACGACATGATGTTTGATTTACAAGTGAAGGACATTCTGTGCTGCATTGAAGACTTCAACAACAGCGTCCCGAAGGACGACAACGACAACTATGGCATGGCACGCCGCCTCCGCCGCCGCCGGAAATAGTTTTTTTCTTGGGTTTAGTACTGTATCTCAATCATATAAATATAAATTTGCAGTGTGACTGAATGAAAGATATGGTTTGAGTGAACTTGCATTATTCTCTCTTAATGTACAGACTTATCAAACGATTTTCTTTTGGAAAAAAATGTCAATGGTTGAGGGAGTCCTGGATTAGGGGGTCTCCGGACAGCCGGACTATCTCCATTGCCCGGACTGTTAGACTATGAAGATACAAGATTGAAGACTTCGTCTCGTGTCCGGATGGGACTCTACTTGGCGTGGAAGGCAAGCTAGGCAATACGTATATGGATATCTCCTCCTTTGCAACCGACCTTGTGTAACCCTAACCCTCTCCAGTGTCTATATAAACCGGAGGGTTTTAGTCCGTAGGACAACAATCACAACATACAATCATACCGTAGGCTAGCTTCTAGGGTTTAGCCTCTCTGATCTCGTAGTAGATCTACTCTTGTAACACCCATATCTTCAATATTAATCAAGCAGGACGTAGGGTTTTACCTCCATCAAGGGGCCCGAACCTGGGTAAAACTTCGTGTCCCTTGCCTCTTGTTACCATCCGGCCTAGACGCACAGTTTGGGACCCCCTACCCGAGATCCGCCGGTTTTGACACCATCATTGGTGCTTTCATTGAGAGTTCCGCTGTGCCATCGCCACAAGGAAGGATGTCTCGTCCCGTCTTTAAAGACGGCACTATCGCTGAGGGAGCTCTGGCTATCGGCCAAACTCTCCGACTAGGTGGTTTTCTTATGACCGCCTATTCGGCCGCTGCGCCGACGTTGACTTCTCGGGTCATCGAAAGCAATCTTCACATCAACTCGGAACTCGCCGAGCAGTTAGATCAAATGGAGCTCTCTTCCCTGAATGAGCTCTTAGATCGTATCGCCGCCTTGGGAGTCGCTACAGACTATGATCAGATTGGGCCTAAACCCGATCTAAGAGAAATTAACTCTCCCAAGGTCACCCACCACGTTGCAGTGGTGGAAGAACAATGCGACAAAACTTCATCTATCTTAAGGACTAGCTACATCCGGATTCTCGATCCCCCCAAACCAGATACCCACGGAGGGGAGGATGTCACTCAAAGCCTGAACCCAGAATCAGGTAGCGGGCTAGATTTACCAGAAAACGTTCAAGAATCCAAGCTTTCAAGTTCGGGAACTCCTTGGACACTAAGCCTCGGATCGGGTGAGGATTCAGATTCAATTCAACCCACCCACCCAAACATACGAGATCTATCCCAAATTAGGCAAGAGCCCGAAGAAACAGTACACCATTACTGGGCTAGATTCCTCCTGGTCAAGAACAGGATAAAGGACTATCACGAGGAAGACGCAATTTCATTCTTCTGCAATAATTGCACGGACAAGGGAATCCTCAATGCCATAAGTCGTCACGAAATTACACGCTTTGCCGACTTGGTGTCCATAATGTGAAAGTACTGTGCGATGGAAAGCGCCTGGAAAACTGAAATAAAATTTTGGGATAATCTGGCCCTGAATACAAACCCAGTCCGAAATAAAAGGGTGCATTATCACAATACACCTGGGTTAACTACCAAAAAGCAAAAGCCCTCTATGGGGCAAGGAACCGTACTGGAGGGATGGCTCAACGGACCCTGCAAAATTCATAGTACAACAGATGCGATACCAACACACAGCCTTAAAGCATGCTGGATACTCCGGCAGGTGGCCAAAACTGGTGAGGATCTACTCCTCCCAAAAACCAAAGAGCACCACCCCGAGGACAACAGTACGGTCTTAACGGTCTTCGAGACCTTTGCGTCAAATAAAAGACGGAAGCGAACACTCCGCAGCACGTCCGAAATATGCCACATAGCAGAAACAAATCCTTGGAGCGACATGACTATTACCTTCAATGCCAGTGACCAACCTAAATTCCGAACAGCCCGAGTACCAGCCACACTGGTCCTCAGTCCAATCATGGACGGCTTTTGACTCACCATGGTACTCATGGACAGCGGCAGCGGATTAAACCTCATCTACGAGGAAACTCTTCAAAAGATGGAAATAGACTGGAGCCGCATTAAGCAAAGCAGCACAACCTTTAGAGGAATCATCCCCAGTCGAGAAGCATGCTGCGCCGGAAAAATCACACTAGACGTGGTATTCGGCACGCCAGATAATTACAGGTCCGAAGAAATTACATTCCATGTGGCCCCGTTCAGCAGCGGATACCACGCTCTATTAGGGCGGGAGGCGTTCACAATCTTCCAAGCCATACCCCATTATGGGTACATGAAGCTCAAAATGCCCGGGCCCAACGGAATCATCACTCTTGTTAGTGATCCGGACATAGCACTCCGCACCGAAAATAAGACAGCTGCACTGGCCCTTGAGGCACTATCCGAAGCCCTAGCGGCCGAAGAACTAACTGTGCTGCGCTCCATAGTAAACAAGGACGACGTGATACTCGATAAAAGATCCAACTCCACCTCCTTTAAGCCGGCGGACGAAATAGTCAAATTCCAAGTCCATCCAATGGACCCTACAAAAACAGCGTCCATCGGCGCATAATTAAACCCCGATGTTGATGCCGCACTGCGAGAGTTCCTACGCGAGAGTTGGGATATTTTTGCCTGGCACCCTTCAGACATGCTAGGAATCCCACGCAGGCTGGCTAAACACAGCCTAAATATCATAAAATGGTTCAAGCCAGTCAAGCAGGCTCTTCGACGTTTCTCCGAGCCTAAAAGACAAGCCATGGGAGAGGAACTAGCCAAGCTATTGGAGGCCGGATTCATCAGAGACATAAAACATCCGGACTGGCTAGCAAACTTGGTGATGGTACCAAAGAAGGACAAATCCTGGCGCTTGTGCGTCGATTTTAAGGACCTTAACAAGGCCTGCCCAAAGGATCCCTTCCCCCTCCCCCGCATCGATCAAATCATCGATGCCACCGCAGGACATGATTCATTGTGTTTCCTCGACGCATACTCCGGCTACCACCAAATCAGAATGGCAGAGCCAGACCAAGCCGCAACGGCATTCATCACACCATACGGCCCATTCTGCTTCAACACAATGCCCTTCGGGCTAAAAAACGCCGGTGCAACTATCAGCGCATGATTCAGACATGCCTGGCAAACCAGATCGGCAAAATAGTGGAGGCATACATGGATGAAGTGGTCATTAAAAGCAAGCATGTCGAAACTCTAGTAGACGACTTGAAGCTCACATTCGACAACCTCCGAACATATGACATCAAGCTCAATCCGGAAAAATGCGTCTTCAGGGTACCAGCAGGAAAGCTCCAGGGATTCATTGTCTCCAGTAGAGGCATTGAAGCTAATCCAGCCAAAATCCGAGCGTTGTCACAGTTGGCTACCTCAACAGACCTCAAAAAAATACAAAAACTAACTGGATGTGTGGCGGCTCTAAGCCGCTTTATCTCCCGTTTGGGAGAAAAGGCATTACCCCTTCATCGCCTCCTCCCGCGTACCGAACACTTCGAGTGGATGGACGCCGCCACGGCCGGACTCAACGAAATAAAAGCCATGTTGGCAACAAACCCAGTCCTGGCCGTGCCAAACATTGGCGAACCAATGCTATTATACATTGCGATAACTCATCAAGTGGTAAGCGCAGTGCTTGTCGTTGAGCGAGAAGTGTACGGACACAAATTTCCCATTCAAAAGCCGGTTTACTACGTGTCCACTGTCCTTACTCCATGCAAATCGCGGTACCCGCATTATCAAAAGATAGCGTACGCGGTATTTATGGCATCCAGGAAGCTGCGACACTACTTTCAAGAGTGTTCGATAACGGTAGCCTCGGAAGTACCACTTAACGATATTATAAACAATCGCAACGCGGCGGGTCAGATTGCCAAATGGGCCATTGAGCTCCTCCCGTTCGACATAACTTACAAGCCACGACGAGCTATTAAATCGCAAGTTTTGGCTGACTTTGTCGCTGAATGGACGGAAGCCGAACTCCCTAAAGAGTACGACACATATTCAAACTGGATCATGCACTTCGACGGCTCCAAAATGTTGGCTGGTCTGGGGGCCAGCGTCGTTTTGACGTCCCCAACAGGGGACACAGTTCAATACGTACTGCAGATAATGTATACGGACTCCAACAATGCAGCCGAATACGAGGCCCTTCTACATGGTCTCCAGATGGCAGTATCCATGGGCATTCAACGCCTAGAGGTGCGCGGGGATTCAAACCTTGCAATATCCCAAATAAATGGAGACTTTGATGCCAAGGATCCAAAAATGACCGCTTATCGCAATGTCGTCCTAAAAATGTCAGCCTGGTTCGAGGGCTCGAATTTCACCATGTGGCTCGGGAAAACAATCAGGCGGCGGATATCCTCGCCCGCATTGGTGCAAAACACGACGCGGTCCCTCCCAACATTTTTCTGGAAAGGCTTTTCAAGCCATCTGTAGCATGGGAAGGGGACACCGGTAACAACAGTCCGGACCCGGCCAAAATACCCGATACCGAACTCTCTGACACAATCGGAGGCTCTGCCACCGAAATAACACAATCAGCCCACGAAATAATGGCTATTATTGTCCCGTGGACAGAACCATTCCTGGCCTACTTAACTAGACAGGAACTCCTGGAGGACCAAAATGAGGCAGGCTGCATAGTGCGGCGATCAAAGGCCTACAGGGTCCACGAGGGAGAATTGTACAAAAAAAGCGCTACCAGAGTCCTTCAACGGTGCATCTCCGAAGAGGAAGGACGGAACCTTTTGGCAGAAATTCATGCCGGACTCGGCGGTCATCACGCCGCAGCCCAGGCTCTTGTGAGTAAGGCCTTCCGTACAGGATTCTATTGGCCAACGGCCCGGGCAGACGCACAAGACTTAGTCCGGCGTTGCGCCGGTTGCCAGCTCTTTGCAAATCAAAGCCATATGCCACCCACCGCCCTCCGAACAATCCCCATTACATGGCCCTTTGCGGCCTGGGGGCTTGACATGGTTGGACCCCTTAAAGGTGGAACCCACAAGAAAAAAAATACTTATTGGTTATGGTGGATAAATTCACCAAATGGATAGAGGCCAAACCGGTTAAACTAGCCAAATCTGGACCGGTGATAGATTTCATATCCGGGGTTGTACATCGCTATGGCATCCCCGACAGCATCATCACTGATAACGACACGAACTTGACGGCCGACGAGGTAAAACTCTGGTGCAGCAAAATGGGCATCAAGCTCAATTATGCTTCAGTCTATCATCCACAAACCAACGGTCAAGTCGAACGAGCAAATGGTCTTATAATGAGCGGCATTAAACCCAGACTAGTGCGCTCCTTAACAGAGTCCGACACACACTGGGTAGAGGAGCTCGACTCCGTACTCTGGGAGCTGCGGACCACGCCAAATCATAGTACTGGATACACACCATTTTTTATGGTGTATGGCGCAGAGGCAGTCCTGCCCTGTGACATAATTCATGACTCACCTCGAGTGCGCATGTATGAAGAAAGAGAAGACGAGCTCGATCGGCAGGACAGTCTGGACACCTTGGAGGAAGAGCGCGACGTAGCCAAAGCCCGTTCCGCATTTTACCAGCAACAGGCCCGAAGATACCAAAGCAGAGAAGTACGAGCCAAAACTTATAACGTTGGCGAACTAGTTCTCCGGCTGCCGGATAAGAAAAAGAACAAGCTAGAGCCCAAATGGGAAGGTTCCTTCGTCATCGACCAAGTTCTGACCGGCGGAGCGTACCGATTGCGGGATGCATCGACTAGTCGACTCGAGCCGAACCCATGGAACGCGGCCAGGCTCCGAAGATTCTACGCCTAGCACTGGACTTTGCGTTAGTCCCTTCCCTTTGTCCATTTTCTGCATATGCGTCGTCTGTCTTGTTTCCCTTTCTTTCTTTTATTCTTCTAGGCCTTCAAGGATCACCTTGTGCCTCACTTGTACACTACAGAGGTGCTAGCCGCACTATCTACACCTGGGGGCTTCTTTCACAGAAGCTTAAATTATTTACCTGGGCATCACGCCCAACACACGCGTTATACTTCCGCATGTACCTCTTCTCACCATTATATGCATCAATATGACTTATGTTTTCGCCAAGCTGGGTTGCCTGGCTCTTGTATTTATGCCCTACGTTCCCGTTAATTCGGCTAGGGCATAAGGGGAGCACCTCTGCCATTGTTACCGCCGGGTCAGCCGGACGTGTACCTCAGACTGGGTGAAGCCGAAAGCTAGCGTTCTTAAGAGAATATTCGGTCAGTGAACAAAATATGACTTTTATTTATTAACCATATTTGCCCCAGACATTTTTACTGTGCTTCTTGTCGCAGTCCGGACATGCACTTTAGGGCATGCCTACCCAGGGAAAGGAACCCTTAACGGAACTATTCTCTCTGGGAGATGTTTCTTACTACCCATGTAATATAACATAACTAGCTGGGCACTTGTCTGATAAAGCACTAATGACCCCTACGCCTAGTCTCCACGCATGCCCCGGTTCTCATATAACCGAGAGGGTATTTGGACACACTCCGGACTGTCGGGTCCCGAGGTTGAAGCGAAAAGGTCCGCCATGACAAACGATCTACAATCCGGCTAGAAGGCATCATATATGTCACTTTACAATTACATAGTCAATTTGACTGGTTGAATTCCTCTTCAATGCCATCCAATAGGCTGTCTAGTCTACAGTCCTGTTGGGAATACTTTGCGGCCAATTCTACTTGGCCGTACACTAAATATACAGGGATCTCCTTGCCATCAGGCCCCACAGGTCCGAGTTCGGCCATGTGGTTCGGGTCAGCCTTCGTGCACCGTGTCTTCGCCATCGCCCAAGCTTTCCTGGCGCCTGACGGCAGGCCGACATCTTCCATAATCGTAAGCGCCGCCGTGATCCCTTCAGCTTTTCTGCAAGCTCTCCAAGGCCTTCGGGTAGGGAGACGGACGGCCACAAGGCCTGGGCAACGCCTCGCATCACCTGCCGAACTCGTTCGTGCAACTGTGCGAGCTCGGGAAGAAGATCACCCGTCGAACTAGGCATCTCCTCAGCAGGACGACCTGTTAACATAACTACAGACATAACTCTGTCAGCCAGCTTCCCCGCCGAACTCTTTTTAAGTTCGTTCAAGCACTTACTAAATATGCCACGCCGAAGCCGTCGATTCTCCTTAACAGAGTCCGACAGTGGGCACGAACATCTTTCAGTTCCACGCCCAGCTTGGTGTTGGCATCTTGGAGATCATTCTTCTCCTGCCTCACTCTTGTAAGCACGCTCTCACCAGCCTTCAGCTGGCGTTTGAGCTGTTGCTTATCCAGATTCACTCCAGCGTCATCTGCAATTTTTTCGTCAGATTTGCATATAAAGCCGCACTCTAATATGATACTTATCATTTGACGGATATGTTACCAGCGGGGGTCTCTTTGGGCTCCCCTGCGGCGGACAGTGCGGCCTGAAGTTGGGCTTTGCACTCTTCTAGCTCCTGGGACAGTTGCGTATTATTTTCTGTAAGAACCTACATAACAAATGATCCTTAAATCAGTTATCCTAACTGTTTCAAGTCTCAGGGGCTATTGATATATATAATCATCAAATTTTCTCATCCGTATGTCTTTTACATACTGCTCCGTGGCTCTGGCTAGACCATCTTGAGCGGCACGGAGGTGCGCGTCTCCCGAGTTGAAGGCATCCAATGCCTCTAGGGAGAAACACGCGTCATGAAGAACAATTTGGCGACGCCTGTGGTTCATGGCACTTTCCACCTCGGAATGGGTGGCGGACGGTCTATCCGTATACTATGTCGGAGGAACACCCGGCGCACGCCTTGTACTCGTTCCCACCTCTGAGTCTGGCCTTGGAGCCTGGCTTGTGGAGGCGCGATTGGTAGCCTCTTCGGGTATAGTCTGGCGAGCGCTCTTTTTCCTGAAAAGAAGGCATGTGCATTAGTATGCCTCTGTAAATAATGTCTTGTAATAAAGACGGCGCGTCATACCGCTGCGCTGGTGCCTCAATCCGGACTGCGGATCTTTTCAGCCTGCCTGGCCTAGGGGCCCCTTGTTGGCTAGTTGCCACGGGCTCTGCCTTCTGCCCCGAGGACCTCCCCTGCAAAACACGGCTGTTATACGGCAATAAAAAGAGCACAAGGACGGATCCCTTTTTAAGCGTTGGGATTTCGGTCTCAGTCACCTGTGAGGCTGGAACTAGCCCAGGGTAATCGGCCGTAATGGCCACCAAGGTATTGTCATTACTCCCTTGGTAAAATACCCCGTCGATCAGCTCCATGGATATGTCCGGATCCTCCTGGGAGGCCGGGTCAAGGGACCGTCCAGGGTCCTCAGGCTGTGGTGGAGGGTTGTTTATCTCCTTTACTGCCTGGCGCAGCTCCTGCGATGAAATCGCTAGAATGAATACTTAAACTACGGGAATACAAAATGGATGGGCGAGAAAAATCTCCGCTTACCCATCTCGGAGGATTGTACATGGAGAATCTGCCCTGCGGGTTGACACGGAGGAATTCCTCCTCTTCTCCCTTGTACAAAGTGGACAAGATATTTATTAGATCAGTAGCCGATCCCGGCCCTTTGCGGCCGTGGCGGGTGGCGTCATCCTCCCCGTTGAAATCCCACATGGGGTGGCCTCTATACAGGAGCGGCTGCACCCCCGCATAATGCATATAGCCATGACCTCGATCATGGTCAGTCCAGATCGAGCTAAAGAGCTTATCTGGCTCATCAGATAAAGAATGTCCCGGTCGTCTTCCTCCAGGGGGCTCCGTGGACGCCAGCTCTGACGCTTCTTCAAAGGGGCGTTGTCAAACTCTAGAAGGCCGATCCGAATAGGGTCCGGAAGGGGAACATCTTCTATATAAAACCATTTTGAAGGCTAGTCTTCGGACGTCTTCTTTGGGGTCCCGGATAGGTATCCGGTCCCGGCGATACGCCACACTTCGGCTCCGCCCACTTGATATATTGATCCCTTCTTAGAACGGGGCACCAGCCAGAACAACTTCTTCCATAGAGCGAAATGAGCCTCACAGCCCAAAAATAACTCGCAAACAGCTACGAATCCCGCGATATGCAGCAGAGAGGCGGGCGTGAGGTTGTGCAGCTGGAGGTCATAGAACTCCAGAAGCCCTCGGAGAAACGGATGGATTGGGAATCTGAGCCCTCTTACCAGATAAGGGACAAGTCATACCTGCTCTCCCTTGGAGGGATTGGCACGACTCTCCGCTTGCTCTCCGCCATTATAAGTGGCAAGCCCGGCTCGAACCGGGACCAGGTATGCTGGGGGAAGAAATCCCTTGGACTGAAGCATCACCAATTTGTTGTGCGGGATGGAACATCTCTCCCAATCTCCAGGCTTGGAACTAGAGGTGCGAGAGGAGGAGCTGCGTCGACCAGCCATGGTGGAATGGATCTCTGTCGGGTACGCTCTAATGAAGACTCAGCAAGGGAGGATGATGTGATTTGGATCTGAATCCTTGTCTTTTTAAATAGACGGCTCATTTACAAAGCTAGGGGGGTAAATGTGAAAACACCCTAGCTCTTCACATTCGCTCGACACGTGGAAAGTAGCCATTATTGGGCGTAGAAGCCAAGAAGTACAAACCATCACAAGGAACCAGACATTATTTCGACAGGTACATAGAATTTGAAGAGGAACCCGCCTGCAATGCCGAGGATAATACTGTGTGCCGGACGCTCGTCATTGAACCCTGGTTCGGGGGCTACTGAGGGAGTCCTGGATTAGGGGGTCTCCGGACAGCTGGACTATCTCCATTGCCCGGACTGTTAGACTATGAAGATACAAGATTGAAGACTTCATCTCGTGTCCGGATGGGGCTCTACTTGGCGTGGAAGGCAAGCTAGGCAATACGTATATGGATATCTCCTCCTTTGTAGCTGAACTTGTGTAACCCTAACCCTCTCCGGTGTCTATATAAACCGGAGGGTTTTAGTCTGTAGGACAACAATCACAACATACAATCATACCGTAGGCTAGCTTCTAGGGTTTAGCCTCTCTGATCTCATGGTAGATCTACTCTTGTAACACCCATATCTTCAATATTAATCAAGCAGGACGTAGGGTTTTACCTCCATCAAGAGGGCCCGAACCTGGGTAAAACTTCGTGTCCCTTGCCTCCTGTTACCATCCAGCCTAGACGCACAGTTCGGGACCCCCTACCCGAGATCCGCCGGTTTTGACACCGACAAATGGTTTTTAAATATAAAACACTCATTGCAAACGTTTTAGCTAGAACACTCGTATGCAAACCGACAGCTTCCCCAGGAAGCCAAGGGAAAATGTGCCGAGCAGAATTTGTGCAGCACTTGATCGCAAACATTTTAGATAGAACACCCGTACGCAAAGTGAGAGCAGGATTTGTGCAGCTCTTCAAAGCAAACGGTTCTTTTGGATGACCCGTGTGCAACCACTTACAAACAATTTGGCAAGATTTGCATTTGTCATATTGGGCATGTTGCCATTTATCAAACTGGAAAGATTGACTTTTATTGATCTAGTAACATTGCCATTTATCAACCTTGTAACACTCCGATTTGTCAAAATATGAAGCTAAAAATCACTAGCAGTGTCTAATTTTTGCAACTAAAATTCAGTAATTAAGCATAGATTTCATTCATAGATTAAGCAGTCGTTCTTAATTTATACAAACAGTTCAACTCGACAGCTGAACAGACCAAACTTTTCCCCAATTGTTGCCAACCACGTACTGAAATAGCTAGTTCAACTATATATACTAGCTAATATTAAGTACGTTGTACAGTTCCACCACATCTATAGTCAGATGAACTGCAAAATAGCCCCTAAATACTACTACTACAAAGGGGCTTTGTACTACTTCCGGCTGCCTCTCCTCTGCCGAGCATGCTCAGTAAGAGGCAGAGAAGGAGGAGCCTACCGACGAGCTAGACAACTGCAATACAGTGCCTGCCGCTGCTGCTGCTTCAGCGACGCTCACCTCAAACACCCTCTGCTGCTCTAGATGACCCCTCTCGAAGCGGTGGTTCTCCTCGTAGATTTCCTGATTCCTCACATCTGAGGTGGTGTGTGCTGCGGCCACGGCGACGGTAAGGCTCTTCGCGTGCTCGACGAGGCGCTCCTCCTCCTCCCGCAGGAACTCGGTGTAGCACGCAAGGTCACAGATGCACGTGCGGGCATCCACCTTCGCCTCCCACCTTCGGGCAGGAGTGGAGCAGCGGGTGATGACCCCGGCGGTCGACGGTGGCCTGGCGGTGATGGCGGCCGATGATGGGGTGGTAGCCATGACCACCACCTCCCGCCTTTAGGCCGCGATGGCGGAGCGGGTGGCGGCCATGGTGGCCGGCAGTGGGGTGACAGCCACGACGACCACCTCCCGCCTTCGGGCCACGGCGGCGGGGCAGGAGATGGCCCTGGCTTTCGACGGTGGTGTGGCAGCAACGGCGGCCAGCAACAGCTGCCAACGGGGAGCGGCGGTGGAGTGTGTGGTGGGTGTTCCGTGCACACCCAACAGGGATGCCACGCGCACTACACTACGTCGAGGACTACACCGCCGCCGCGGTGTAGCCTCCCTGCTGGAGCTGTCCTCTGATGACGGCGGAGTGGCCAAGCAACGATGATGGACCGGTGCCATTGGCGATGGTGGGGGAAGCAGACGAGATAAGCTATAGGGAGGGAGGGGAAAATGCGACGCAAGACTCGCCGGTCGTGAGGGTTTATATAGCAGGCCAGTAAGCATTCGGATTTTGGGGGATTTCACCGAGTCGAGCGGGAAGCTTGCGCGGGGACGGGCTCACCGATGATTCATTGGCGCCACCGTTTGGCGAACAGAACGCCCACACGCGCTACCCAAGCTTGTGTTGTATGCCATCTGCGGCAACGGGGTGGCAAGACGTGCGAGAGGAGGACGAAAGGCCACGTACACATACGGTTAATAAAAAAATGTTTGCAATTTAATTACCTACTATACCCCCGTCCTGGTTTGTAAGTATGATTTAACTAATGAAATGCAAACACATGTCGCCAGAGATTATGTAGTTGGATTCGTATTTGAACATAGTTTCCAATTATATATTTTTTATAACATGCATTAACATTTTGTTGGTTAAATTTGAGGGCAAAGTATGGCACAAAATATAAAGGGGGCTATAAAGTAGACGGAGGTAGTAGTACACGGCCGCTCTCCACACAACTACGCAACTGTCGGCCGACTTGTAGGCAACCATTTCCTACGTGTTCAACTGCTATATGCATGTGGTTGCTTGCGGTTCAGGCGGCCGCGGCGCACTCTGCTCGCGTCCCGCCGCGCGCGCTCTGCTATCGTGTCCCTCCGGGTGCTCTGCCCTCATCCCTCCACGTGTGCTACCAGTGTTTGGGGCCGGCGCACAATCACGCATGTTCGTGTGCATGCGGTTGCGCCGGGTGCGGTGCGACGATGCAGTTACCCGCTGCAAAAACTGTCATGCAGACGCACCGAGAATCCACGCCGCCCGGCCCCCTTTTATTCCTGCGGCCATTTACCTTCATCTCTCATCTCACATGACACAATAAGCACACCCACGAGGACACTTACAGAGAGGACATCCAGCGGTTCCAATGGCGCTCCCAGCGGCCGACGACAACAACGGCGGGCAGTTCACCACGCAACATGTCATGGACACCCACGCGAGGGGAAAAAATCTCTCAGTGGTGTACACGAACAATCCGGTCTTGGTGGAGAGCTCCATCCAAACTATGTAGCAGTTCCTTGCCGAGGACAAGTACCAAGTGGTCGGCTTCGACCTCGAGTACACCATGGGTCATGCCGGGCACGATCAGAAGGTTGCCCTAGCCCAGTTGTGTGTGCGACATGATGTCCTCGTCTACCACTACCACCTGGCCACAAGGCCTTGCGAGCATTTCTCTAGGTTTATCAACAACTCCGACTACAGTTTCGCTACGGTGGACATCAACAACGATCTAAATGCGCTCAAGATGCCCGAATCTTGTCAACATCCAGCGCCACTATAAGGTCTGGGGCAGCGACAAAAACAAAACTGAACTCCCTGGTTGACCTCGCCTCGGCCATCATCGACCCCTACTACATGAAGATGAAGAATGAGAGCAATAAGGACAAGAACGCCTTGCACAGTGTGTGGCATGAGAGACTGGATGCACAACATGTCAAGGACGCGACCATGGATGCATACACAAGCTACGAGATGTACATGCAGATCGTTGACTTGAGGAAGTGTCTTCTTCCTGCCCGAGATGAGGGATCGAGCCATAGAGCAGTGGTGGGAGCGTCACAAGAAGTAGATGACTAGACGATCGTTTCTCCTACTTTAGAATGCATGCAATTGTTTATTGGGGTGTGTGCAAATGATCTGTATAGTCACTTATGTAATTGGATGTTCTTTCAGTTATATATATATACATGTTATTCTTCTGTAGACAGAGCAAATGATCGTCTATGGACAGAGCAAATCACACGGCTTATTCTTCTGTAGACAGAGAAAATCTCACGGCTTATTAGCAGCAATCATCTGTGTTATTACTGGTCTTCGCACACATTTCTGATTACGGACCTGTTTGCCACGTATCACACACTTCTTGTTCAGTTGAACCATTTCCATTGAGTTGCCTAATCACACACAGTTCATCCTAGTGAACTGTATCACTACTACAGGATGCTGCTAACGCGACACTACGATCAGAGACCCTTCGACGAAACTGTGTGCGATGCCATAATCGCAAACGGTGGTGTAAAAAACCGTCAAAAAGGTGCAAAACGTTTGCAATGGTGGAGCCATCAAACATGGTTCAGATTTTTGTTGTGTGTGCGATGTAGGGCATACGGTTCAATTTAATTAAGTGTTTGCGATGAGGAGGAACAAAAGAAACGGGCAGCCAGATGGAGATGTGTGCGATATACAACATATGGTTCACTCGAATGAACTATTTGTGATTAGGCAACACAAAAGAAACGGTCAGCCAGATGAAGGTGTGTGCGATATATGGCATGCGGTTCACTCGGATGAACTGTTTGCGTTGAGACATGAGAACATAAACGGTTCAACTTAACAAGATGTGTGTGATACGCGGCGAACCGGTCTGTAATCAGAAATGTGTGTGAAGACCGACAACATACAGAACAACAAGATGTATGTGTTGTGCGATGGGATTTCATACAGAACAACAACATATATATATATAAGAACTATTCTGATCCTGGGATCAGAATAGTTATTTGGATCACGGCAGCCCTATATAGGCCCGATTAGGTCTTGCCGAGATCCCGAAAACGAAAAAGGAGAAAACCTGGCCAGTCCATCAAACCCCTTCGACCGGCCCATTCCCCACGTCTCGACCTTCCCAACTACCCCCACTGTTGGGGATATCACTACTGGGCGTAAACCGGCCTATTTGGGCCGGGTTAACTTCGTCAGTAGTTAATTATGTTCAAGCCCAAGAAGGCAGATGAGGGCTCAAGGCCCATAGTCGGTTCAAGGCCTGTAGCTGTAAACCAGCGTTGGTATGTAACTTGTATTGTAAGTCAGGAATAAGTAGAGACCAAACCGGACACATCTATGAGCCGATATTGGGACTCTGTGAACCGACGGGCGTCACCCGTGTATATAAGGCGACGACCCGGCGGCGGTTCAGGAACAACAGACCACAACTCGAGACTTAGGCGAAGCTTGTTTGCTCACTAGTCATCGAAACCCCATCAATTCCATCACAACTAGACGTAGGCTTTTACCTTCATCGAAGGGGCCGAACTAGTATAAACTCTCTTGCATCCCTGTGTCTGCTTTAACCCCTTCAAGCTAACCCGTTGCGATGGCTCCACGACTAAGTCCTTTCATGAGGACATCTGCCGTGACAAAACCATGACAGTTGGCGCCCACCATGGGGCTATCGCACGATGGTTTCAAGTTCTTGGAGGGCCACTTTGAAGGACTCGAGGGTTACATTGTGGGCCGGATGACTAAGAGTCGTCGCTGGGGCCCCGAGTGCGACTCAGTTGAGTACGGGTACCGGGTCCCCTTTGGTGGCATACACGTTTTCATCGGCAAGATCGGTGAACCGGGCCCTGAGCCGGACATCTGCACCGACCTCGTCGAAACGGCTCAGCATGCGCGGTTCACCCGGGTTAAACCGGCCGTGAAGCGTGCCTTCATGGGAGTCATCCATGGAGGAAGCTACGAGGATGGATCAGAATCTCGCGGCGAGACCGTCGTTTATTCCGGTGACGAGTCATCAACCGGAGAAACCGAATCTCTATATCAGCTACAAGATGGCCGGATTGGGGGCTGTTCCGACGGCGACATTATTTCGGACCCCTCTGATCTACCCAACCGAGTTGGAATATTCATGGACGGCACACAAGTAGCGCTTCATTCTTTGACCGCTGCGCCAATAACCTCCGGTTTAGTAGCGGTGACGGCTGCCGGGGCAGGAAGCTTTGTACGCCCGCCGGCTCAAGTTCTATCAGATCTATTTGATGCATTGGCTATGCTTATGGCAGAAGCTAACCCGGCGGATCAGGACATCCACAATGCGGAGATTGCAAAGGTGAAGGAACAGATGACCCAAGCCAAGGCGGACCTGGCAGCTGAGAATGCCAGGATGACCTTAGAGCGGGCCGCTTTAGACGCACAAGCCTACAGGCTCATGTTGGACCAGAACGCGTCGCGTGAAGTCATGAAGAGAAAGTACTGATCCCGTTTGCCTTCGGTTTTCGAGGCCAGAGACCTTTTCAACACCCCAGGAGCAGGAACCAGTAACCCGCTGGAGGGAAACTGGGCGCAAGCTCCTGGGACCGGCACGCCGGTTCAGCCCCGTCTGATGGATCTGCCTCGTCAAAACACTGTTATACCTCAGGTTGTTTCAACACCTCCGGGTCACTAGTCCAATCCGATGGACAATCTCGTTGCCGCTGCTGCACGGCTGGAGGCCATTCCAATTGAAGGTGACTCGCTGCAGGCGGTAGAGACGCGACGGGTCAAGGAGCTTCTTAGGACAGCTTTGGTCCAACAGGAAGCATACTCGTACAGCCGCGACCGGATCCACTCGACCCCTGGTCCAAGCCAGAGCTATAGCAGGCGTATGGATGAACCGGTAGTATCAAGTAATGAACGACGTGGAGCACCCCACGGCAACAACCCGGTGGGTGGTGTTGATAACGCTCAGGAAGTGCTGGACCAGGCCCGAGCGCGCAGGGAGGCCGAGTTAGCTGCACAGTATCAAGCTCGGCAGCTTACGCCGGTTCGTCCAACTATCTTGGTCAAACCTGGTGTTACTTCTAGTTCTTTGGGGGTACCTTGCCTTGTCCCCGCTTTACGCAATGTGCGCCTGCCCAAGGATTTCAAAGGCCCGCGCAAGGTACCAAATTACACGGTGGATCAACCCCCAGAGACATGGGTGGAGAGCTATGAGATGGCCATGGAGATGCTTGATGTGGATGATGCGGCATGTGCGAAGTACTTCACCATGATGCTTGAAGGAACGGCCTGCACTTGGTTGAAAAGCTTACCGGCCAATTCTATCAGTTCATTGGCCCAATTACGAGCCCGGTTTATCAGTAATTTCAAGGATACATGTAAGCAGCCTATGTCGATAGTGGACTTAGCTGCCTGTGTCCAAGAGGAAGGAGAATCGACGACTCATTGGGTGCGCCGGATCTCGCAGGTTCTGCATTCATCAGACTGCATCAACGCTGACACTGCGGTTATAACCCTAGAAGGCAATTGCCGGTTTGGGCCCCTAAAGCTAAAATTAGGATGGATGAAGCACCATTGCACTGACATGGGGACCCTTATGGCTGCCTTGGTAAAGTATGCTGATTCTGATAGTACCAAGGATCCCGAATCTGATGATGACAAGACAGGGAAGGGAAAGAAGAACAGCAACTCCAAAGGTCAACAACACCACTCGGCAGGTAACGGTAACGGAGGCAAGCGTAAAGCGGATGGCAACATGGACTTCATGGCTAATACCAACGCGCAGGACAAGGGTCAGCAACGCAAGGGTAAACCGCCGAATCACAGTGGAGCGCCTAACCCTAACCCGGACCGCTTAAATTATCTATTAAACCAACCCTGTCCAAAGCATGGGACGAAGGAGGTGCCAGCAATCCACCTTCGGAAGGATTGCTTCATTATGCAAGAGTTCAAGAATTCTAATACTTTCCGGTATGATCACGGCTCCAGCGGTGGCTCAGGATCTGGGCCGGGATACGGTGGAGGAAATTCCGGTTCAGGATTTAATGGTAATCTGGGCGGACATAACAATCAAAATAATCAGAACAACCAGGGTGGTTACAACCAGCAGCAGCAACAGTCGGGTTACCAGAGCAACCCAAAGCAGTTGAATAGTGAGCAGTACCATGTTTTCACCACTAGCTTGGACAAGCGAGACCGGAAGGTTCAAAGGCGGGCAGTCAACTCTGTTGAACCGGCCGTGCCCCGTTATCTACGCTGGTCTGAACAGCCAATCATATGGAGCAGAGAGGATCATCCTCCCCGGGTTGATAATCCGGGTCAGTTGGCTCTGGTGGTGGCGCCTCAGGTGGGAGGTTACAAGTTCACCAAGGTGCTCATGGATGGAGGGAGCAGCATTAATATCTTATACTATGAGACCTTCCGTCGTATGGGACTAACAGATAAAAATCTCAAACCATCCAATACGGTGTTCCACGGTGTGGTACCTGGCAAGTCAGCATATCCTGTTGGTAAGATAGCTCTGGAAGTGGCCTTTGGAGATGATCATGATTCCAGGCCGGAAACATTGACGTTTGAAGTGGTGAAAATCCAAAGTCCATATCATGCCCTGTTTGGGCGACCAGCCTACACCAAGTTTATGGCATGGCCCTGTTATGTGTATTTGCAGCTCAAGATGCCGGGTCACAAGGGGACAATAACGGTTCACGGAAGCCGTAAAATCGCTTTGGAGTGCGAGGAAGGAGATGCGGCCTACACAGAGTCGGTTTGTGCCACCGAGGAGCTGAGGTATTATAAGGACAATGTTGATCCGGCAGACATGACTCCATTAAAGAAGCCAACTACGGAGCATGATCCGGCCCTGAAGTTCAAATCGGCAGCTGAAACTAAGCTTGTTGACTTCGTGCCTGGCGAACGTCCAAGCAGTTCAGTATCAGTGCCAACTTGGATCCGAAATAGGAAAGCACGCTCATCGAGTTCATCCATGAGAATTGGGACATTTTTGCATGGAAGCCCTCTGACATGCCAGCTGTACCGAGGCAACTCGCTGAGCACACCCTTAATGTGGATCCTAAATACAAACCGGTGAAACAGTTTCTCCGCCGGTTTAACAAAGAAAGACGCAAGGCGATTGGAGAAGAGGTAGCCAGGCTCTTAGCAGCTGGCTTTATTATTGAAGTTTTCCACCCTGAGTGGCTTGCCAATCTGGTGCTGGTCCTTAAGAAAAACGGCACCTGGTGCATGTGTGTGGATTACACGGATCTTAATAAGGCTTGTCCAGCAGATCCTTTTGCCCTCCCCCGTATTGATCAAATTATTGATGCTACGACGGGTTGTGAGCGTTTGAGTTTTTTGGATGCATATTCTGGCTATCATCAGATCAAAATGGTAGTTAAAGACCAAGAGAAGACGGCATTCATAACTCCCTTTGGAGCCTTCTGCATTGTATCTATGCCCTTCGGGCTCAAGAGTGCCCAGGCAACTTATCAACAGTGTGTACAAAATTGTCTTCACAAGCAGATTGGTCGTAATGTACATGCTTACGTGGATGATATCGTGGTTAAGTCAAGAGAGAAGGAGACTCTGGTTGACGACTTGAAAGAAACCTTTGATAACCTGAGGACGTACAAGATGATGCTTAATCTGGCCAAGTGTGTCTTTGGTGTACCGGCAGGCAAGTTATTGGATTTTCTGGTGTCCAACAGGGGAATCGAGGCTAATCCGGAGAAGATCACATCCATCAACTCCCTGGCTAAGCGAAAGTGTATCAACGATGTTCAATGCCTGGCAGGCCAGATTGCCGCGTTAAGCCGGTTTATCAGTCGCCTGGGTGAGAAGGCAATCCCTTTGTATCAGATGTTGAAGAAGGCAGATCAATTCGCCTGGAGTTCTTCTGCTGATAAAGCATTTGAGGACTTAAAGCGGCAATTGGCCAATCCGCCTGTGCTCGCCGCTCCCATGGACAAGGAGCCGTTGCTGCTATATGTTGCTGCTAATGCTCGTGTGGTCAGTGTGGCTATTGTGGTGGAGTGAAAAGAGGCAGGCAAGGAGCATCCGGTTCAACATCCGGTCTATACTATCAGCGAGCTACTCATTGAGTCCAAGCAAAGGTATCCGCATTGGCAGAAGCTGGTATATGGAGTTTTTATGGCAAGCCGGAAGCTTAAGCAATACTTCCAAGGGCACCCCATTACGGTGGTCAGTTCTGCTCCCTTGGGGGATATCATCCACAACCGGGAAGCGACTGGCCGGATTGCCAAGTGGGCTATAGAGCTTGGGCCGCACGGGTTGAAGTATGTGCCTTGGACGACGGTTAAGTCTCAAGCACTTGTTGATTTCATCAATGATTGGACGGAACTGCAAGCACCTGATGAAAAGCAGGATCACACATATTGGACCATCCATTTTGACGGATCCAGGCAGTTGGAAGGCTCGGGGGCTGGAGTCGTATTAACTTCCCCACGAGGTGATAAGTTTTGTTATGTTCTCCGCTTATTGTTCCCCTGTACTAACAATGCAGCTAAGTATGAAGCCTTGCTCCATGGTCTCCGGATGGCTAAGGAGATGAATCTAAGTCGAGTTAAGTGCTTCGGTGACTCAGACCTCGTGGCTCAACAAGTGTCTGGCACTTGGGATTCCAAGGACCCACTCATGGCAGCATATCGTCGTGAGGTGGATGTTGTTGCAGGTCACTTTAAAGGCTATCAGGTGGACCACGTTGACCGACGGAAGAATGAAGCGGCGGACGCTTTAAGCCGGCTCGGCTCTCAGCGCAAACCGGTTCCGCCCAATGTTTTTCTGGATGTGCTGCACAACCCGTCGATCAAGCTCCCTGGTGAAGCGGATTTGGCTATTCCTGATCCGGAGGCTCAATGGTGGCAGCTCTTCATGTCATTCCGGATTGGACGCTTCCTTACCTGGCGTACATGAACCGGGGCGAATTACCAGAGGATGAGACTCTGGCCCGACAGATAGTCTGGCGGTCCAAGTCCATGACTATTGTCAATGGCGAGTTGCATCATTGCAGTGTATCAGGGGCGTATCAACACTGTGTGTCTCCTGAAGAAGGCTGTGAAATTTTGCGTGAGATTCACGAAGGAGATTGTGGTCACCACGCCAGTTCAAAATCTTTGGTGGCTAAAGCGTTTCGCCATGGCTTCTATTGGTTAACTGCTCATGCTGATGCGGAGGATCTGGTCAGACGATGTGACGGTTGCCAAAAGTTTTCAAGACGTGCTCATTTTCCGGCTCAAGAATTGAGAATGATTCCAATTACTTGGCCGTTTTCGACTTGGGGGTTGGATATGGTTGGGCTTTTCAAAAGGTCCAAAGATAAGAAGACCCACCTCCTGGTGGCAGTTGACAAATTTACAAAGTGGGTGGAGGCAGAACCTGTTAGCAAGTGTGATGCGGCCACGGCAGTTCAGTTCGTCAAAAAAGTGATTTTCCGGTTTGGCTTTCCACACAGTATCATCACAGATAATGGTACCAATTTGTCCAAGGGTGCCATGAAGGAGTTCTGCAAATGGGAGCACATCCGGCTTGACGTTTCATCAGTGGCACACCCACAGTCCAATGGTCAAGCAGAAAGGGCTAATCAAGAGATCTTGAGAGGCATCAAGCCCCGGCTTATGGTTCCTTTGCAGAGAACACCGGGTTGTTGGGTAGAAGAGTTACCATCTGTGTTATGGAGCATCAATACTACACCCAACAGATCAACAGGATACACACCGTTCTTCATGGTCTATGGAGCGGAGGCGTTCTCCCCAGTGATATCCGTCATGACTCACCTCGTGTGGCGGCTTATGTTGAAGCGAAAAACGAGACAGCACAGCAAGACGCTTTGGGCCTGTTGGATGAAGAACGTGACATAGCAGCTGCCCGCTTGGCGATTTACCAACAGGATCTTCGTCGTTATCACAGTCGCCGAGTCAGAACCAGAACCTTTCAGGAAGAAGATTTGGTGCTTCAGCCCATCCAAGATCAGACTGATATGCATAAGCTATCCCCACCTTGGGAAGGACCTTTCATGGTCAGCAAGAATCTGCACAATGGGTCATACTATCTGATCGATATTCGAGAGCATAAAGACTCACGTACATCAGAAGAGGAGACCAACAGGCCGTGGAACATAGCTCATCTTCGGCCTTACTATACCTGAGCCATTGGCTCTACTCATGTACATATTACGACGATGTATATATTATGATTAAATGAACCTCAGCTAAAGCGAGGTATCTGTTCTTTTACATCATGTGTGCTTACACGGAGTTGTTCTAAAGCGGCCTCCGGTTTACCCCTTGAGTTAGCTTTTCACAGCATCATGTTATATCACTTGGGGGCTTGGTCATGTCCGAACCAATGCAACACCTCTTGATAGGCGAGAGGCACCAGATCACTTGGGGACTTGGTCACGTCTGAACCAGTCACGCCTCTTGATCGGCCTAAGGCCACAGAATCACTTGGGGGCTTGGTCGAACCCGAACCATTGCCATGCCTCTTGATCGGCATAAATGCCAGGGTTTCATTTGGGGACCTGGCTGAGTTGAACCATAGCTGCACCTATCGGGAGCTTGGTCGTGTCCGACCATGGTAACGCCATCTGATCGGCTCAAATAAAGCCTCTTTTTGCAAACGGTTGTATCCTTGCCTTTGCTCCCCAATTTTCTTTGATAGATATTTCTTTCTTTTTGTTGTGTTTTTTAAACCGACAAAGTTTTAAGCCGGTTCAAACTGTCAATTGACGGAACACGGTCCATTTTTAATCCGGAGACTATTTGCCCGGTTTGATTTTTTATTAACATCCTATTACGGAGTAACACGGTGTTTTATTATAACCCGGCACGGTTTACATTGTAAACCGACATTATATATATA
This sequence comes from Triticum dicoccoides, assembly GCF_002162155.2. Lineage (NCBI taxonomy): Eukaryota > Viridiplantae > Streptophyta > Magnoliopsida > Poales > Poaceae > Triticum > Triticum dicoccoides. The sequence goes on along the minus strand of NC_041380.1, from coordinate 160,923,660 downwards.
CAGGAGCTGCTATCTCCTCCAACAGTGTGGGTTTATACACCTCCGCTTCAAGATTGGCTAAGCCAACTTCATGCCCAACGATGGCAGGTATTATGTATCTCAAAGATTTGATCATATGCTTAAAATTCAGATATTTTGATTTCATATATGAAGACATCATACTCCGCCTGACGGTACAACCGTGGTGGCAATTTAAGATGTTTTATTGCAGAAAATACTTTGGAAAGTTCATCACCCAAAGGAAGAACAAGTTGCAATAATTATGCACGAAGGCATATCAAAATCAAGAGTATCGGCTAGCCTATTACAAGGCAACACGGTGCCCAAAATAAGGTCATTGTTTTTCAAAGGAGAGGCAATTTAAACTGGCTTCCGGTTCAAGCTTGGTCACCAGCCTAGCCTGATGGTTGTGGGTCATCCCGCGCCGCTACAACTTGAGCTTCTCTACCCAGCGGCTGGAAATCAACAGTTGTCCAGTCGATTCCCATTAATGCTCGAAAGACAGCTTCATCATGGATCAACGACGACGGTTCAATATCGGGAGCATAGGTATGCTTACGGATTGGAGGGATAAGATTTTCCGCTTCAGGAGTTGGTGGAGCTACTCGCTTATTTTGGTTGTCATATTGGGCTTGATAATGAGACAAGTCTGCTTCTTCAATCAATTGACAAGCTAGCGGACGCACCTCCTGGTTTATTGCTCGCAGATCCGCTTCACTAAACTCTGGCACGTGTTCCTTCAAGCTGGGATAGCCCTGAGCCGCTTCAACAGGATCAAAATCCGGCACCCAAGCTTTTGCCTGGATTAAGGCATTGATCGCACCGGTTCGAGCAGCAGATTTCTTCAGCTCTTCAACCCGGGCAGGAAGCATCGACAATCTCTTCAGAGTGTCCTGAATCAAGGTGGGCGCCGAATTGTTGTGGGATGCAGTAGAGATGATCCGTTGTGCACCAGTGTACAGTTGTTCGATTAAGGTGTAAGCGGCTTTCAATTTCTTCCGCACATCTGACCCCAATTGACCAATACGTGTCCCTGAAATATTGCAAAGGGTTAACAAACCGGCAGCTCTATAAGACGGCCGAATCAGTCCAGAAATCAAACCAACTTACCAAAGATAGCAGCGGTCATGGCATGCACATGCCGCTTTATGCTGGTCAGTTCGTCCACCACCGGTTTCAGTGCAGCCTCGGCATCTTCTGCTCGTTTGGTTAAAGCGGATTTTTCAGTGGCCCAATCCGCCCGCTCTTTCTTGAAGGCCTCCTTCAGCTGTTCCATGGCTCTTAAAGCATTGGTTAATTCCTCTTTTGCTTTGGAGGTTTCAGCTTGTTGGGACTTCAGATTTTCTTGGAGATCGGCGACTTGGTTTTCTTTTGTCTTCAGCTCAGCCTGCATACGGACAGGTATATGATTCAGCAAGCAGTGCAAGAATTGAAGCACCAACCACATAACAAGTTATGCACTTGGCGCTTGGGGGATAATGCCTATTTGATCTTCATATTTCACTTGATTATAAAGTCCCAAGATCAATACAAGTATTCAACTTGGCACTTGGGGGCTAATGGCTATTTGTTCGAATATATTCTGATGCGGCGATCTCAATTACTTAAAGTCCCGATTTAACTACACTAAGTTGAACCGGCCCTTGGGGGCTACATCAGCGAATTCCGAAGCATTGGGATTTATATTAGCAAGTCCCGGTTTAATTACACTAAGTTGAACCGGCCCTTGGGGGCTACATCAGCGAATTCCAAAGCATTTGGATTTATATTAGCAAGTCCCAGTTTGGATGCAGATTCTAAACTGGCCCTTGGGGGCTAGGAGAGTTAACAAGATTGAAATATCCAAACAGGAAAAAGTACATGGAAGTTACCTCAAATTTCTCTTTCATCATATTAACCAGACCAGCTTCATAGTCATGGCTGGTGTATAGCCGGTCAGATAGCCGGAATGGAGATCTTGGGCGTTCAAAGCGGCAAAAGTTGTCAGATCGGCATTCCATTTTCCCTTGTCAATGGCAGCAAATTCTTCCTTGCCAGTGTGTCTGGATAAAGCAACTGGATTGCCTGGCTCTGTGCGACCAATGCCAGTAATAACAACCTCATCATCCTTGGCATCGCCGGTTTGCACTGGGGTCGTTGGCTTATTAGTAGGCTTTCATGGACCGGTGGATTTCTCAATCGGGATGGGGCTTGTGGGCTGGTTGACAGGGCCTGAGGTGTTAATAGGCCTTTCTTCAGCAATAAAAATGTCATCCTGCTGTGGTGGATCATTGGGTATGTCTTCATGAATAGCCGCTTCAAGATCTGGTGCTTTACCCGGTTCAGGGACGGCATCCTCCTCGGCCGCTTTATCCAGGCGAGCCTTCTTGCTCAGCCTAGGCTTGGCCCTGAAAGGAATAACAAAGTCAAATACAGCATATGTTCCAAGGTGATGTACCGAAAATATTATGATAAGTATAGCTTACCCAAGCACCGTTTTGAGCGGTGGCAGCTGAGTAGCCAATGATTCGCCAGATGATGAGTGGGAAGTAACCTGATAATCGGAGTCAGATGGATTAAGAGGTTGACGAAAACAGCCCGCTTTAGGACAAGCACTGACTAGCAAATTAGAGACCTCTGAACGGCGTTTCCAAACCGGACTGTTCGGTAAACAGGCGGAGGTAACTACCTGGCCGCTGTGCCGGGTTTTGCGGCGAGCTTCGTGCTGTTGGGTCTTCACAAGAAATTTGGGATCCAAGTAAGCAAGAGGATGAGAAAATTTAACCTTCCGGTTTGCCTGACGGATTTTTAGTGAAGGCAAAGGGTCTGAATCGGAAGAGAGAATAATTACCTCTGCAGCATCAGCATGGCTGGCTTCGGCATCATCCTGACAAATATCATCATCAATAAGGCGCATGAAAAATAAGCCAAGTGAGTCAAGCTCTACCTCAAGGTCCGGATTACCCACATCATCATCAGGGGCCGGATCAGAAGATGTAGTGGTTTTCTTCTTGTGAGCAGGCTGTTTCACGACTTTAGTCTTTGGCCAGGTTGGTCGTTCCGGTTTGTCTGTTTTTTCTGGCTTCTCCTGTGGAAGTTTCTTGCTCCAAAACGGATCGTTACCCTGTTTAAACAGACATTGATATTAAACAATGACCACATATATCAATAACAGGTTCAGTAAAAAGAAAAATCAAACTCTTACAGTTGGCGGTTTGTTGGTGGCACAGAAGGGAAGTAGGCCGGTTCGAGCACATACGTGTTCCGGTTCATTCAACATCTTATTCACAGCCTCTTTGATTTCTTTGTCGGTGAGCTGGATGTTAGCATGTTGCAGTGGGTCATCAACACTACCGGTATACTCACACATCAAACCGGAGCGCTGACTAAGGGCAGTATGCTCCATGATATCCAACAGCGAGCGAGATCAACTCCTGTTAAACCATTGGCCATGAAGGCTCTGAGCTTGGACAATTGAGGAGCGTATTTGCTTCTCTCCTTGGCAGTCAACCTTTGCAGAAAGGGGTGTGTATTGCTAAGACGCTCCGGACGAAAGCCACAAAGGATTTTCACCAGCAGGGGAGGTGTCTTTGCAATAGAACCATGTTTGATTCCACTCTTTGGGGTGGCTGTGCAGTTTGGCGTGAGGGTATGTGACCTCTTTCCTTTTCTGAATCGCCACACCACCCAATTCCATATTGGAACCATCAGTAAACTCAGTACGGCGGTTTACATGGAAGCAGTCTCTGAACAACTCCACTGTGGGCTCCTCTTGAAAGAACACCTCACAGAGCACTTGGAAGTGACACATGTTTGTAACAGAGTTGGGGCCAGTGTCTTGTGGGCGGAGTTGAAAATCGGCTAAAACATCCCGGTAAAATTTAGAACCGGACGGCTTAAAACCCCGGGCTAAGTGATCTACGAAAACGACGACCTCTCCTTCTTGAGGTGTGGGAGGGCATTCTTTGCCAGGAACCCTCCAATGGATGGTATATTTGCTGCCTAAAGTGCCGATCAGGACTAAATTATTCAGTTGAGTCTCTGTAATGCGAGAAGGAACCCAGTTTCACTCATATACTTGCTTGGCCATGATGAAATCTACAAGATAGGTGATTCTGGTTCAAGAATGCATTGATTAAAGTACACTGGTATGTACAATGTTAAACTGGAGACAACTCTATCTAAACCGGAGTTTTATGAAGCAATAGCATCTGGCAGTTCAACAAGGGGACTAACGGTATATACCGGTTTGGCAATTTTTCTGCAAAGTTAAACCGCCGGATCTAAGCATTGAAACAGTTGAGATTGCGGATGGATAAGTGTACAGAAACAGATTTCACAAGATTTCTCTACAGCGATGGATCTAAAGCAAGTTCAGAAAAGAAGGAAAAATATTCAAGGTTCAAAAAAGAAAAGTACCGAATCAATGGGCAGAGATACAGGTAGATCTATGGTCTTGAGGCATATAAGTGGAGGCGGATGCTAAAAACTACCGCTACACAGAGCAAAGGTTCACAGGTTCATCTAAGATCTATCATATGAGTACGAAGCAGACGATGAACACTGAAGAACTTGGAAACCCTAGAACGGATCTATGGAGGAAAAGGTGAAGAACTCACCGGAGCTGAGGAAGAAACAGAAGGTCGCCACGATGCTCTGGTACAATCAGGGTGATGCAGCGGCCAAGGTTGGAGCAGAGGTCGTCGACGGCGGCGGAGCTCCGAAGCTGGACAACGCGGGGAAGATGAAGTAGAAGGGCACGAAGGGGAAAAACAAATGACCCTTCGGTCCTATTTATAAGGCAAGGGACAGGTGTCAGGCGCGAAAATCAAGGGACCGTGGGTTTGGAAATGAAGTTGTCGCCTTAATTGTCGCAGACCTATTAAATAAAAAAAAGGTATCATGGATAAGGTTCTTTATAACAGGTGACGTCACACCGGTTTACAACAACGAGAGAAGATGACATCACGGCGGTTCAACAAACTACAAGAAGATGTTGAAGATGAATATTTTTACTAAGGATTGACATGAACCTATTCAAATCAATCTGGGGCCTAATGTTGGGGATATCACTACTGGGCGTAAACCGGCCTATCTAGGCCGGGTTAACTTCGTCAGTAGTTAATTATGTTAAAGCCCAAGAAGGAAGATGAGGGCTCAAGGCCCATAGTCGGTTCAAGGCCTGTAGCCGTAAACCGGCGTTGGTATGTAACTTGTATTGTAAGTTAGGAATAAGTAGAGACCAAACCGGACACATCTATGAGCCAGTATTGGGACTCTGTGAACCGACGGGCGTCACCCGTGTATATAAGGGGACGACCTGGCGGCGGTTCAGGAACAACAGACCACAACTCGAGACTTAGGCGAAGCTTGTTTGCTCCCTAGTCATCGAAACCCCATCAATTCCATCACAACTAGACGTAGGCTTTTACCTTCATCGAAGGGGCCGAACTAGTATAAACTCTCTTGCGTCCCTGTGTCCGCTTTAACCCCTTCAAGCTAACCCGTTGCGATGGCTAAACGACTAAGTCCTTTCACAAGGATATCTGCCGTGACAAAACCACGACACCCACCTCTCGCACCACTCTGCCCCCAATCTCCCGCTGCCGACGCCACCCGCCGCCGCCCACCACTGGCCCTAGCGCGCCGCGCGCCGCCGCCCATCGCTGGCCCCAACACGCTGCCCGACCCCGCCCACCCCCGGCCCCAGCGCACCAACCGCCGTCACCCACCCCCAGCGATAGCGCGCCACCAACCGTCGCTCGTCGCGGCTGACATCTGCCTGCATCAGCTCGCCGACCACCACGCCCTCTCTTCCCACCAGCCTCCGCCATGACCTCTTCTCCCCTTGATGCTCCCTGCGCGCGGCCGCCAGGACCTTTCCTCCATGGATCCGGCCAAACCATGCGATGCCGGCCGCGGATCCCGTGCACACGCATCTCGCCGCAGATCCCACGCACACCATGGCGTCCCATCCACACCACCTCAGGTCATTCCCCTGCTGCCTCACCACCACGCGCCGCCGCCGAACCATCCCGATCCCCACAGCCTCCCTCGTGTCTCCTACAACCTCCGCGCTCGCCGACGGCGCGGCCGACCTCCGTATGCTGCAGCTACCCACCGCTGCCCCACACGCTCCCACCACGCATGGCCATCTCTCACTTCCTGGCAGCACTCGTGCATCTCCCGTGCATGTCCTCTGCACATCCGTGGCTGTTGGTCACCATGCGCCCCTACCTGACCTTCATTGGGTGCCGGCTGTGACCTTCATCGTGTGCGTCAGACCACAGGTAAAATTGCAGGAGACAACTGTGCCTCGCCCGTGCCATGGGTGTGGCCCTAGCAGAGGTGCAGCTGGCCTTCGCCGGCTCCCCTGAATGAGTAGTAGTTAAATTGATGGTCACAACGCTCGCGTGCGGCTCTCCCTCTCTTGTTCTTTCTCCCTGTTTTGTATTTATGCCTGAACATTGAAAAAAATTCAACGTGTAAACTGCATGTACAATTGCCTGCTAGATGAAGCTCAATGTGCAAAATATATTGTTTTTGTTTCAGTGGATGTCACCTTCTTCCGGCATGAGGACGAACCCTTCTTCAGGGTGAGATGGATTTGGACTTCAGCAGCAGTACGAAGAGCACTTCGGGACATGGGGAGAACTCAGAAAAATTCGCCGCCCCTCGCTTCGGCGAGCTCAGCTGCTCGTTGTCGAGCATAACGACGCGAGGAGGTCGAGCTTCCCTGCCATGATCTACATGGCGTTCTACCCTTTTCTCTATCGTGTGTGTCCGCGCAAGAAAAATGATCTACCCGTGGCCTACCAAGTGACATTCATCCCTGTTAGGTTCTTCTAAATTCCTCCTGCAACCGTGCAGTGCTCCTAGTGCCCAGCACTGGCTGCGCCTTCCTTGGTGCCTATCACCGACCTTCCCCATAGACAGAGTACAAAAGGTTTTGGACTTCAGCAAAAATATTTGGCAAGGCAGCTCACAAAAAAAGCAGCGACCGTGGTCTTCTATGTAGCCTCGACTAAAAAAAGTAACCTCTATCTTAGCTACTGATTGTCACCATATTGTAAATTGATGCAAAGAACATGTTCTGATTATGTGATGTGTACATGCTTGTTGAAATGCCAATGAGAATTGATATTTTGATATTTTTCTTCTTCTTGAGGTTGTTTTTTTGATGTTTGAGAGTTAATATTTTTGCAAGTTGAAAACTCCAGGTTATGAAGTTCAATGGATGTGAGACTTCTTTTGACATTTCACTCTTAAAAAAGAGATACCAAAAATTTACCTCACATGTCGACACATCTGTGCTCATATCTTCAACCTCTTTCATGTATGTTCTGTGTTCAAAAGTGCTCAATGAAAATTATGTTCGGAAAAGTCATGTATTAAAACTACCCAGTAAGTGAAATGTTTTGCATACCATAGTTCACTGTAGTAATTCGTACCACTCCAGTCCAATGTGTTGATCTCCTTCACTCCATATTCATATTCCAAAAAAATTGTTCTGTTGTTTACGGGAAAAATTATGTTGCTAGAATTTTCATATACGTATTGTACTATTAGAAATATCTAATTTAGACCTTCATATTGTGAGACTCTTGAAAGTTGGGAAAATTTGGAATTATGAAGTTCATTTTATAAAATGTTTGATCCATATTTAAAAAACTATTTTTTTCTAAAAAAGGCTAAGAAGTTCAAATTAAAATAACAGAGAAGTCTCAAGTAAATAAAAATCTTCTCCCATTGGAAGTGGTTCCTATTAGAATTTTCTCGTTACTAAAATGTTGCGTCTTTTCGACAAGCATGGAAAATACATGTATACGGAAAAATCAAATTATTTTGGTTTCTAGGAAAAATAGAAGTATGAAAGTTCAATTTAAAAATATTTGTTTGATGCTTATTTGAAAACATATTTTTTCTTAGAATAAGACTAAGAAGTTCAAATTAAAATAACAGTGAAGTTTGACTTATATAAAAAGCTCAGTTTTTTTCTACTTACTAAATAATAAAATGAAGAACTTCTAATTAAAATAAAATGAGCAAATACAAAGTGTTGTTGTTTATTAAAAAATCTAGGATTTTCACAGATATCCATTTTTGTTAAATTATCGACGATAAAGTTCAAATTGAGAAGGTAGTCAAATTTGATGTCTATTTAGAAATCGAATACAATTCTTTACTCAAAATATAAAAAAGTTGAAGTTCATATTGAAATAACAGAGAAGTTCGGAGTTTATTAAAACCTAGGATTTACCTGTTCAAAAAATAAAAAAACACAACGCTATTTTTTGCACTTTTAAAAATAACTCATAAACGAAAAAAGGTTGCTAGAAGTTCAAGTGCTCGACGAGTAAAAGTTCAAAAAAATCTTGCGAGAGAGGTTCACCATGTATTTAGATGTCCAAAATACATAAAAAAATATGTTGTTTTTTGTGTTTTAAAATAATTCTCCCAAACCAGAGAGAAGTTCAAAGTGATAACAACCGGAAGTTCATGTACTACATGATGTGTATTTCATATAAGAAAAATACAATAAAGTGAAACAGAGTGAAGTTCAAATAGACAGTGCAAAAAACAACATGTCAAAAACAGAGTGAGGATCAAACAAACATGCCCGAGAAGTTCAACTACTTCACACAGTGCATTTTCGTTCGCGATGAACGCATAAATCATGATCTCGCCATTTTCTAATTTACTTCAAAACGACAGGAATATCATTTGTGTAAGTTCAAGTCCTTGGTCGGAGAAAGTTAAAAAAATTATTGTGAGAGACGTTGGCACAAAAGGAATATTATTTGTGTAACTCTAACGAATGGATGCAAAAATTACAAACAAACATACGCCACAGAAGTTCAACGTGGAAACAGCACGAAGTTCGATTACTATAGTGAATGAATTTGAGATGAAAAACTTTTAAAATTGTCGCGAGTATGAAAAAACGATCAACACAGGAAAGTTGCATGTTTACAGCAGCTTTCCATCGGTATATCACTTGCTCAATTCCAGTGAGTGGAGGGAGAGCCACGAGCAATGGATGGAGAGCTACGGGCAAAAAAAGCACGTGAAAAACAGAGTGAAGTTCAAGTAGACATGCCGAGAAGTTCAGGTTCTTCACGCGGTGCATTTTCGAAGAATCTGTTTCGCGATAAAGGCAGAACAAACGATCTCGCCATTTTCGAAATTACTTGAAAACGGCAAGGAATTACAGAAAACCATCAGCATGAAAAAGTTTAGCTTTTCAGCGGTATATTATTTGCCCCATTCCGATAAAGTTTGTAGAAATTACGGCAAAAATACGTTTTTAGCCATTTTCAAAACTGACATAAAACCGTAATGAATTAGAAGAAACAATATATACAAAAAAGTTTCACATTTCTTCAAGCTTTCCAACGCCATATCATTTGTTGCATTTGGACGTACGGTTAAAAAATTAGCTCAAAAATACAAACTCGGTGGAACTTGTACCATTTTCTAAATTACTTTTAATCCGTTCAAAATTAGAAAAAACATTTAACATGAAAAAGTAGCGCATTTTCATAAGCTTTCCAACACCATATTATTTGCCTCAATTGGATTAGCCATTTAGAAATGGCATCGAAAATACAAACTCGGGTGTTCCATTTGCGAAATTCTACGATTTTCTGAATTATTCTTTAACCGTAGTGAAATAGAGAAAACTTTCAACATGTGGAAGGAGAAGTTTTTCAGCAGCTTTCCAACGCCATATTATTTGCCTCATTCCGATAAATGGTTTAAAAATGCGATCGAAAATACGATTCATGTTTTTTGTATGAAGAAAAAACGGTTTTCAAAACTGCTCTTAAACCGCTTACGTTTTGCCAAAAATTTAACTTGGGTCATGATACTGATGTCCATAGCTTTCCAACGGTATATCGCAATCTCCATTTGGACACCTTTTGGCTGAAGTTCAACCTAGTACTCGGGGAAGGTCAGGCGCGTTACTCGGGAAGTTCATGTTGTGATCAGAATATTATTCTGATCCCGTGATCAGAATAGTGTTTCTGTGTGTGTGTGTGTGTGTATATATATAAGGACATGCTTGCATAACCAAATTGAACATCCACTTACACAGGTGGCTACTACAACCATGGCATTTGCACACACCAAAGTAAACTATTACATGCATAATTACATAGGTGGCTACTACACACATGCCATTTCCACACACTGATAAAGTAAACTATATATTACATGCATGATTAACTAGCATAAACGATCATCTTATCATCATCTACTTCTTGTGACGCTTGATCTGCTTGTGGCTCGATCCGGACTCGTCGATTTTGGTAATGAGGCACTTTCTCATGTCAACGATCCGCCTGTGCATCTCATAGCATGTGTACACACTCTTGGCCGCGAACCTGAGGTGAGGTTCATCCAGTTGCCGCATCCAGGCCCTGTGCCAGGATAGGGGACTTGTTCTCTGGGCATCCTGCTTCATCTTTTCGTAGTAGGGGTCGATGATGGCCGAGGCGAGTTCGACCAGGGAGTCCTTCTTCGTGCTGCCCCAGACCCTGTAGTGGTCATGGATTTCGACAAGGTTCTTGCAGTCCAAGCCCGTAACATGGAGCGCGTTTACATCATCGGTGGTTTACACCATGGCGAACTTGTAGTTGATGTTGTTGACAAACGTGTTCAAATGGCCGCAAGGCTCTGTGGCCATGCAGTAGTGGTAGATGACGACATGATGGACCATGCACAACTGGGCGACAGCAACCTTCTGATCTATGTCGGGATGACCGGTGGTGTATCGGAGGTCGATGCCGACCACCTTGTACTTGTCTCGAGCAAGCAACTTCTCAACGCTGTTGATGTAGTCGTCCACCACGGCCGGGTCAATGGTGTACACCACCGAGAGATCCGTCTCCCTCGCGTGGGTCTCCACTCTATGCTCACCGAACTCCATTGGAGCGCTGCTGAACATCCCCTCTCTATATAGCCCGTCTATTCTGATAATATTATCAGAATAGTTATTCTGATAACACTTCCGCACTGCATGCCCAACGCGAGGGCACTGCACTTTCTTTAGCAAGAGCACTGCATTATAGAGACTAGTGAACTTCGCGTCGGAAAAAACTGCGCGTAGTGTTTTTTTGGTACTGTTTTCGCTCTAATTTCTTAACCGTTTATCGGAACAAGGCGTGTAATATACCGTTGGAAAGCTACGGATTAGGCGCAACTTCGGCATGTTGAACACTTTTCGAGATTCCCCGCGGTTTAAGAGCAGTTTCAAAAATAGTGCGGCCCACAATGAGTGGCAGCGAGCGTTTTTTCACGTTTTTTTCTAAACCGCTCGTCAGAATGAGGAAAATGATACACCGTTGGATAGATATCGTTGAGGCGCATCTTTTTCATAATTATTGTTTTCTCTAATTCGTTACGGTTTAAGAGCAGTTTCAAATTTACTAAATCGCGGAATTCTGCTTTTTAAATTTTTTTAAATTTTCGGCACTGTTTTCGCTCCAGTTTTTTAATCGTTTGTCGAAACAAGGCGTGTAATATACCGTTGAAAATCTATGGACGAGACGCAAGTTTTATATGTTGAAATGTTTTTGAGATTCCTCACGGTTTTAAGCTAATTTTAAAAATCGTACGATGGACGACGAGTGACAGCGGCCGTTTATTGCGAAATTTTTACAAATCGGTTGTCGAAATGATTCAAATGATATGCCGTTGGATAGATATCGACGAGACACAACTTCTTCATGTAGAACACTCTCCCTAATTCCTTACGGTTTAAGAGCAGTTTTAAATTTACCAAAATGCGGACACTCTGTTTTTTCGCGACACCCAAATCGACGTGGGTACTTCATCTGACTGAAAACCGCACTGCATCAGACGTGTTAGAGAAAGGCATGGTTTATTTTATTCAAACGTAATTTTTTTAAGGACGAGAAAGTAGAGTGCAATTCACATCGGGTGTAAATGAACCACAACACTATCAACAAGTGAACCGCATTACTTTTTTTCGCTTTCGTAATAATTTTTTTACACTTCGGGATGAACAACATCAGATGGCCAACCGCACTGATTCAGAATGAAAACCGCACTACATCGGATGGGCAAGCGAGCTGCATAATTTCTTTTGTCGGACAAGTTTTTGTTTTTTTTCAACTTTTTTATTTACGAGAGTGGACCACAGAGACAAGGGCAAGTGAACCACGACATATATCAAAGTGAACCGCATTACTATCTTATTGGTACGCTTAATTTTTTCGCACTTTCATGTTGCGGCGAGCAAACAACATCACTCTGAAAAGTGAACCACATCCGAGGATCAAACGCACTGCAAGTGTTGATGTGGTCCACTGAGTTTGGAGACACACGAAACAAATTGCACTTCATAGAGAGGGGTAATGATCTGCTACACAAATGGATTGAACTACCTTTTTCAATCGTCCCACAAACAAAACAAATTGCATCAGAAAAAGAAGTGAACCTCCCATGGGGATTTTTTTTACAAAGTGAACCACTAAGGGGCACACTGACATACAATTGAGGTGTGTTCGCAAGAAAATTGATGTTTAAATGGAGTGCATGTGTGTGCACCCGGCAGTGCATAACACTAAAAATGCACCGCCGTGCAACCAAAATCGCACTACAATATCAATGTAATTATTTTCTCTCTCTTTTTCACAAAGTGAACCATGGAGGGATTTACAACAAACTGCACATATATTTGTAAAAAAGAACATAAACATTTTCACTGTAAAATTATATTAAACCCTTGAGGGTCGGGGGCGATGGGCCATGTGCCCTGTGCACGGCGCTCACGGTCAATAGAAAGCACCACCTGGGCCGTATACGCCGGCGAGAAGTGAGGAAAAGGTGGAACTAGATGATGTGCACTGCACTGGAACCGCACAAAACCAAATTTTCTATCGGACCACGTCAGTGAGCTGCACATGGGGCATCAACTGCACTGCACGGCCACGCGCATCGAATAATATCGCGTGCCCACTAGGATTGGACCTCACTCCTCGCCGAAGGGAGTTTGCACTCCGGGCGCAGGTAGTGGAGGTCAGAGCTTGACATGGCAGAGAGAGGAAGCCGTCCTGGCTGCAAACGAACCAGCAGGAAAAGGCGGGGCGTGGCCAGCGCCAAGGATTTTGACAATGAAATGCAAAAGAAAAATTCAAGTGCACTGGATGGGGCGTGGTGGCGCCATGACCACGGGGAGGAGGAAGAGTTGGGCGCAAGAACATCGTTGCCTGGCAGCGGCGGAACTGGCTTGGGAGGAGCCGGATGGGGATGGGGCGGCGTCGGCGGGGCAAGAAGCGGGTTGGGGGTGAGGCGGCGTCGGTGTGGGAAGAAACCCAGTGGGGATGGGACGGCGCGCCCTGGAAGAGCAGAAGGTGGATCTGGGGGAGGGGAATCGTGGCAGAGGAGGAGGGAGATGGGGTGTGTGGGCGGGGTTGGTGAGGTTTGTTTTAGATGGCTCGGCTGGCTGTGTGGGTGCGGGTCGAGAGTGTTATCAGAATAAGAGATGGATGTGCAGAATAAGACTCTTAAGGGGTGTTATCATAATATACCCACCCTATATATATATATAGCAATTGAACGCGCAAGGAAAAGTTGTCCACAAGCCGACCGCGCCGACGGACGCGAGCAGAGCGCGCTATGGTGCCTAACGGCGAGCAGAGCTTGCCGAGAGACGCGAGCAGAGGCCGCCACAGTGATACGTGGCAAATAAGACGAACTGTGCGAGCGATGTCAGAGACATCAAGCATGAATCAGATTAGAGTTGCGTGTGCGATACATGGCATATAATTGATCCATCCGAGTTGTTTGTGATGGAATAAGCCGTGTGTGTTACGGGCAAACGCTTGCTGGTATATAACCTAAAATTTAACCAAAAAGTGTTAATGCATGTTACAAAAATTGTATAGCCGGAAACTATGTTCAAATACAAATCCAACGATATAATCTTTGGCGACATGCATTCGTATTTTATTAGTTAAATCCTACTTATAAACCAGGACGGGGGTATAGTAGGTAATTAAATCACAAACCTTTTTTTGTATTAACCTTATGTGTACTTGTCCTTTCGTCCTCCTCTCGCACGTCTTGCCACATCGCTGGCATAGACGGCTTACAGCGCAAGCTTGCGCAGCGCGTGGGGGCGTTCTTTTGGCCAAACAGTGGCGCCAATGAATCGTCGTGAGCCTGTTCCCGCGCAACCTCGCATGTTCCCGCGCAAGCTTCTCGCCCAACTCGGTGAAATCCCCCAAATTCGCAATGCTTACCGGCCTGCTATAAAAACCCTCACGGCTAGCGAGTCCCGCGTCGCATTCCCCCCTCCCTGTAACTTATCTCGTGTGCTTCTCCAACAATCGACAATGGCAACAGTCTGTCGTCGTCGCTCAGCCACTCCGCCGTCATCAGAGGACAGCTCTAGCTGGGAGGCTACACCGCGGCGGCGGCACAGTCCCCGGCGTAGTGTAGTGCGTGTGGCGTCCCTATTGCGTGTACGTGGAACACCCACCACACGCTCTGCCGCTGCTGCCCGTCGGCAGTTGTTGCCGGCTGCCGTTGCTGCCACACCATCGTCGAAAGCCAGGGCCATTTCCCGCTCCGCCACCGCGGCCCGAAGACGGGAGGTGGCCGTCATGGCCGCCACCCCTCTGCCGGCCACCGTGGCCATCACCCGCTCTGCCCCCGCGGCCCTAAGCCGGGAGGTGGTGGTCGTGGCCGCCACCCCATCATCGGCCGCCATGGCCGCCAGCCCACCGTCGACCGCCGAGATCATCACTCGCTCCGCCACCGCCGCCCGAAGGAGGGAGGCGGAGG
>NC_041380.1:160848916-160908542 GCF_002162155.2 Triticum dicoccoides | reverse complement strand
GGAGGAACGCCTCGTCGAGCACGCAAAGAGCCTTATCGCAGCCATGGCCACAGCACACGCCGATGCAGAGCCAAGGAATCAGGAGATCTACGAGTAGTCTGTCCACTTCGAGAAGGATCGTTTGGAGTGGCAGTGGGCGTTCGAGCTGGCGAGCGTCGCTGAACGTGCAGCAGTGGCAGGCATCTTATTGCATTTCTCCAGCTCGTCGGTAGGTTCCTCTTCCTCCTCTGCCTCTTACTGAGCACGCTCGGCAGAGGAGAGGCTGCCGGAAGTAGCACAAAGCCCCTCCATGGTTGTAGTAGTATTTAGGGGCTATTTTGTTCAGTTCATCTGACTATAGATGTGTGGTCGAACTGTACAACGTACTTAAAATTAGCTAGTATATATAGTTGAACTAGCTATTTCAGTATGTGGTTGGCAACATTGGGGAAAAGTTTGGTCGGTCTAGCTGTCGAGTTGAACTGTTTTATAAATTAAGAATGGCTACTTAATCTATGAATGAAATCTATGCTTAATTAATGAATTTTAGTTCCAAAAATTAGATGGTGATAGTGATTTCTAGCTGCATATTTTGACAAATCGCAGTGTTACAAGGATTGACAAATGGCAAAGTTACTAGATCAACAAATGTAAATCTTTCTAGTTTGACAAATGGAAACATACCTGTAATGCCCCGAACACACCCATCGGTGGTCGTTACTCCTGGCGGGATCTAGACTGGCCCCACAGATCAATACTAGTCTTTTCTGCGCACTTTGTCCTCACTCGTGCACACCCGGGAGCAACTTCCCGGTCGTTCACCCATCCTAAAATTACTCCAAGCTGAGCACGCTTAACTTTGGAGTTTTGTCCGAATGGGCTTCCAGAAAAGAAGGAATTGCTTATTGATACGAGTAGTCTATTATCACTAATAAGCCAGGCTATCACATACACCGCCACTCAGAGGAACTGACATCCTCATCGGGCCACAGGAACGTTCCCTCTTGGCACATACGTATGTGCTTCCAGTCCGGTACATGTGCCATGCCATGTGCCACGAGGGGTCACAAACGTCATGAACAACATGACCGCACACATGTCTGCAAACATCCGTGTAACCACGAGGGTCGGCTCTGATACTAACTTGTAACGCCCCAAAAGACACTCGTCGGTGGTCGTTACTCCTGGCGGGATCTAGACTGGTGTCGCATCCCTAGTTCTGGTATGACCTAGACTAGCCAGTCATGTGTGCATCATGTTTAAATTTCATTTAAATTTGAAATGGGGATTTGTAAAACCCTCAGAAATCATTTCTGGAAATGACCCAGATAAAAATTGCTCCAAAAAGGTCCAAGAAAACGTTCATTTTACTCTCTGAAAATATTGGTCAGAGTTAAAATTCAAACCAATATTTTTAGGAGCTCATAGATATTTATATAAGCATTTGGAATTAATGCAGTAATTATTTTATTTGGATATATATTGTTATATATACATAATATTGTCCAAAAATTATGCTAGTGGATGAGGAGCTCTGGAATAATACCACTAGCTCCTACAAAAATTGGCATAAGAATATAAATTAGTTTGGTATTGTTTTTAAATCAAACAAATGTGAGAAAAAATAGAAAAGGGAACAGAAATGGAAAAACTTACCTGTGCTCACCTGAGGCCTGGCACTGTGCGGCCCAGCTGGCCGGCCCAGCCAACTGGCCCTGCCAGTCATCCCTCTCCTCTCGCCAGGAGGACAGGGGCGTGTGCTCACCGCACTCGCGCACGCGCTCGGCCAGCTCCTGCTTGCCGCTGCTGCTGGAGGCCGCTACAAGCGCCACGCGACCCCCCAGGCATCCCTCACTCTCTCCTGTTCTCCCTCCTCCCCTAGATCCCTCTCTCTTGAATCGCCCGAGTGGAGCTCGTCGCCGCCGCTCGCTGCCCGCGCAGCCACCGCCTTCCCCTCGCCCTCTCTTCATGTCTGGGTGCTCCGCCTCGTCGCCTGCATCGTCCTCGATGAGCCACGCGAACACGGACCCGCTGCATCACTGCCACCATCGTCGTCTTCACCTCCGGCAGCCCGAGATCGCCGTCATTGTTCCGGCCGCACCAGTGCATCCCCGAGCTCGCGCACGACGCCGTCGAGACCACTGTGAGCTCTCCTCTGTTTCCCCTCCTTCCCCATGCTTGATTTCGTGTCGTATCCCTCCTAACTGTCAAACCCGCGAGCGCCACGCCGCTGGCCATGTCGCCGTCGTGGCCAGGGCCACCGCAGCTCACACCCGCGCACGTCACTGCACTCAGCAACCTCCCAAAAGACCAACGCCGCCACCCACAGCTCCTGCTGTGCCCCGCAGCACCCCTGTGCGCACCTGGCCGTGCTCCGGCCGCTGCTCGAGCTCGTTTCCGGCAAGCTCAGGCGACCCCCCCCCCCGCCAGTCCCGCTTGCTCTAGAAGACGCGGACTAGCCCTGGCTCCTCAACCATGGCCTCCGCAGCTCAAATGGTCGCCGGAAGGCGAATCCCATGCCCCTCCGCCGCGTTCGGCCCCGCCGCATTCGGCCTCGCCGCTCGCTCCTTCTCTCTTTTATTGCATTAGGACAACAACGATTCAACTGCTACTTTATGCTGCGGTAGTTGAACCCATTCCTCTGCATGACCTGTCATTGCCACAGTAAATAGTTGAAACCCACTAGCATGTGTAGGAGTTGATTGAGCCATGTTGTTTTCCTACCATGCATTGCCTGCTATTTCTTAGAGTATGTCAGGTCTGATTCACTGGGAATGAATTGGAGTGATGTGCTATGCTCTGATGTTGAGAGTTCAGCGTGTGAACACGATTTGGTAAAGGTAGCGGTGAGAGGCCATGTAGGAGTACATGGTGGGTTGTCTCACTGGAACCGTCCTTAAGCACTGAGTTCTGTGTATGTTGTCCAATGACTAGCTACTACCACACATTGGAATGCTTAAGTGCCCCTCTCGACTTATTAACCAACTTGATCTCTGTCTAGGAGTTGCAATTAGTTTCTGGTGTTTGTAGGTAGTGTTAGTAGTCTACCAAGTGGCAGCCGGCCAGGTGGGCTTGGGACAGACTAGGCACAGTGGCACAGTGTACCAAGTGGCACCCGGATGGTGGGCTTGGGAACCCTGCTCACATTGTTAGGGGCCGTGAGCGACACCCCGGCCGGATCTCCTTGTGGATGGAACCCGAATAGGCGATAAACGTGGACTAGAGTCTTGTGTGGTTAGTCAGGTCATGGATGACTCCCTCACCAGGCTTCCGCTTGAAGGTTGCCGAGATACACGACATGTAGCTGGTGGTAAGTGGCGAGAGCGTGTGTGAAGAAGTACACCCCTGCAGGGTTATCATGATCTATTCAAATAGCCGGGTCTGCAGTTATGGACTTCTTGGATGCTTACGTGGTACATAGACAACTTGAAATGGATACGCTAAAATGCTCAAGACAAGTGTGAGTGCTATGGATGGCCTTCTCGTAAGGAGACGGGAATGAATCCATAATAGCATATTGATGTGGTGATTAGTGGACTTGTGTGCGCTTTCCTACCTCAAAGGACTTACTCGTAGTCATAGAACGGGATAGCCACTGAGTCAAAGCTGGCTTGCTACAACTGAACCCCACCTTACCTTTTGATACTAATGCATGTATGATAGTATCTGATGTAAGTCTTGCTAAGTACCTTTGTACTCACGTTTGCTTTATTTATGTTTTGCAGATGAGACATCTGTCTCACTAGTAGTTCCACTTGGACTTCGACGAGTAGCTTGCTACCTCAGCTACGATCTTGTACCCTTGGGAGGGAATTGTAGATAGTCAGGCTTCTCAGACTTTTTCTTTTGTAGTTGTCTGTACTTAGACATGTAATGCTTCCGTTGCTTGTATGCTCTGAATGATGGGTCATGCGACCCCTGTTTGTATTGAATTCTATGTGGCTCTTCTGGGCCTTTATCTATATGAGTTTGAGTTATGTTGTGATGCCATGTTGTACATCACATACTTGCATGTTATGCGTACGGGTGACGTGTATTGCTATGTGTGGGATCCGACAACCTAGTTGTCTATCCTTGGTAGCCTCTCTTATGGGGAAATGTAGTCTGGTGCTTCCACTGAGCCATGGTAGTCCGCTACAGCCTGGTTCACCGGAGTCCTGATAGCCCATCACTACTGCTCCGGAACACTTAGACTGGCCAGCATGTGATTCACATTGTTCATGTGTCTGTCCCTTTGGGGAAATGTCATGTGGTGACTTCCGAAGTACTGCTAGCCTGCTACAACCCGGATTCCCGGAGTCCTGTTAGCCCAGTTGCTACAGCCCGGATTCACACGCTGATGACCGACATGCTTGATGTTGTTTCATGTATGCCTGTCCCCGTAAGTTAGTGCCAATTTGGGTCCACGACTAGTCATGTCGGCCCAGGTTCTCTGTCATATGGATGCTGGCAACACTATCATATATGTGAGCCAAAAGGCGCAAACGGTCCCGTGCCAGGTAAGGCGACACCCATGGGAATACCGTGCGTGAGGCCGCAAAGTGATATGACGTGTTACATGCTAGATCGGTGTGACTTAGAATCAGGGCCCCGACAGCTTTGGTACCAGAGCCTGACTGCCTGTAGGATTACCAAGCCAGACTGGCCGTAGTTGAGTCTAGAAATTCTTTAGTTATATAAGGGAATTGATTGTGGAAGGGAACGTAAGGCTCTTTTTACTCCTTATACCTCATGCCTTCTGATCTAAGTCATCCTATCTTTCCTACGGGGTTAAGGAACTAGGCTTTCTCTTCCATCTAGTAGGATCACGAGTTACTACTCCGTAGTCTCTTAGGATTGGTTGATCAGGGTCATATTCCAGTATTCGAGTATTCCCAGTGTAGTCTGTTTAGTACTATCACAGAACCTTGAGGGATGATGTTGAGTATGGTACTACCCCATCGTTTGCAGGATGTCTCATTTTGAGCATTCTACTGCCGTTATGCTGCCGAAATTGTCCTAGGAGTTCAAGAGATAGTATTTTCCTTGTACTATATTCTACATCCCTATGATGTTGCTGAATCCATCCTTGTTTTTCCTTGGTTGGTTCTTCAGGATGTCGTCAGTTAACCGAAGTTCTATTGCTCGTAGCCGGAACCACGGAGATGGTAGGGATGAGGATCCTCCCGACCAGCCTTCGTTGGCAGCGTTCATATTAGAGATGGAGAAGAACAAGCGAGAGTCTAACCGCTTGTTAGCACGTATTGAGAAGAACACCGCCCATCAGTACAAAGAGTCTGCGTCCATTCATGACTTCATTGGCCGGAAACCACCTACCTTCATCATTCCATTGAGCCACTCGATGCTGATGACTCGCTCCGTAGTATCACTATCAAGCAGCGTTCTCCGAACGTAGCTGAAGGTGACAAGGTCACCTATGCTGCTTATCACCTGGAAGGTACTGCTAGTCTTTGGTGGCAGAACTATGAGGTTATGCTTCCAGCTAGCCAGATACCCACCTGGAGAAATTTCACTGAGGCTTTTCGCGAGCATCACATTCCTCAGGCTCTCATTGACCGCAAGAGAGAAGAGTTCTGTAGTTTCACCCAAGATAAGATGGTTGTTGATGCTTACGGTGACTTTGAGAACCTTGCCCGCTATGCTACAGAGGAGGTGTCCACAGATGCCAAGAAGCAGGCTAGGTTTCGGAAGGGTCTCAACCCCAAGTTGCGTCGTGATCTTCACTTGCACCATTGCAATACATTCCAGGCTCTTGTGAATAAGGACATTAATGCAGAGACAGCTCAGCTCACTAACGAGGAGTCTCATAAGCACACCCGTGATTTGGGTTCTTCCTCCTGTTCTAGTTCTCAGAAGTGCCGGATTTGGGTTTCGAACTCCACTCTTCCACCCGGATATTCACCGAGGCCATCTTATGTGGTACCTCCCCCAGTTAAGCAGTATGCTCCACCCAGGTCTATTGGTAGACCACTTGTCAATGCGGGTCCACATCCTACTTCAGGGACTTGCTTCACATGTGGAGAGCCAGGACACTATGCACATGACTGCTCTCAAGCCAACCATGCTCCACCCCAGCCCGAGGAGTCTGTTCTTTGTGGTAAGCCATCACACAAGATGATCAGTGTCAAGTCAGCTTCCACTGAACATGGACATGTGCATCATGTCTCAGCTAAGGTCGCTTATGATGATCTGAATGTCGTTCTTGGTACACTCCTTGTCAACTGTCATCCAGCATCGGTTATGTTCGATACTGGAGCATCTCACTCCTTCATTTCTGAAAAGCTATGCTAGCTTGCACAACATATCATTTTGTGATATGCCCTCTCCACTAGTCATTCAAACTCCTGGATCCAAATGGCAAACTTCTAGTGTAAGCCATGGTAATGAAATCCTTGTTGATAGACTTGTATTCCTTGCATCACTTATAGCCCTCAAGAGTACAGATATTAACATCATCTTTGGTATGGACTGGATGAAAGCCCATTATGCCAAGATTGATTGTTTCAGCAGGTCTATTCAGCTTGCACATCCATCTGGCAAGATAGTCACTGTCTCCACTAGAGTTGCAAGGCGTCAACTCTATTCTCCTAATGCTAGCCCTCTTCCAGACCTTGAAGATATCTCGGTAGTCCGTGACTTTCCGGATGTTTTTCCTCAGGAACTGCCAGGTATTCCACCTGACAGAGATATAGAGTTTGTCATAGATCCTATCCCCGGAACCGCCCCAATTTCTAGGAGACCTTACAAGATGGCACCCTTAGAGCTAGCGGAGCTTAAGAAACAGCTTGATGAGTCTTTGCAAAAGGGTTTCATCCGTCCTAGTTCTTCTCCTTGGGCTTGCCCCGTCCTCTTTGTCAAGAAGAAGGATGGTATGGACCGAATGGTTGTAGATTATCATCCCGTTAATTTGGTCACGATAGAGAACAAGTATCCGCTCCCCAGGATCAACGACCTATATGATCAGCTCCCTGGATCCTTAGTCTTTTCAAAGATGGATTTGAGGTTAGGCTACTACCAAATCAAGATCAGAAATGGGGACATTCCTAAGACGGCTTTTGTCACTCGTTATGGCCAGTACGAGTACACCGTCATGTCCTTTGGTCTAACCAATGCTCCAGCTACATTCTCCCGCTTGATGAACTCGATCTTCATGGAGTACTTAGATAAGTTTGTCGTGGTTTACCTCGATGATATTCTTATTTACTCGAAGAACAAGGAAGAGCATGCCGAACATCTTAGACTTGTGTTAGAAAAACTCAGAGAGCACCGCCTTTATGCCAAGTTCTCTAAGTGTGAATTTTGGTTGCCAGAAGTGACCTATCTCGGCCACGTAATCTCTGGTAAGGGCATTGTTGTCAATCCCGAGAGAGTTCAAGCCGCTCTTGATTGGACTCCACCTGAAACAGTTAAGCAAGTTAGGAGTTTCCTTGGCCTAGCCAGTTACTGTCGACGCTTTGTTGAGAACTTCTCCAAAGTGGTCAAACCTCTCATAGAACTTCTCAAGAAAGATAAAAAGTTTGAGTGGTCCCCATAGTGTGAGCACAGTTTTCAGGAGCTGAAAAGATGCTTGACTTCTGCTCCCATACTTGTGCCACCGGATTTCACTAAGGACTTTATTATCTATTGTGACGCCTCACGATAGGGACTAGGTTGCATTCTTATGCAAGATCGCCATGTGATTGCCTATGCATCTCGATAGTTGCATCCACATGAGGAGAATTATCCTACACATGATCTAGAGCTTGCAGCCGTAGTCTATGCACTTAAGACCTGGCGACATTACCTTCTTGGTAAGCGTTGCGAGATTTACACCGATCACCAGAGTCTCAAGTATATCTTCACCCAACCAGATTTGAACCTTAGACAAAGATGTTGGTTGGAGTTGATATCATATTACGATTTAGGGATTACCTACACCCCAGGCAAAGCCAATGTCATGGTAGATGCACTAAGTCGTAAGTCCTATTGCAACAGGGCCAACCACTTTTCCATGAGGAATTCTGTAAGCTTAATCTTCACATTGCTCCTCACATATTCCTTTCTACCTTGGTGGAGAAACCTACCCTTGAGGATCAGATCATTTCTAACCAGAAGTTTGATAGGGGTGTTATCCGCATCAAGAGAAACATTAAAAGGGGAGTTGATGGAAGTTTCTTTATAGATGATCAAGGTGTTGTTCTCTTTGAGAACCGCTTGGTGGTTCCCAAGAATCAACATCTACGACAACTGATCCTTAAGGAGGCTCATGAATCTCCTCTCACGATTCATCCCGGTAGTACCTAGATGTATCAGGACCTACGCTAGAGGTTCTGGTGGACTAGGATGAAGAGAGAAATCGCTGAGTTCATTTCTAACTATGACATTTATCATCACGTTAAGGCAGAACATCAAAGACCTGCTGGCACCCTTCAGCCTTTAGGTATTCCTGAGTGGAAATGTGATAAAGTTGGTATGGACTTCATCACCGGCTTACCCAGGACCAAGAGAGGGAATAATGCTATCTTCGTAGTCATTGATCGTCTTTCCAGAGTGGATCACTTCCTACCTGTTTGAGAGAATATCACCGCTAGTCAGCTCGCTAACTTATATATTTCTCGAATATTTTCACTTCATGGTGTTCCACTAGAGATCAATTCAGACCGTGGTAGTCTTTTCACTTCTCATTTCTAGGAGAGTTTCCAAACTGCCATGGGCACCCATCTTTCCTTCAATACCGCTTTCCACCCTCAATCAAGTGGTCAGGTGGAAAGGGTCAACCAAATTCTTGAAGACATGCTTAGGGCTTGCGTTATCTCTTTCGGTATGGATTGGGAGAAGTGTCTTCCTTTCGCCGAGTTTTCTTATAACAATAGCTACCAATCCAGTCTTAAGAAAGCTCCTTTTCAGATTCTCTATGGACAAAGATGTCGAACACCTTTGAACTAGTCAGAAACCGGTGAAAGAAAATTCTTTGGACTGGACATGATTCAGGAGGCAGAAGAGCAAGTTCGCATCATTCATGAGAATTTCAAAAACAGCCCAATCTTGTCAAAAGAACTAGTATGACCATCGTCATAAGGATGTGGCTTATGAAGTTGGCGACAAAGCTTACCTTCGGGTTACCCCTTTGAAGGGTATGCATCGTTTCGGTATCAAGGGCAAGTTGGCTCCTCGTTACATTGGTCCTTTTCGCATTCTTGCTAAACGAGGAGAGGTTGCCTACCAGTTGGAACTACCCACACATCTTTCTCGAGTTCATGATGTCTTCCACGTCTCTCAACTCAGGCGTTGCTTCTCGGATCCCATCCGCAGAGTGGACCATGAAACGGTTGATCTCCAAGATAAACTCACTTATCGAGAGTACCCCGTTCGCATTCTGGATCAAGCAGAGCGTGTCACTCGACATCATAACATCAAGTTTCTCAAGGTTCAGTGGTCTCATCATTCTGAGAGAGAAGCTACATAGGAGCGAGAAGATCGTCTTCGACTTGAGTACCCCACTTTCTTTCCGCCAACTCCTGAATCTTGGGACGAGATTCTTTCGAGTGGGGGCGAGTTGTCACATCCCTAGTTTTGGTATGACCTAGACTAGCCAGTCATGTGTGCATCATGTTTAAATTTCATTTAAATTTGAAATGGGGATCTGTGAAACCCTTAGAAATCATTTTTGGAAATGACCTAGATAAAAATTGCTCCAAAAAGGTCCAAGAAAATGTTCATGTTACTCTCTGAAAATATTGGTCAGAGTTAAAATTCAAACCAATATTTTTAAGAGCTCATAGATATTTATTTGGGTATTTGGAATTAATGCAATAATTATTTGCTTTGGATATATATTGTTATATATATATAAAATATTGTCCAAAAATTATGCAAGCTGGTGAGGAGCTCTGGAATAATACCACTAGCTCCTACAAAAATTGGCATAAGAATATAAATTAGTTTGGTATTGTTTTTAAATCAAACAAATGTCAGAAAAATAGAAAAGGGAATAGAAATGGAAAAACTTACCTGTGCTCAGCCTCGCACTGTGCGGCCCAGCTGGCCGGCCCAGCCAACTGGCCCTGCCAGTCGTCCCTCTCCTATCGCCAGGAGGACAGGGGCGTGTGCTCGCCGCGCGCGCGAATGCACTCGGCCAGCTCCTGCTTGCCGCTGCTGCTGGAGGCCGCTACAAGCTCGACGCCCCCCCAGGCCTCTCTCACTCTCTCCCATTCTCCCTCCTCCCCTGGATCCCTCTCTCTCGACCCGCCTGAGTGGAGCTCGTCGCCGCTGCTCGCTACCCGCGCAGCCACCGCCTTCCCCTCGCCCTCTCTTCGTGTCCGGGTGCTCCGCCTCGTCACCAGCATGGTCCTCGATGAGCCAAGCGACCAGGGACGTGCTGCATTGTTGCCACCATCGTCGTTTTCACCTCCGGCCGCCCGAGATCGCCGTCGTCGTTCCGGCCGCACAGATGCATCCCCGAGCTCGTGCACGACGCCGTCGAGACCGCTGTGAGCTCTCCTCCGTTTCCCCTCCTTCCCCACGCTCGATTTCATGTTGTAGCCCTACTAACCGTCGAACCCGCGAGCGCCACGCCACCGACCATGTCGCCATCGTGGCCAGGGCCACCACAGCTCACACCTGCGCACGTTACCGCACTCAGCAACCTCCCAGAAGACCAACGCCGCCGCCCACATCTCCTGTTGTGCCCCGCAGCACCCCGCGCGCACCTGGCCGTGCTCCGGCCATCGCCCGAGCTCGTTTTCGGTGAGCTCAGGCCACCCTCCCCGCCTCTCCCACTTGCTCCAGAAGATGCGGACGAGCCCTGGCTCCTCGCCCATGGCCTTCGCCACTCAAATGGTCGCCGGAAGGCAAATTCCATGCCCCTCCGCCGCGTTCGGCCTCGCTGGCGGCTAAATGCCGGCGGGTTGACTAGGTTTGACCCCCTGGCTGACCAGATTTGACCCATATGGGTCAATGACAGGTGGGGCCCGTCTGTGACTAAATTTTTAGTTAGGTTAGTGTTAGTACTAATTAACCTTTGTTAATTAACTGAGACACTAACGTGTGGACCCCACATGTCAGGTTTGACCTGGTCAGCCCCGTTTGACACGCTGATGTCATGCCACTGTCATGCTGACGCAGTTATTCATTTTCTGGTATTAAAATAAATCAGGAAATTCCAGGAATTGTTTTAAACTTCAAAAATTCAAAGAAATTTAACCGTAGCTCATATTGAAATAATTTATATATGAAGAATTATGAAAAAATGCAATCTATCCATCTGTGCCATTTTCATGCATGAAAAACCAACTTATACCTATTGTATAGGTGAAAACACATGAATGACATTTATAAGAGCTTATTTTGGAGATGCATTTGAACCTTTGGTTCACATGGACTTCAACCAAATGAGTGCTAGTTGCATTAGCTCAAAAAACATCACATCTTCATGCCATGTTCATGCATCAGATTGTTGCATATGCTTGTGTATTGATTGCCGACACCGCTCCTTCTCGATAGGTCCTACTCCGGAGACCGATCCAGAGTACCTGTTAGAGGAGCAGTGCCCCCCTGTTGATCTACCAGGCAAGCAAACACCCTTGTTCATTCCGATACAATCCTACCCTCTCGCTCCTGCTCTCTTTTATTGCATCAGGACAACAATGATTCAACTGGTAATTTATGTTGTGGTAGTTGAACCCATTCCTCTGCATGACCTGTCGTTGCCACAGTAAATAGTTGAAACCCACTAGCATGTGTAGGAGTTGACTGTGCCATGTTGTGTTCCTACCATGCATTGCCTGCTATTGCTTAGAGTATGTCAGGTCTGATTCATTGGGAATGAATTGGAGTGTAGTGCTATGTTCTGATATTGAGAGTTAAGCGTGTGAACACGATTTGGTAAAGGTAGCGGTGAGAGGCCATGTAGGAGTACATGTTGGGTTGTCTCACTGGAACCGTCCTTAAGCACTGAGTTCTGTGTATGTTGTCCAATGACTAGCTAGTACCACACATTGGAATGCTTAAGTGCCCATCTCGACTTATTAACCAACTTGATCTCTGTCCAGGAGTTGTAATTAGTTTCTGATGTTTGTAGGTAGTGTTAGTAGTCTACCAAGTGGCACCCGGCCAGGTGGGCTTGGGACAGACTAGGCACAGTGGCACGGTGTACCAAGTGGCACTCAGATGGTAGGCTTGGGAACCCTGCTCACATCGTTTGGGGCCGTGAGTGACACCCCGGACGGATCTCCTTGCGGGTGGAACCCGAATAGGCGATAAACCTGGACTAGAGTCTTGTGTGGTTAGTCAGGTCATGGACGACTCCCTCGCTAGGCTTCCGCTTGAAGGTTGCCGAGATACACGGCGTGTACATGGTGGTAAGTGGCGAGAGCGTGTGTAAAGAAGTACACCCCTGCAGGGTTATCATGATCTATTCGAATAGCCGGGTCTGCGGTTATGGACTTCTTGGATGCTTACGTGGTACATAGACAACTTTAAAATGGATACTCTAAAATGCTCAAGACAAGTGTGAGTGCTATGGATGGCCTTCTCGTAAGGAGACGGGAATGAATCCATAGTAGTGTATTGATGTGGTGATTAGTGGACTCGTGTGCACTTTCCTACCTCAAAGGACTTACTCGTAGTCGTAGAATAGGATAGCCACTGAGTCGAAGCTGGCTTGCTGCAACTGAACCCCAGCTTGCCTTTTGATACTAATGCATGTATGATAGGATCTAATGTAAGTCTTGCTTAGT
This sequence comes from Triticum dicoccoides, assembly GCF_002162155.2. Classification (NCBI taxonomy): domain Eukaryota; kingdom Viridiplantae; phylum Streptophyta; class Magnoliopsida; order Poales; family Poaceae; genus Triticum; species Triticum dicoccoides. The sequence goes on along the minus strand of NC_041380.1, from coordinate 160,895,847 downwards.
ACCTTTGTACTCACGTTTGCTTTATTTATGTTTTGTAGATGAGACATCTGTCTCACTAGTAGTTCCACTTGGACTTTGACGAGTAGCTTGTTACCTCAGCTACGATCTTGTACCCTTGGGAGGGAATTGTAGATAGTGAGGCTTCTCAGCCTTTTTCTTTTGTAGTTGTCTGTACTCAGACATGTAATGCTTCCATTTCTTGTATGCTCTGAATGATGGGTCATGAGACCCCTGTTTGTATTGAATGCTATGTGGCTCTTCTGGGCCTTTATATATATGAGTTTGAGTTATGTTGTGATGCCATGTTGTACAGCACATACTTGCATGTTATGCGTACGGGTGACGTGTATTGCTATGTGTGGGATCCAACAACCTAGTTGTCTATCATTGGTAGCCTCTCTTATGGGGAAATGTAGTCTGGTGCTTCCACTGAGCCATGGTAGTCCGCTACAGCCCGATTCACCGGTGCCTTGATAGCCCAACACTACTGCTCCAGAACACTTAGACTGGCCGGCATGTGATTCACATCGTTCCTATGTCTGTCCCTTCGGGGAAATGTCACGCGGTGACTTCCGGAGTCCTGCTAGGCTGCTACAGCCCGGATTCCTAGAGTCCTGTTAGCCCAGTTGCTACAGCCCGGATTCACACGCTGATGACCGACATGCTCGATGTTGTTTCATGGATGCCTGTCCCCGTAAGTTAGTGCCACTTTGGGTTCACGACTAGTCATGTCGGCCCGGGTTCTTTGTCATATGGATGCTAGCGACACTATCATATATGTGAGCCAAAAGGCGCAAACGGTCCCGGGCCAGGTAAGGTGACACCCGTGGGAATACCGTGCGTGAGGCTGCAAAGTGATATGACGTGTTACATGCTAGATCGGTGTGACATAGAATCGGGGTCTCGACAGCTGGCCCCACAGATCAATACTAGTCTTTTCTGCGCACTTTGTCCTCACTCGTGCGCACCCGGGAGGAACTTCCCAGTCGGTCACCAATCCTAAAAAGCTGAGCATGCTTAACTTTGGATTCTGTCCGAATGGGCTTCCAGAAAAGAAGGAATTCCTTATTGAGATGAGTAGTCTATCATCCCTAATAAGCCAGACTATCACAATTCCCAATATGACAGATGCAAATCTTACCAAATTGTTTGTATGTGGCTGCACACGGGTCATCCAAAACAACCATTTGCTTTTAAGGGATGCACAAATCATGCACTGCGGATATTCCCTCGACTTAAGTGGGAAGACCATAGCTCTCACTTTGCATACATGTGTTCTATCTAAAAGGTTTGCGATCAAGAGCTGTAGAAATCCTGCTCGGCACATTTTCTCTTGGCTTCCTGGGGAAGCTGTAGGCACGCCTTCCGTTTAGTCAAGCACTCAAGCACCTGTCCGCATGGCGCCTCCTAGAAATTAAAAGAGTGAGGCGTGGCGTCACGTGAATGGTTAACAGAACACACACAATTTAAATTATACAGAACTTTTGAGATGTTACAGAGGCAGCTATTAGTTTCAAAATGCCTTTGTTCGCTATTATCCGAGTGCGCCTTCTCTCAAAATGGACACAAAAAATACCATAGCATGTCGGGTGCCATTCCATTAAAGCATGCCAAGTTTCATGAATTTTAGATGAGTTTTGGATTTACTAGAATTTAAAAACAAAGTATCTCAACGTTTTGCTGGCAATCAATAGTGTCCTGGTGTTTGAAATTCATTCCCATTTCTTGCATGGGACCTAAACATGCCCCGAAGGACACATATTTGATTTTTCAACCAATTTATATGCACTGGAGCTTGTGCATGCAGTTCAAATTTGAATTATGCGCATGAAATGCCTAGAAAACCCAACTAATGTATAAAAGTCCAAACGAACCCCGAAAAATTCCAAAAGTAAATACAACACTCCTGTTGTTCTATGTTGACACTAGAAATTTTTTGAAAGCAATAAGAGGCAACGGATATCGTTTCATCCCCAAAGGTGGCACGTTCTTTACCAAAATCATCACGCTTGTTGTGAAAAACTTATACCCAAACCTGCCCCAAATGGGACAAAAATTTTACCACGACATGTTGATGCCGCTACATGATAGCATACCAAGTTTCATGAATTTCAGACGAGTTTTGGATTTACTAGAATTTAATAACTAGGTATCTCAATGTTTTGCTGGTAATCAACAGTGCCCTGGTGTTTGAAATTCATTCCCATTTCTTACATGGGACCTAAGCATGCCCCGAAGGACACAAATTTGATTTTTCAACCAATTTATATGCACCGGAGCTTGTGCATGTAGTTCAAATTTTAATTATGCACATGAAATGCCTAGAAAACCCAGTTAATGTATAAAAATATCCAAACGAACCCCGAAAAATTCCAAAATTAAACACATCACTCCTATTGTTCTATGTTGACACTAAATTTTTTTTGAAAGCAATAAGAGGCAACAGATATCGTTTCGTCACCAAAGGTGACACGTTCCCTACCGAAACCATCATGCTTGTTGTGAGAAGCTAAGGTTTGTGAGAAGCTTATACCCAAACCTGCCCCAAATGGGACAAAACTTTTACCACGGCATGTTGATGCCGCTCCATGATAGTATGCCAAGTTTCATGAATTTCAGACAAGTTTTGGATTTACTAACGAGGTATCTCAATGTTTTCGGCCGAGTGACGGTGTAGGGTGTTTGAAATTCATTTCCATTTCTTGCATGGGACCTAAGCATGCAACCAAGAAGACATATTTGATTTTTCAACCAGTTTATATGCACTGGAGAATTTGGACGTAGTTCAAATTTGAATTATGCACATAAAATGCCAGGAAAACCGAAGGAAATATGCCCTAGAGGCAATAATAAAGTTATTATTTATTTCCCTATATCATGATAAATGTTTATTATTCATGCTAGAATTGTATTAACCGGAAACGTAATACTTGTGTGAATACATAGACAAACAAAGTGTCACTAGTATGCCTCTACTTGACTAGCTCGTTAATCGAAGATGCTTATGTTTACTAACCATAGACATGAGTTGTCATTTGATTAACGGGATCACATCATTAGGAGAATGATGTGATTGACATGACCCATTCCATTAGCTTAGCACCCGATCGTTTAGTATGTTGCTATTGCTTTCTTCATGACTTATACATGTTCCTATGACTATGAGATTATGCAACTCCCGTTTATCGGAGGAACACTTTGTGTGCTACCAAACATCACAACGTAACTGGGTGATTATAAAGGTGCTCTACAGGTGTCTCCAAAGGTACATGTTGGGTTGGCGTATTTCGAGATTAGGATTTGTCGCTTCGATTGTCAGAGAGGTATCTCTGGGCCCTCTCGGTAATACACATCACTTAAGCCTTGCAAGCAATGCAACTAATAAGTTAGTTGCAAGATGATGTATTACGGAACGAGTAAAGAGACTTGCCGGTAACGAGATTAAACTAGGTATTGAGATACCGACGATCGAATCTTGGGCAAGTAACATACCGATGACAAAGGGAACAACGTATGTTGTTATGCGGTCTGACCGATAAAGATCTTCGTAGAATATGTAGGAGCCAATATGAGCATCCAGGTTCCGCTATTGGTTATTGACCGGAGACGTGTCTCGGTCATGTCTACATTGTTCTCGAACCCGTAGGGTCCGCATGCTTAACGTTACGATGACAGTTTCATTATGAGTTTATATATTTTGATGTACCGAAGGTTGTTCAGAGTCCCGGATGTGATCACGGACTTGACGAGGAGTCTCGAAATGGTCGAGACATAAAGATTGATATATTGGACGACTATATTTGGACACGGAAAGGTTCTGGGTAAGATTGGGACAATACCGGATCACCGGGAGGTTATCAGAACCCCCTGGGAGGTATATGGGCCTTATTGGGCCTTAGTGGAAAGGAGGGGAAAGGACCAAGGGAGGGGGCGCCCCCCCAAGCCCAATCCGAATTGGGAGGGGGGCCGGGCCCCCCTTTCCTTCCTCCCTCCTTCCTCTTCCTTCCCTCTCCTGCTCCTAATAGGAAAAAGGGGAGTCCTACTCCCGGTGGGAGTTGGACTCCCCCCCTTGGGCGCGCCACCCTCCTTGGCCGGCCCCTCCTCCACTCCTTTATATATGGGGGCAGGGGGCAACCCAGAGACACAACAATTGATCATTGATCTCTTAGCCGTGTGCGGTGCCCCCCTCCACCATAATCCTCGATAATATTGTCGCGGTGCTTAGGCGAAGCCCTGCGACGGTAGAACATCAAAATCATCACCACACCATCGTGCTGACGGAACTCATCCGCGACACTTTGCTGGATCGGAGTCCGAGGATCGCCATCGAGCTGAACGTGTGCAAAAACTCAGAGGTGCCGTAGTTTTGGTGCTTGATCAGTCGGGCCATCAAGACGTACGACTACATCAACCGCGTTGTTATAATGCTTCCACTTCCGGTCTACGAGGGTACGTAGACAACACTCTCCCTTCTCATTGCTGTGCATCACCATGATCTTGCGTGTGCGTTGGAATTTTTTTGAAATTACTACGTTCCCCAACAGTGGCATCCGAGCCTAGGTTTTATGTGTTGATGTTATATGCACGAGTAGAACACAAGTGAGTTGTGGGCGATATAAGTCATACTACTTACCAGCATGTCATACTTTGGTTTGGCGGTATTGTTGGATGAAGCGGCCCGGATCGACATTACGCGTACGCTTACGCGAGACTGGTTCTACCGACGTGCTTTGCACACAGGTGGCTGGCGGGTGTCAGTTTCTCCAACTTTAGTTGAACCGAGTGTGGCTACGCCCGGTCCTTGCGAAGGTTAAAACAACACCAACTTGACAAACTATCATTGTGGTTTTTGATGCGTAGGTAAGATTGGTTCTTGCTAAGCCCGTAGCAGCCACGTAAAACTTGCAACAAACAAAGTAGAGGACATCTAACTTGTTTTTGCAGGGCATGTTGTGATGTGATATGGTCAAGGCATGATGCTAAATTTTATTGTATGAGATGATCATGTTTTGTAACCAAGTTATCGGCAACTCGCAGGAGCCATATGGTTGTCGCTTTATTGTATGCAATGCAATCGCCCTGTAATGCTTTACTTTATCACTAAGCGGTAGCGATAGTCATAGAAGCATAAGATTGGCGAGACGACAACGATGCTACGATGGAGACCAAGGTGTCGCGCCGGTGACGATGGTGATCATGACGATGCTTCGGCGATGGAGATCACAAGTACAAGATGATGATGGCCATATCATATCACTTATATTGATTGCATGTGATGTTTATCTTTTATGCATCTTATCTTGCTTTGATTGACGGTAGCATTATAAGATGATCTCTCACCAAATTTCAAGATAAAAGTGTTCTCCCTGAGTATGCACCGTTGCCAAAGTTCGTCGTGCCCAGACACCATGTGATGATCGGGTGTGATAAGCTCTACATCCATCTACAACGGGTGCAAGCCAGTTTTGCACACGCAGAATACTCAGGTTAAACTTGACGAGCCTAGCATATGCAGATATGGCCTCGGAACACTAAGACCGAAAGGTCGAGCGTGAATCATATAGTAGATATGATCAACATAGTGATGTTCACCATTGAAAACTACTCCATTTCATGTGATGATAGGTTATGGTTTAGTTGATTTGGATCACGTGATCACTTAGAAGATTAGAGGGATGTTTTTCTAAGTGGGAGTTCTTAAGTAATATGATTAATTGAACTTAAATTTATCATGAACTTAGTACCTGATAGTATCTTGCTTGTTTATGTTTGATTGTAGATAGATGGCATGTGCTGTTGTTCCGTTGAATTTTAATGCGTTCCTTGAGAAAGCAAAGTTGAAAGATGATGGTAGCAGTTATACGGACTGGGTCCGTAACTTGAGGATTATGCTCATTGCTGAACAGAAGAATTACGTCCTGGAAGCACCGCTGGGTGCCGGGCCTGCTGCTGATGCAACTGACGACGTTAAGAACGTTTGGCAGAGCAAAGCTGATGACTACTCGATAGTTCAATGTGCCATGCTTTACGGCTTAGAACCGGGTCTTCAATGACGTTTTGAACGTCATGGAGCATATGAGATGTTCCAGGAGTTGAAGCTAATATTTCAAGCAAATGCCCGGATTGAGAGATATGAAGTCTCCAATAAGTTCTATAGCTGCAAGATGGAGGAGAACAGTTCTGTCAGTGAGCATATACTCAAAATGTCTGGGTATAATAATCACTTGATTCAACTGGGAGTTAATCTTCCGGATGATTGCGTCATTGACAGAATTCTCCAATCACTTCCACCTAGCTACAAGAGCTTCGTCATGAACTATAATATGCAAGGGATGGTTAAGACAATTCCCGAGTTCTTCGCAATGCTAAAAGCTGCGGAGGTAGAAATCAAGAAGGAGCATCAAGTGTTGATGGTCAACAAGACCACTAGTTTCAAGAAAAAGGGCAAGGGGAAGAAGAAGGGGAACTTCAAGAAGAACAGCAAGCAAGTTGCTGCTCAGGAGAAGAAACCCAAGTCTGGACCTAAGCCTAAAACTGAGTGCTTCTACTGCAAGCAAACTGGTCACTGGAAGCGGAACTGCCCCAAATATGTGGCGGATAAGAAGGATGGCAAGGTAAACAAAGGTATATGTGATATACATGTTATTGATGTGTACCTTACTAGAGCTCGCAGTAGCACCTGGGTATTTGATACTGGTTCTGTTGCTAATATTTGCAACTCGAAACAGGGACTACGGATTAAGCGAATACTGGCGAAGGACAAGGTGATGATGCGCGTGGGAAATGGTTCCAAAGTCAATGTGATCACGGTCGGCATGCTACCTCTACATCTACCATCGAGATTAGTATTAGACCTAAATAATTGTTATTTGGTGCCAGCGTTGAGCATGAACATTATATCTGGATCTTGTTTGATGCGAGACGGTTATTCATTTAAATCAGAGAATAATGGTTGTTCTATTTATATGAGTAATATCTTTTATGGTCATGCACCCTTGAAGAGTGGTCTATTTTCGATGAATCTCGATAGTAGTGATACACATATTCATAATGTTGAAGCTAAAAGATGCAGAGTTGAATGATAGTGCAACTTATTTGTGGCACTCCCGTTTAGGTCATATCGGTGTAAAGTGCATGAAGAAACTCCATACTGATGGACTTTTGGAACCACTTCATTATGAATCACATGGTACTTGCGAACCGTGCCTCATGGGCAAGATGACTAAAACGCCGTTCTCTGGTACTATGGAGAGAGTAACAGATTTGCTGGAAATCATACATACAGATGTATGTGGTCCAATGAATGTTGAAGCTCGTGGCGGATATCATTATTTTCTCACCTTCACAGATGATTTAAGCAGATATGGGTATATCTACTTAATGCAACATAAGTCTGAAACATTTGAAAAGTTCAAAGAATTTCAGAGTGAAGTTGAAAATCATCGTAACAAGAAAATAAAGTTTCTATGATCTGATCGTGGAGGAGAATATTTGAGTTACGAGTTTGGTTTACATTTGAAACAATGCAGAATAGTTTCGCAACTCACGCCACCCAGAACACCACATCGTAATGGTGTGTGCGAATGTCGTAATCATACTTTACTTGATATGGTGCGATCTATGATGTCTCTTACAGATTTACCGCTATCATTTTGGGGTTATGCTTTAGAGACGGCCGCATTCATGTTAAATAGGGCACCATCAAAATCCGTTGAGACGACGCCTTATGAACTCTGGTTTGGCAAGAAACCAAAGTTGTCGTTTCTAAAAGTTTGGGGCTGCGATGCTTATGTGAAAAAGCTTCAACCTGATAAGCTCGAACCCAAATCGGAGAAATGTGTCTTCATAGGATATCCGAAGGAGACTGTTGGGTACACCTTCTATCACAGATCCGAAGGCAAGACATTTGTTGCTAAGAATGGATCCTTTCTAGAGAAGGAGTTTCTCTCGAAAGAAGTGAGTGGGAGGAAAGTATAACTTGATGAGGTAACTGTACCTACTCCCTTATTGGAAAGTAGTACATCACAAAAACCGGTTTCTGTGACACTAATTAGTGAGGAAGCTAATGATGATGATCATGAAACTTCAGAACAAGTTACTACTGAACCTCGTAGATCAACCAGAGTAAGATCCGCACCAGAGTGGTACGGTAATCCTGTTCTAGAAGTCATGCTACTAGATCATGATCAACCTACGAACTATGAAGAAGCAATGGTGAGCCCAGATTCCGCAAAATGGCTTGAAGCCATGAAATCTGAGATGGGATCCATGTATGAGAACAAAGTGTGGACTTTGGTTGACTTGCCCAATGATCGACAAGCAATTGAAAATAAATGGATCTTCAAGAAGAAGACTGACACTGACGGTAATGTTACTGTCTACAAAGCTCGACTTGTCGCAAAAGGTTTTCGACAAGTTCAAGGAATTGACTACGATGAGACCTTCTCACCCGTACCGATGCTTAAGTCTGTCCGAATCATGTTAGCAATTGCCGCATTTTATGATTATGAAATTTGGCAGATGGATGTCAAAACTGCAATCTTGAATGGATTTCTGGAAGAAGAGTTGTATATGATGCAGCCGAAAGGTTTTGTCGATCCAAAAGGAGCTAACAAAGTGCGCAAGCTCCAGCGATCCATTTATGGACTGGTGCAAGCATCTCGGAGTTGGAATAAACGCTTTGATAGCATGATCAAAGCATTTGGTTTTGTACAGACTTTTGGAGAAGCCTGTATTTACAAGAAAGTGAGTGGGAGCTCTGTAGCATTTCTGATATTATATGTGGATGACATATTGCTAATCGGAAATGATATAGAATTTCTGGGTAGCATAAAGGGATACTTGAATAAGAGTTTTTCAATGAAAGACCTCGGTGAAGCTGCTTACATATTGGGCATTAAGATCTATAGAGATAGGTCAAGACGCTTAATTGGACTTTCACAAAGCACATACCTTGACAAAGTTTTGAAGAAGTTCAAAATGGATCAAGCAAAGAAAGGATTCTTGCCTATGTTACAAGGTGTGAAGTTGAGTAAGACTCAATGCCCGACCACTGCAGAAGATAGAGAGAAAATGAAAGATGTTCCCTATGCTTCAGCCATAGGCTCTATCATTTATGCAATGCTATGTACCAGACCTGATGTGTGCCTTGCTATAAGTCTAGCAGGGAGGTACCAAAGTAATCCAGGAGTGGATCACTGGACAGCGGTCAAGAACATCCTGAAATACCTGAAAAGGACTAAGGATATGTTTCTCGTATATGGAGGTGACAAAGAGCTCATCATAAATGGTTACGTTGATGCAAGCTTTGACACTGATGCGGACGATTCTAAATCGCAAACCGGATACATATTTACATTAAACGGTGGAGCTGTCAGTTGGTGCAGTTCTAAACAAAGCGTCGTGGCGGGATCTACATGTGAAGCAGAGTACATAGCTGCTTCGGAAGCAGCAAACGAAGGAGTCTAGATGAAGGAGTTCATATCCGATCTAGGTGTCATACCTAGTGCATCGGGTCCAATGAAATTCTTTTGTGACAATACTTGTGCAATTGCCTTGGCAAAGGAATCTAGATTTCACAAGAGAACCAAGCACATCAAGAGACGCTTCAATTCCATCCGGGATCTAGTCCAGGTGGGAGACATAGAGATTTGCAAGATACATACGGATCTGAATGTAGCAGACCCATTGACTAAGCCTCTTCCACGAGCAAAACATGATCAGCACCAAGGCTCCATGGGTGTTAGAATCATTACTGTGTAATCTAGATTATTGACTCTAGTGCAAGTGGGAGACTGAAGGAAATATGCCCTAGAGGCAATAATAAAGTTATTATTTATTTCATTATATCATGATAAATGTTTATTATTCATGCTAGAATTGTATTAACTGGAAACGTAATACTTGTGTGAATACATAGACAAACAAAGTGTCACTAGTATGCCTCTACTTGACTAGCTCGTTAATCGAAGATGGTTATGTTTCCTAACCATAGACATGAGTTGTCATTTGATTAACAGGATCACATCATTAGGAGAATGATGTGATTGACATGACCCATTCCATTAGCTTAGCACCCGATCGTTTAGTATGTTGCTATTGCTTTCTTCATGACTTATACATGTTCCTATGACTATGAGATTATGCAACTCCCGTTTACCGGAGGAACACTTTGTGTGCTACCAAACATCACAACGTAACTGGGTGATTATAAAGGTGCTCTACAGGTGTCTCCAAAGGTACATGTTGGGTTGGCGTATTTCGAGATTAGGATTTGTCGCTCCGATTGTTGGAGAGGTATCTCTGGGCCCTCTCGGTAATACACATCACTTAAGCCTTGCAAGAAATTCAACTAATAAGTTAGTTGCAAGATGATGTATTATGGAACGAGTAAAGAGACTTGCCGGTAACGAGATTGAACTAGGTATTGAGATACCGACGATCGAATCTCGGGCAAGTAACATACCGATGACAAAGGGATCAACATATGTTGTTATGCAGTTTGACCGATAAAGATCTTCGTAGAATATGTAGGAGCCAATTATGAGCATCCAGGTTCCGCTATTGGTTATTGACCGGAGACATGTCTCGGTCATGTCTACATTGTTCTCGAATCCGTAGGGTCCGCATGCTTAACGTTACGATGACAGTTTCATTATGAGTTTATATATTTTGATGTACCGGAGGTTGTTCGGAGTCCCGTATGTGATCATGGATTTGACGAGGAGTCTCGAAATGGTCGAGACATAAATATCGATATATTGGACGACTATATTTGGACACCGGAAAGGTTCCGGGTAAGATTGGGACAATACCGGATCACCGAGAGGTTATCGGAACCCCCCGGGAGGTATATGGGCCTTATTGGGCCTTAGTGGAAAGGAGGGGAAAGGAGCAAGGGAGGCCCCCCCCAAGCCCAATCTGAATTGGGAGGGGGCCGGCCCCCCTTTCCTTCCTCCCTCCTTCCTCTTCCTTCCCTCTCCTACTCCTAATAGGAAAAAGGGGAGTCCTACTCCCGGTGGGAGTTGGACTCCCCCCTTGGGCGCGCCACCCTCCTTGGCCGGCCCCTCCTCCACTCCTTTATATACGGGGGCAGGGGGGCAACCCAGAGACACAACAATTGATCATTGATCTCTTAGCCGTGTGCGGTGCCCCCTCCACCATAATCCTCGATAATATTGTAGCAGTGCTTAGGCGAAGCCCTGCGATGGTAGAACATCAAGATCGTCACCACGCCATCGTGCTCACGGAACTCATCCCCGACACTTTGCTGGATCGGAGTCCGGGGATCGTCATCGAGCTGAACTTGTGCAAAAACTCGGAGGTGCCGTAGTTTCGGTGCTTGATCGGTCGGGCCGTGAAGACGTACGACTACATCAACCACGTTGTTATAACGCTTCTGCTTCCGGTCTACAAGGGTACGTAGACAACACTCTCCCCTCTTGTTGCTGTGCATCACCATGATCTTGCGTGTGCGTAGGAAATTATTTGAAATTACTACGTTCCCCAACAAAAACCCAGTTAATGTATAAAAATGTCCTAACAAACCCCAAAAAATTCCAAAATTGAACACAACACTCCTATTATTCTATGTTGACACTCAAAATTTTTTGAAAGCAATAATAGGCAACGGATATCATTTCATCGCCAAAGGTGGCACGTTCCCTACCAAAACCATCATGCTTGTTGTGAGAAGCTCTGGTTTGTGAGAAGCTTATACCCAAACCTGCCCCAAATGGGACGAAAATATTTACCATGGCATGTTGATGCCGCTCCATGATAGCATGCCAAGTTTAATGAATTTCAAACGAGTTTTGGATTTACTAGAATTTAAAAACCAGGTATCTCAATGTTTGCGCCCAAGTGACGGTGGCATGGTGTGTGACATTCATTCCCATTTCTTGCATTGGACCTAAGCATGCAACCAAGGACACATATTTGATTTTTTTCAACCCATTTATATACACGGGAGCATTTCCATGTAGTTCTAATTAGAATTATGCACCTGAAATGCCTACAAAACCAACTTAATGTATAAAAATGTCCAAACGACCCCTGAATAATTCCATTTTTTTGATGACACACCTATAGTTGCATGTTCACTGCAGATAAAAGTTCTAGCAATTCAAACACCATCCTTTGTAGTTGTGACCCCATTACGTAATTCAAATCAAGACGATAAATCAAGTAGATCGCACATAGTTTATTATCACCAACCGTGTGAGATGCAGCACAAAATATTTTGGAGCACCATCGGTGTATATTACGCCTATGGCTTTGCCGGGGGACTAATCCACGAGCACCTATGGGACCGACGGACCGAGTCCCTTTCGGTTCGGCGGGGGCGAGGGTCGCACGAAGAGCGGATCGAGGCGAAGCACACGAGCGGTTTACCCAGGTTCGGGCCGCACGAATGCCTAAAACCCTACTCCTGCTTTGTGGTGTGTATTGAGTTCTTGCTCGGGAGCGCGGAGCGCTACAGCACACCCCAGCAGCTAACGAGACCGAGCCTGAGTGTTCTCCCCCTCCCTCCCCTCCCCTACGTTGCGCATGGGCCTCCTTTTATATGCTCAAGGGGTCACCGACAGGTGGCAACGTAGACAAGGGTAAGAATGGAAAGGTGTTGCGGTTGGTACAACTACCCGCTATAGTGTATCATACCTAACCCTGACGGAGGGGACAAAGGCATTAAATGCTCGTCTGCATCGTCTAAATAGTGCAAAAGGGACCGTCAGGGACGCCACCGCTTGCCACGATGGCAATCTTGTCAGCACCGCTTGCCACCGCGCACCGCTGGCTGCACAGCCTCCCGCCACGTATGCCTGGAAGGGTCCCAGAGCGACACGTTGGTGGATGTGCTAGAGCGCGGGCACAGAGTGATGGCTTTCTGCGGCAAGCGCCTTGCCGCGGTTGTTGTCTTTTCGCGTCCGGGAGCTTGTCGCTCACCGGGCCTTGCCGGAACGCGTGGCACGTCGCGGCAAGTTCCTTGAGATGCCTTGGTTGGCCTTCCCGGCAAGCTCCTCTTGCCGGGGTCTTGTCTCCTTAAGCGCCTTGCCTTGGTTGGCCTTCCCGGCAAGCTCCTCTTGCCAGGGTCTTGTCTCCTTAAGCGCCTTGCCTTGGTTTGGATACTTTGTTCTTGAATGGCTCCAAAGGAACCACGGAGGACCTTGGCGGTCACCCGGCAAGCCTTGTCGCGGGATGCTGCGACTGCCCGTGCACAAGTTCGGGGTACTAAGGTGCCCCTACTCTAGTACACCGACAGGAGCCCCCGGGCCTGGGCCATACACAGTGCCGAGCGCTGTTGGGCCAGGCCCCAAACAGGGCACGGGCATGCGCGGCCTAGGTTACGCCGTATCTCTCCCCGTATCCACCGCGCCCTCCCCGAACGGCACACGTTGAATGCGGCGTCGTGGGAGAGATCGTGGGTGGTTTCTTTATTCGGAAAGGCGGAATGTACGCCCCCTCCCTCTTTATAAGCAGGGGAAACAGAGGTAGTTCGCCCATTCGCCGATTGCTACTCCAGTCTCGGAAATCTCCGCCGCCCCCTCGTCTTCCTGAATTTGAAAAAGAGCAGCGCCCTGCCCCCCATCGCCACCAGCACCACCGACGCCGTCGACCTCCTCCACCACTTTCGCCATGGCTCCGAAAGCCGACAAGGGGAAGGTTGTGAAGTCGACCGAGGCGCAGCGGCTTGTGGCGCTGCGAAAGGAGCGGGCAGTCTTCCCCCCCAAGCTCGCCGCGAGGGAGCTGAGGGAGAACTACTACCTCTTCTGGTCGACGGAGACGCGAGCGCACCCGCGCACGAAGGTACTTCCAGCTGCCGCCTGGAAGACGGCTCCAAATGGATATCCTTTCTTCGCCTTGTTCTTCTACTGCGGGCTCTGCCCGCCCTTTTCTGAGTTCTTCTGCGATATTATGAACACCTACGGGTTCCACCTCCTTGATTTCACCCCCAATGTTGTTCTGACCATGGCAGTTTTCGCACATCTCTGCGAAAACTTTGTCGGAGTCCATCCCAATGTAGCCCTTTTTCGCCACTTATTTATGCCCCGAGTAGAGAGAGGAGAGCCTTTATCCGGCGGAATCGCCTGGATCTCGAGGGCCGGCAAGAAGGACACTTATCTGGAGGGAGAGTTCCGCGACAAGTGGGAGGAATGGAGAGCATACTGGTGCTAGATTGACGAGGAGAACCCGCAGCCGTTTACCGCCCGTCGCCAAACCCCAGTAGCACGCGGTAGTGATTGGAGTGACGTGGCCCCGGAAGACGATAGGCTGAAGATTGCCGTCACCCGGATCCTACGCCTCAGGCTTGCCGGGCTCACTATAGGCGCTGTTGGCGCAGATTTTCTTCGTCGCCGCATCGCCCCCCTGCAGGAACGGGGGAGACCCGCCTAGGAGTTCAAGAATGCGGCGGATATCATGAGGCTGCGGCCGGGCCTCAACTTCAACTTCACTGTTCTGGAGCTTAATGCGATGCTCCAGGAGCTGTTCAAGTATGACCCTCAACATCCCGAAGTGTTCAGGTTGCCGGGGGGTGTCGTTCCGCTATGCAACAACTCCGCGCTCGACCGCATCCGTGCAATGATGCCGCTGTGCGATTCGCATGGAATTGTCCCAACTTGGCAAGAACCTGCAGACAACGTCGTGCAGCAATTCTTCGATGGCTTGGTAGAAGTGTCGATCCGCTCCGACGAAAAGGATAGCCTCACCCGCGATACCACCGATGCGGAGATGATATGCATCGCCACTAGGCTGGAAGAGGCGGCGGCAGCCACAGCCGCGGTCGAATTTGGATTCATCATGGAGGAGGCAGATGCAGCAGAGGCGGCAAGCCGTGCCGAGCGAGAGGAGCCCGTCGGCGAGAAAGAACTTGCCGGGCGTGGCGTCGGGTCGAACGAGCCCGCCGAGGATACGAGCGGCTCGCTGGAGATCAACTCCTCTTCCTCCTCATCTTCGGGCAGCTCGCCGCAAGCAGAGCCTCCATCCCCACCAAGAAGGCGTCTCCGCAAGGCCGGTGACGTAGCGGAGCGGCAGGCGAGCCAACAGTCACCGCGCCGTGTGACACGCTCCACAGCGGCAAGCACTGTTGCCGCGGGAGCACCTCACGCTGCGACGGCAACTGGAGCGGGGCCCTCCCGGACCACCGCTTCTGCTCCTGTCGCTTCTCACGCCGCGACGGCAGCCGGAGCGGGGTCGTCTCAGGCCACCACCACTGTTCCCGCCATGCGGCCAAGGGAAACTACTCCTCCGCCTCCTCGCGCCGGACGTGAGCCGGACTTCGACTTCTCCGCGTTCAGCTCCAATGAAGAAGAAGAAGAGTAAGATTCTCTTGTTGTACTTGTAGTTCTTCAATTCTTGCTGTTTTGTCTTGTATCTCATTTGCTTTACTCTGAACTTGTTCCTCTTTAGGACTCTGTCCCAGAGAGCAGCAAAGAGAGCCAAGGTCCCGGTGATTGTCATCGAGGACGAACCCTCTGCGACAGCAGGGGGTGCGCCCGAGACAACCTTGCCGGACCCGGCAACTGTTCTCCAGAGCAGCCCCCAGAGTAAGTATATGGTTTGCTTTCCGCTGTTAGGCGCGCATGGATACCCTTTCTTTGCTGACATCTGACTGTTGGTTTGTGTAGGAGCAGAGCAGCCCCACCAGGAGCCAAGGGAGAGTCCTCCGGCAAGGGAGAGTTATCCGGTAAGGGAGAAGTCTCCGGCAAGGGAGAGTTCTCCGACAAGGGGCAGCACCAGCGGCCCCCCGACGGCGGAGACCACGACTGCAGAACCCGGTACAGGTAATCCTTTCGCTTCAAAACTCCCCTTGGGTTCTTTTTCTTTTGATCTTCTTGGGTATTTGCTTGACTCTTCTCCCTTTTCCGGCTGTCAGACCCATCTGCTACGGAGCCGATGGAGACCGAGGTTGCCGCCGACGACGCCGCTGCCACCAAAGAAGCAGCCGGTGCTGTCGGTCCCGCCGGCGCAGAGGCTGCCAAGGCTGCCACCGCAGCGACTGGCGAGGGGTCTGGTGATTGCACTGACGGCCCTGAGGCTGCAGGAGCGCCAGGCGCTACGTCGACCGCCGACCCGTCCGCCGCTGCCGCAGCGCCAGGCTCCGAAGAGCCCCAGCCAGGCGTCTACTTGAAGGCCGGCGATGGCATCTTCATCAACCTCCCCTGGGCGTCAAGCTCCAGGGCGCCGGTCAAGGGAGAGATCTTCGACGGGGAGGTGCTCGCCTCTGCTGGGTTGACACTGGTTGACGTGCCGAGCAGCAGCAGTAACGAGCCTGAGGAGGAGCGGCTGCTGCGGAAGTTGTTGTCGATCTACCGTGCGCGGCAAGCCAAGCAGGAATCCCGCGAGGCGCTTGTCGCGAAGGCGGGAGCGGACATCGAGAAGCGCGCGGAGGGGCTCCGGAGTCTCAACCAGGAAGCTCTCCGGTCCCTGGCAGAGGAGCGGGAGCAACTCGCCGAAGCGCATAAGGCCTTCTTCCTCGAGAAGGCCGAAGTTGAAGAGCAACAGCGGCTTGTCGCTGAGAAGCTGTCTGCGCAGGAGGGCGAGCTGGCGCAGCGGAAGTTCAACCTTGACGCACACAAGGAGGAGCTTGCCGCGCGCGAGCGAACATTCGGCGGAGCCCTCAAGCAAGCGGAGGATGCTGCCGCAGCTGCCGAGGCCGCCAAGAAGGAGCTGGAGACGAAGGTGGCGCAACTGGAGGCTGATCTCAAGGCGAGTGGTGAAGAGCTTGCCGAGAAGGGCAAAGAGCTTGGCGCCGCCAAGGACTCCAACGCAGATCTTGAGTTGAAGCTGACCACTTTGACCAAGGCGTTGGACGGCGCCAAGGAGCAGGAGGTGGCCTTGAAGGAGGAGATCAAGGCCGACAAGGCACTGCTGGCGAGTGTTGCCGCCGCCCAGACAAGGCAACGCAGATCTTGAGAATGTGGAGCACTGGACGGAGAGTCTCGTGAGTGCTGCCGCAGATATCAACAGGGAGCTGGCGCAGCTGGGGGTGGAGGATCTCGGGTATCCATCTGATGAGAACCTCCAACCCAGCGCCAAGCTCACCTTGTTCTTTAAAGGCGTGGCGATGGCCCTCCAGCGGCTCCGGGAGAAGATCCCAAAGCAGCTGGCCGATGAGTCGCGCAAGATCTGCGCGGGAGCTCTTCAAAAGGTGTTGATGAAGGTGGCCTTCCGCAACCCGGGCCTCAACCTCACCAACGTCCTCAAGACCCTGCCGCCGGATGCTGATCTGGAGGCGCTCAAGACCCTTGTTGCACCCATTGTGGACAAGGTGAGCGGGATCAAGAGGATCGAGGGCGATCGCGTAGACTAGGCCGCCCGCTTTCTTCTTTTCTTGTCGCTGCTTGTCATGTTATGAAATCAATCTGTTAGAGCCACGGCAAGCTATCTTGTAATATAACTCTATTCCGGGTAATGATTGCAATGTTATTCCCTTTACTTGATTCCTCCCTTTGTATGTTTTTTTACCCTACGCTTTTAGGGAACTTGCCGGTGCAGGCACCTGAGCCACGAGCGCTGAGTGCGGGACGTCAGCAGCCTGCTGGCGGTGCCGCTACCGACAAGAAACCTTGTCGCAACTAGTTGCAGCTCACTTAAGTTGTTGAGCGGACTCGAAACAAAGTAAGGGCGCAACTAGCTACGAGTTGGTTCCTCCGCGCACAGGTTTTCCATACAAAGTGCGGTCGTTCAAGGGAGATAACTTAAATTTTTTAAAAATATGATTGCTCAAACTTTGGCAACTTAGCTTTTCTGTTGTTTGCTTCCCGGTAAGGTGAAACTTTCTTGAACGACGCCTGGTTCATACCATTATCTTCTCCTTTCCTCCCGGCAAACTTGTGGGCGAGGGAACCTTCCTTTCCTTGAGAAAAAAGAAAGAAGAGAAAATAAAGATATGGAGCCTTACGGCTCGTTATTGCTTACCGGGGAGTAGGTGCTGCACAAAGTTTCAGATCACATATGCAAAAAATAGAAAGCATGAAATCGACAAGATGTGCGGAGCATATGAGCTTTACTTATGGACGGGGTCTGCGCCCGGCTTTGTACAAAGGATTACATGCAACAGCGGCAAGACTTGTACAAAAGGTGGTTGCCGGAACAGGTTCCGACAACCGCGCCTTACGGGTAAAACTTACGAAGATGCTCAATGTTCCAGGAATTGCTCACCGGAATGCTATCTTCGGTCTCAAGGCGGACAGCGCCAGGCCTAGTGACTCGTTTCACCCGGTAAGTGCCTTCCCACTTTGGCGTCAACTTGTTGGAATTCTTGGCGGACTGAACACCCCGAAGAACAAGGTCACCTTCCTCGAGACTTCTGGCGTTAACTTTGCGGCTATGGTAGCGGCGCAAAGCTTGCTGGTAGCGAGCAGCTCGTACAGCAGCCTGAAGACAATCTTCCTCAAGGAGTAGCGCGTCATCTTGTCGCAGCTGCTCTTGCTCAAGCTCATCATAAGCGAGCACTCGAGGTGACCCGTATACGAGTTCCGTGGGGAGAACTGCCTCTGCTCCATAGACTAGAGCAAAAGGTGTCTGGCCAGTGGCTCGATTTGGCGTCGTCCTGATCGACCAAAGAACCACCGGCAGCTCCTCGATCCAGTTTCTTCCGCACTTGTGCAGCCTGTCGAAAGTCCTGGTCTTGAGCCCACGCAACACTTCAGTATTCGCCCTCTCCGCTTGACTGTTGCTTCTCAGGTGAGCAACAGAAGCAAAGCAGACCTTGGCGCCAAGATCTTGGACGTACTGCATGAAGGTGCGGCTCGTGAATTGCGTACCGTTGTCGGTGATTATCCTGTTAGGTATCCCGAAGAAGCAAACAATCGACCTGAAGAACTTGACTGCTGACTGTGCTGTCACCTTCCTCACTGGTTCCACTTCCGGCCACTTTGTGAACTTGTCGATTGCAACGTACAAGTACTCAAAGCCCCCGACTGCTCGGGGAAAGGGGCCGAGGATGTCGAGCCCCCAGACCGAAAATGGCCAGGATAAAGGGATCGTCTGGAGAGCTTGAGCTGGTTGGTGTATCTGCTTGGAATGGAACCGGCACGCTTCACACTTGGTTACTTGTGCAGTTGCATCCTGGAGGGCTGTCGGCCAAAAGAAACCTTGCCGGAATGCTTTGCCGGCAAGTGCTCTTGCGCCAATGTGGTGACCACATATGCCTCCATGTATCTCTGCCAACAGCTTTTGTCCGTCTTCCCGGTGAATACACTTCAATTTCACACCATTGAGTCTTCTTCTATACAGTGTCTTGTCGACAAACTGGTACATACTTGACTGCCGGGCTACTCTTTTCGCTTCTTCTTGCTCTTCGGGAAGTTCTCCTGTCTGAAGGAAACGGACAATCTGCTGTGCCCATGCTGGAGCTTGTGGCTCGACAACAAGGACTAAAGGCAAATCTGCTGCTGCGAGAACATCCGCTTCTATGGCAAGAACCTGCGGCTCCGCCGGAGCTTGACGTTCCCCGGCAAGCTTGCCGGAGCAAAACTTGTCGGGAGCTTCTGCTTCAACGGAACAAACCCTTGGGCTTGCCGGAGCAGATTGCTCCTCAGCGCAAGGCAAATCTGTTGCTGCGGGAACGTCCACTTCTACGGCGAGAACCTGTGGCTCTGCCGGAGCTTGACGTTCCCCGACAAGCTTGCCGGAGCAAAACTTGTCGGGAGCTTCTGCTTCAACGGAACAAACCTTAGGGCTTGCCGGAGCAGATTGCTCCTCAGCGCTCTTGGCGTTGATCTTGGGGACCTTCTTGGCGGCGGCTTCGGGAAGCTCGGCCGGAAAATAGTCACCAGAAATCAACTTTCTCTTCTTGCTCTGTCCAATTGATGGCGTTACAGATGGTTGAGTCAGCTTGAGCACAAAGATCCCTGGTTCCATAGGTAACTTAAGTGTCGCGCACTTTGATAGCCCATCGGCAATGGCGTTCTGAGCTCTTGGAACATGCTCCATCTATAGGCCGTCAAAGTGCTCTTCTAGCTTTCTCACTTCGTCGACATAGGCTTCCATCAACGGACTCTGATAGCTCTTGTTCACTTGGCGGACGACAAGCTGCGAGTCACCCCTGACAATGAGCTTCTTGATTCCAAGGTCTGCCGCGATTCTGAGACCGGCAAGCAAGCCTTCATACTCTACAGTATTGTTTGTTGCTTGCTCCTTGGGAAAGTGCATCTGGACTACGTACTTGAGGTGCTCTCCGGTGGGTGCGACAAGCAGCACGCCAGCGCCGGCGCCTTGCAGCGAAAAGGCACCATCAAAGTACATCAGCCACTCTTTGCTTGCTTCCTCGACGGGGATGCTCGTTCCTGGAATTTCTTCATCTGGTGTTGGCATCCATTCTGCTATGAATTCCACCAATGCTCTGCTTTGGATAGTTGAAGTACTCTCAAACTTGAGGCCAAAGCTTGACAGGTCCAGTGCCCACTCAACAATCCTGCCTGTCGCTTCTGGATTCTGTAGTATCCTCTTCAGCAGAAAACGAGTGACAACTGTGATCTCATGTGCTTGGAAGTAATGGCGCAACTTTCTCGAGGCCATGAGAAGGCCGAAAAGCAATTTCTGCACGCCAGAGTACCTTGACCTAGCCCCCTGCAGAAGGGAACTGACAAAGTAAACTGGGCGCTGTACCATTCTCTTCTGTATCTCCTCGCGCGTCTGCGCAGATCCATCCTTGTCGGGACCAGAGCTTGTCGGGGAAGCCCCCTGCTTGTCGCTGGATGCGCCTGCCGCGGTTGCTGGCTCGTCATCTGCCTCCCTCTCTGCTACTAACGCAGCACTAACCACTTGATTGGTTGCCGCTATATACAGTAGCAACTTCTCTTGTGGCTTAGGTGCGATAAGTGTTGGAGCGGAGGACAGGTATCTCTTCAAGTATTGCAGCGCAGCCTCCGCTTCCGGAGTCCATTTCATTGGACCTTCCTTCTTCAATATTTTGAAAAACGGCAGGGCGTGCTCAGCAGACCTAGAGATAAACCTGCTGAGAGCAGCCACGCAACCGGCAAGTCTTTGCACATCCTTGACGCGCTTTGGTGCTTCAATCTGCTCAATGGCCTTGATCTTGTCGGGATTGGCTTCGATTCCCCGCTGAGACACGAAGAACCCGAGAAGCTTGCCGGAGGGGACTCCAAACACACACTTCTCGGGGTTGAGCTTGAGGCTGATCTTGCGCAGATTTGCAAAGGTCTCGTCTAAGTCTTGAATCAGAGTTGCCTTGTCCTTGCTCTTGACCACTATGTCATCCATGTAGGCTTCCACATTTCTGTGTATTTGTGGCTGAAGAGCGACATGGACTACTCTTGCAAATGTTGAACCAGCATTTTTTAATCCAAAAGGCATCCGTATGAAACAATACTTGCCACGTGGAGTGATGAATGCGGTCTTCTCCTCATCCTCTTCTGCCATGAAGATCTGATGGTATCCTGAGTATGCGTCAAGAAATGAAAGCAAATCACATCCGGCCGTGGAGTCAACAATCTGGTCAATGCGCGGCCAAGGAAATGGGTCTTTGGGGCAAGCTTTGTTAACATCAGTAAAGTCAATACAAAGTCTCCATTTACCGTTCGCCTTGCGCACGACTACAGGATTGGCCAACCACGTAGGATGGAGCACTCCTCTGACAAGGCCTGCTGCTTCCAACTTCTTGATCTCTTCTGCGATGAATTCTTGGCGCTCCACTGCTTGCTTCCTGACCTTCTGCTTGACGGGCCGCGCATGAGGACAAACGGCAAGATGGTGCTCAATTACTTTCCTGGGAACACCGGGGATGTCAGACGGTTGCCATGCAAACACGTCGATGTTCGCCCGCAGGAAAGCAATGAGTGTGCTTTCCTATTTAGGGTCGAGAGTGGCACCGATGGTGAAGGTACCACCAGTGCCGTCCTCCTTGGCGGACACCTTCTTGGTCTCTGGCGGAGCTGCCATTGTCTTCTTACACTTGCCGGTGGAGCTCGATGGTGCGTCCTCGACGGCAGCGCAGCACTCCGGAGAGGTGCGCTTGCCGGAGTGGGCATCAGAACTCTTGCCGGACCTGGTCTTCTTCTTCCCCCCGGGAGCTTCAATGGCAGGTGACTTGTGATCTGTTGCGGCTGCCGCTTCCCGGTAGATCTTGTCGGCGCAGATAAGAGCATCCTTCTTGTCGCCAGGGACAGATATGACACTTATCGAGCCTGGCATCTTCAGCATGTTGTATGCGTAGTGAGAGGCTGCCATGAACTTGGCGAGTGCTGGATGGGCGAGTATCCCATTGTAAGGCAATGGAAAATCGGTAACGTCAAAAGTGACCCTCTTAGTCCTGAAGTTCACCTCGCTGCCAAATGTTACTGGCAACATGACCTTCCCCTTCGGCTTGCTCCTTCCCGGGTTGATTCCTTGGAATGTGCCGGTCTCTTCAAGCTCGCTGTCAGGGATCTGGAGTTTCTGGAGTACAGCGGAGGAGATCAGGTTCAAGCCGGCCCCGCCGTCAACTAGCATCTTAGTGACTGTGAGGTTGCGGATAGTTGGTGAAACCAACATCGGCAAGCACCCGACCACAGTTGTGCGATCAGGGTGGTCCTCAATATCAAAGATGATAGGCGTGCTGGACCATTTCAGAAGCTTGCGTGACTCGACAGGCGGTTCTGCCGCATTGACTTCCCACACCCACTGCTTGAGTTGGCGGTGCGAAGTATGCAAAGAAGCACCGCCGTCAATGCACAAGTCCTCTGTGGCTTTCTGGAACTCCTGCTCACTGGTCTGGACATCATCCATGTCTTCGTCGTCGTCGTCGTCTTCATCCTTGTCGCGGCCGCGGGGAGGTCTGTCTCCTTGCCGCTGCTTGGCCTTGCCGCGACGTCCTCCCCGGCCGGCGCACTTCTTGTCGGATTCTCCAGCGCCTTCTTGGGCCCTCTCCTTGTCACGTCGCTCGTATTCAGCTTTTTGCTTCTGGACAAGCTGCTCGACATTCTTGCAGCTCTGGAGGTCATGGCCCTTGGTGCGGTGGATCTTGCAGTACTGCTTGTCGGTGCCGTCCTGCTTGTCGGCGACTGCCACAGCCTGGCAGTTGGTGCATGCGGCAATCTCCTTGCCGGAGCTACCAGCTTTGGCTTTGTTGGCGCCACCTTCGTTGCCGGACTGCTCAACGACTAGCACATCTTTGCCTTTCTTCTTCCTGTTGTTCCGCCGCCGGTTTTTCTTTGCCGAGGCAGCATCCTCGCTGTCAGATCCTTCTGCTCCTGTATTCTCCCCGGGGAGTTTCCTCCCTTCCTCAGCACGTGCACACTTGTTGGCTAGGGCATACAGCTCACTGACGTCTCTGATCCTACACATCGCCATCTCCTCCCGCATCCTGCGGTTACGCACGTTCTGATGGAACGCGCTGATGACCGCGGCAGGGTGGACATCTGGGATGTTGTGCTGTACACGGCTGAATCTCTGAATGTACTTGCGCAGGGGCTCTCCTTCCTTCTGGGCGAGCAGATGAAGGTCACTCTCTTGGCCATGGGATTTGTGGCCGCCTGTAAAGGCGCCGACAAACTGATGGCATAGGTCTGCCCAGGAGGATATGGAGTTGTCCGGCAAGTGCATGAGCCAGGACCTGACGTTGGGCTTGAGCACCAGCTGGAAGTAGTTGGCAAGGATCTTGTCGTCTCGCCCCCCGGCAGCCTGCACCGCGATGGCGGGATCTCCAACGGATGCGACTTGCCGTCGTACTTCTCTGGTACGTCTGGCTTGAAATTCTTCGTGCTGGGCCACTGGACTTGCCGCAGCTCACGAGTAAACGCAGGGCAACCTACCGCGTACGGCAAGTCGCCTGGTTCCTCTGGCGCATGCATGTCGACAGAGGGCCCAGCGCACTGGTCCGATTGACGTCGTGCTTCTCTTCGGTGCTCGATGCGAGTACGAGCGTCTTCTTGCTGTCGTTCATGAAGAA
Source organism: Triticum dicoccoides (assembly GCF_002162155.2). NCBI lineage: Eukaryota > Viridiplantae > Streptophyta > Magnoliopsida > Poales > Poaceae > Triticum > Triticum dicoccoides. The sequence continues at coordinate 160,871,954 of NC_041380.1, read as the reverse complement.
CTTGGCGCTGATCGCGACGAGCTCGTGGATCTGATGACGCGGTGGAGTCGCTGTTGAGGTGGATCCGGCGAGTCGGCGATCTTGGCCTTCGGGGCGGAGAGTGCACAGTGGTTGCACCCCCACCAGTCTTGTCGCCACCGGCTCGTGCCTGGCTGACTTGTCACGGCTGCGACGTGCTCGGCTGCCGTTGAGTGTCACCGTTGGCGAAGCCGATGAGACTCTGAATGGTGACCCTCCAGTCGTCGATCTTGTCTGCCGTTGGAGGGTAGTCCAGGAGTAGTTGAGCTCGCGCCAAAGCTTCTGCTAGAGTGGCGGGTGGCGGTGGCGAACGATGCGAGGAGCGGGATATGCTCGGACTTCTAACTATGTTAGAAGGACCAGTATCCCGTCTAGGCGACCGCGCCTCGCTCGTGCCAGCATGTTGGCGTGCATGCTGGTCTTGAGCACCCCGAGATCCACCAGCTCGATCTTGATCCAGCAAATGCATGGTACCGTGAGTACCATGACGCTGCCGGTCCCGTGCCTCCTGAGATGGGCGCGGTGCATGTACGGACGCCGAGGTCTTGGAGTGCTCCCGGTCGTTGTGGGAGCCGGCTACGCCGCCGATGGGCAGCGCGGCCTTGTCCTTGGACCTGGCAGCACCATGAGCTCCCTCGTCGACACCCACTCTTCCGCCGGCGTCTGCCCCATCAACCGTTTGCTCCGGCGGTGGTGGGTTCGGCGCGGACGGAGCAGCTGCCTCCGAAGCCTTCTTCTTCGGCGGCATGTCGATGAAGATGATGAAGATCTAGCTCGTGTGAGCGTCGGATCTGGTTCACACAACCTCGACGCCCCCTACCTGGCGCGCCAAAGATGTCGGGGGACTAATCCACGAGCACCTATGGGACCGGCGGACCGAGTCCCTTTCGGTTCGGCGGGGGCGAGGGTCGCACGAAGAGCGGATCGAGGCGAAGCACACGAGCGGTTTACCCAGGTTCGGGCTGCACGGATGCGTAAAACCCTACTCCTGCTTTGTGGTTTGTATTGAGTTCTTGCTCGGGAGCGTGGAGTGCTACAGCACACCCCAGCAGCTAACGAGACCGAGCCTAAGTGTTCTCCCCCTCCCTCCCCTCCCCTACGTTGCGCATGGGCCTCCTTTTATATGCTCAAGGGGTCACCGACAGGTGGCAACGTAGACAAGGGTAAGAATGGAAAGGTGTTGCGGTTGGTACAACTACCTGCTACAGTGTATCATACCTAACCCTAACGACAGGGGGCAAAGGCATTAAATGCCCGTCTGCGTTGTCTAAATAGTGCAAAAGGGACTGTCAGGGACACCACCGCTCGCCACGATGGCAATCTTGTCAGCGCCGCTTTCCACCGCGCACCGCTGGCTGCACAGCCTCCCGCCACATACGCCTGGAAGGGTCCCAGAGCGACACATTGGTGGATGTGCTGGAGCGCGGGCACAGAGTGATGGCTTGCCGCGGCAAGCGCCTTGCCACGGTCGTTGTCTTTTCGCATCCGGGAGCTTGTCGCTCATGGGGCCTTGCTGGAACGCGTGGCGCGTCGCGGCAAGTTCCTTGAGATGCCTTGGTTGGCCTTCCCGGCAAGCTCCTCTTGCCGGGGTCTTGTCTCCTTAAGCGCCTTGCCTTGGTTGGCCTTCCCGGCAAGCTCCTCTTGCCGGGGTCTTGTCTCCTTAAGCGCCTTGCCTTGGTTTGGATACTTTGTTCTTGAATGGCTCCAAAGGAACCACGGAGGACCTTGGCGGTCACCTGGCAAGCCTTGCCGCGGGATGCTGCGACTGCCCGTGCACAAGTTCGGGGTACTAAGGTACCCCTACTCTAGTACACCGACAGGCTTACGCGAGAAGGTGCGTCGGCTACAGGCCACAGCCGGTGTGTCAAGCACCCTAGTTCACTCCCCAAATAACATTTCATTGTTCATTCGTCGCCGGTGAAAGATGGGGACGTGGACCCACGTCGTGAGGGAAACTTCGGCGGCCCACTCCGTAAAGAGCGCGGCTGTAGCCGCCAGGCGCGTGCTAACAAGCTTCGTGAGAGCGACCGCAGTTTGCGTCCGGGCGGCCAAGGTAGCCCAAACGGCCGTTGTTGCTTCTCAGGCGGCGGCAGCAGTATCTGCCTCGGGGATAGCAACTGGCGAGAGCGGCACAGGAGCTGTCTGTTCTGCAGCGGCGGCCTTATCCCTGATGGAGGCCACCCACTACCATCTCGAGGTCGTCCATGCCTAGCTCATGGCGGTCACCGCACAAATCGAACGAAGCTTCTCTAAAAACGGTCGGCAACCCATGGCCGAAGAGTTGGCAATCGCCGAGAGAGTTCGAGTAGCCATCAGTTCCTACGCAGCATACCTTGCCACGCGGGAGCCCGCTAGAGCCCAGATCGCGGCAGCCCACGCCCATCTCGTGGCGGCCTATTCCAAAGATATGGTGGACGCGGATGGCGAGATGCTTGCCGAGTATGGTGCAATTGATGCCATGGGGCCCCTTCCCCAGGAGACCATCGGGCACGAGCTGGACATGGAGGCGGCGGCGGAGATCGACGAGCACCAGTCATAGTAGTACTCTTTGTTTTGTTTAATTAAGAGCGACGGTCTTTAATTTGTTAGAGTAATGTTTAGGTCAGCTAGCTCTGTTTAATTGCTGAACTTGCTCGACTAAGAAGTTAGTCTCCTTTGTGTATCCATATTATGCACTGACATGGATGACCACTGTAACCAGGGAAATTCGAACCAAAATTTTTGACGTTCAAACTCATCACACACGGGTTAAGCTACCTGAATCGTTTGTGATGTTCACATATCGTACACAGTTCTGAATAAGGGACCATGTCTGATGGTACTTCGCGCGCCGATTTTTTCGCTGAAGCGATTCCATATTTTCGGCTTCCGCGGAAATATCTACCTCCCCGCCCCCTCGCCCATACCAAAATCCACATTTCCCCTGTTTCCGCCTTCCTTTCCAAGTTGAAACCTTCACTCCTAGTTTGCAGTGCCGCCTCCTCATCGGCGACCCTCCTCCATGCTGCTCGGCCTCGCCTATCCAGGCAGGTAATCCGCACCCGACCCCCATCCTCCTTCTCCTTCCAAATCCCACATGCCCCGACCTCCGGCGCGACACCTTCCACCAAAATCACCAACCCCTCCACCAAATAAGCGCCGCCCTAAGCCATGGTGCGCGCAGTATAGCCAGGATCCCAAGGACCATTTGGCAGCAGAGAAGCAAATCGCGGCCGCATGCACGGATGAGATCGTGATGGTTGCCATTCGTGTCGACCCCCAGATCTTGGAGGAGCACCTCGCCGTCGAGGCCACCGTCGACGCCTCGCACGCCGACGACGCGACGCAGTTGGCTGTTTCGTTCAATTCTGCAGTGCGATGTTCAATTGTTGTGGTGCATTCTTTTATTGTATACCATGTGAGAAATAAATCTAATTTGGTTGTACTAAATACATGAGAAACAAATACAATTGGTATATTTCCATGTTGTTAAGCATGCTTGGTTTGGTTAACTGTCTAATCTTCTATTAGGAGTATGTTATATTGTGCAGTGTGGTGTGCAGTTAATGTTTGGTTCATTTGTTGTGGGTTTAGCTAACTGCTTGGTTCAATTCTACACTGCGATGTCCAATTGGCGTGGGTAGAATTTTGTATTGTTGTGCATCTAAGGAATAAATCGAATTTGGCTGCACTTAATACATGAGAAATATATACAAGTGCTATATTTCCTAATTCTTAATCATGCTTGGTTTGGATAAATGGGTTTTCTATGTGGCTTGAATTAATCTGATGAATCTGCAATGTGCTTATTTTTCATCAACACATATTTTACTGATAGCATGTGAACTCTTACTTAACCTGATGTCTAACTACCTTATATGTGTTGCAGGAAACAATGGGAAGCACTGAGGTTTACAATCGAGACTAGCACGTGCATGGTCCATTGTCTAATAGCACATTATTGGCCAATTGCAGGAACCATTCTAATATTTAGGTTTTTAACAATTTGGTCTTGCACATGTAGGTCCTGCTGTCAGAGGTTTTGACCCACTGTTCGACCCTCTTTGCATATGGGGAAACGAGTTGTCCATGAATAATAGTCAAGTCAAGAAACTCAGAAAGATTGTTAGGATAAAGAAATTAGCGACAAAAAACAACAAGATCTTTGTTTGCACAATGAAGAAGACATCAGTTCACTACAGGATGGTACTAACTACTATACCTTGCCTTTTGTATTCCTTTGCCCCATTTCCAATATAGAAGATATTTATGCACATCCTTGTTTTCAGGCCTTTCCAAAGAAGTTCACTGACGATTACCTCTCAAACCACCTGTATGGTCAGGAGGCGAGGAAGGTATTCATACAACACCGACGGTTCAATATTGAAGTGTTCCTTAAGAGGACAAAGGATGGACGGTCAATCATCCACAGTCACTGGCCTAAAGTTACAAAGACCTTCAACATCAATGAAGGCTCAATATTCGCCTTCTGCTTTAGCAGTTTTCCAGATGAGATACATCTGTCTACTTTCTCTTCAAAATTGTTTGCATTAGGCCACCTTGCGCAAACATTTACCACATAAAAACTGTGTGTGATGGAAAGCCTTTGCCACACAGTTTCTTCTATGGACTTTGTGTGATGCATTCAATAACGCAAACGATTTAATGGGAAAAATTGTGTGTGATGTACCTATGAACGGAAACGTTTTCCTTGGAGCGACTCTGTGGGATGTACATACGAACGGAAACGTTTAGCAGGGACTGACTGTGTGGGATGTACTTGCGACCGAAAACAATTTTTCCATATAATTGTATTTTTTTTCTCTACTGTACATATTTCCATATTTGAGCGCTCGTCGGTCGCACATGACCTCATTTTGCCGAGCGTGTGTGCCAGGAGGGCATATCCCCGATGGTTTCTGGGTCATGTGGGCAGGACCCCCCCTATCGCCCGCACTCACTTGGCGACGGTTCCAAATGTTGTCGCGGAAAGGGGTTAAAAACGGTTTGTATAGGACCGACGCATACCAGTGTATGCCGTATATCGCACACACCTTCATCTGGCTACCCATTTCTTTTGTTCCTGCTCATCGCAAACAGTTAATTGAACTGAATCGTATGCCCTGCATCGCACATGCAACTAAAATCTGAACTTTGTTTGATGCATCCGTCATCGCAAACGTTTTGCACCTTTTTGACAGGTTTTTTACACCACCGTTTGCGATTATGGCATCGCACATAGTTTCGTCGGAGGGTCTCTGATCGTAGTGTCACATTTGGACCATCTTGCAGTAGTGATGTATGTACATCTAGGCTCGTCAAGTTTAACCCAAGTATTCCGCATGTGCAAAACTGCCTTGCACCTATTGTATCTGAACATAGACCTTATGACACCCGATCATCACGTGGTGTCTCAGCACGACAAACTGTTGCAACGGTGCATACTCAAGGAGAACACTTATACCTTGAAATTTTAGTGAGGGATCATCTTATAATGCTAGGGCCAAACTAAGAAAAATAAGATGCATAAAAGATAAACGTCACATGCAATCAAAATATGTGACATGATATGGCCATCATCATCTTGTGCCTTTGATCTCCATCTCCAAAGCACCATCATGATCTCCATCGTCACTGGCTTGACACCTTGATCTCCATCGTAGCGTCATGGCCGTCTCACCAACTATTGCTTCTACAACTATCACTAACACATAGTGATAAAGTAAAGAAATTACATGGTGTTGTCGGCATTCTGGGAACGGGGGTCCCCAGACTTGCCTTCCTGCGGCCTGCGGCGTGGCTCAAAGGGGGGCCCAGCGCAGCCCATCTTCACCAACACAAACCCAAGACCCTAGCGAGGGGCCAAGCCTCGCGGGGCGGACGACGCGGAGCTTCCTCAGGCGCGGCCTCATCAGGCTGGCTCACGAGGAGGCGGAGAGATCAAGGCGGGGTACCTCACGAGGTGCCCGTGACGCAAGCCATGACGACCGGGGGCGCCAGGCGGGTGCCAGCCCGCGCAGCGTCCTCCCTTCCTCTTTGGTGCAAAGGGGGCAAGCGCAGCCGCGGAGTACCGAGGCATCAGGCAAAGGTTGTCGTTTCGGTGCAACGAGACCAAGACTAGGAGGACTACGAGACGGAGGTCACCGTGGAGCCCAAGACGACGTCATCACCCGAGCTTTGCGCAGGCGAAGACTACTTTTGTCAGCATAGTTGATACTAGCTGTCCCCCTTCAAATTAGCCCGCCATTGTTGGCTCCCTTCCCGCTCGATATTTGGGAAGAGGACCAGGGCCTCTATAAATAGGACCAGCCACCCACAGAGCAAGGGGGTGGGAAGAAGCAAGCAAGCAGGGGGACAGAGACGAAAAGAGAGAGAGAGAGAGAGAGAGAGAGAGAGAGAGAGAGAGAGAGAGAGAGAGAGAGAGAGAGAGAGAAAGGTGACTGAGCTCCTCCCATCAGTTCATCACCCCAGCCAAGAACAGACCCTCGCGAGGCTGTTCTTCCTTGTATTGTTCATCATCATCAGCCCAAGAGGCAATCCACCACACCACAAACTGGAGTAGGGTATTACACCACAACGGTGGCCCGAACCAGTATAAACCCTGTGTCTCTTGCGTTGTTCTTTCCTTAGTTCAGATCCCAGCAAGGCGGAGGGGTGCAGGAAGGTAGGAGGCGAAATCTCCGCGCGCACCCCAGTGTTCGAACCTCAAGGGTCTACCGGAACCCGAAATCCAACATTTGGCGCGCCAGGTAGGGGTGCGCCAGGATTCGTCTTCCACCACCCCGTTCTCCTCCGACCATCACGCCCATGTCCGTCGCTCGTCGGGCCCGCGCTGAGTGCCGGGCCGTGCTCGCTTCCCGCGTCACCCAGACGGCCCCTGTCGGCGGGCGTCCTCGCCGTTCCCCGTCACCTGCCGTCAACGCCGCCACCGGCCCGGTGGGTGACGAGCAGCAAGCATCGTCCCAGCATCCGTCCGTGTGGCAAGACGGCCGCACCGCGACTCCCTCGCTCACTCCAGCTGGTTCTTCGTCCCACGCGCTCAGCGCGCCCACGGAGGCTCGGGCTGCACTCATCGCGGCGAACGAGCTCCTGCGCTACCGTCCCGTCGACAACGTCTACGAAGAATGGCTCGACCGCATCGCCGAGCTCGTCCGTGCCGCAGGGGGCTCTCCTGCGCAGTCCGTTCCACTGCACCGCACCCCGCCCTGCGCGGGCAATGAAGCTCCGGCGGCGCCCCGGCCGCCTCCTCCTCAGGAAGGCGCCATGGCTCCGAGGCGTGTGGCCTCTGGGCGGAACCCGCTCCGTCAGGCGCCAGGGCAGCAAGAGCAGAGCTGTCAAGAAGTCCCTCGCCCGCAAGAAGCTGCTTGGGCGCTCCCTGCTCCAGTACGTCGCGACCATGCTCCTGCTCCCGCGCGTTAAGACCCCGCGCTGCTCCCAGCTGCAGCGCGTGGGGACATGCAAGACCAAGTTCCCCGTCATCCAAGCCCTCTCGTGGCCACAGCAGGCTGCCGCTCCTTCACCGCCGAGCTACGCAACATCGCGTGTCCCGGCAAGTTCAAGCCAGAATTGCCTCCTCGCTATGACGGAACGGCTGACCCTGCGGATTTCCTCCAGCTCTACGAGCTGGGCATCGAAGCTGCCAACGGAGACGAGAAGGTCATGGCGAACTGGTTCCCCATGGCACTCAAGGACGGGGCCCGCACCTGGCTCCTGAACCTGGCTCCAGGCACAATCTCCTCCTGGGACGAGATGCGCACCCGCTTCATCGCCAACTTCCAAGGCACTCGCGACCGGCTACCCGCCATGAGCGACATGCGCCGCATCAAGCAACAACCCGGGGAGACCCTGCAGAAGTACATCCAGCGCCTCAACAACGCGCGCCTCAAGATTCCCAAGGTGACTGAGGAGGCCATCATCTCGGCCTTCTCCGACGGCGTGCGCGACGTCAAGATGAAGGAGGAGCTGGCGATGCATGAAGACCTGTGCACTTCCTTGGAACTGTTCAACCTGGTAACCAAGTGCGCCAGGGCCGAGGAAGGGCGCCTCTCCCTCCTCGAGCTGCCTGCCGCAGACCCAGAAGAGAAGAAGCCCAAGGCCAAGGATGTGAAGCGCAAGAGGGCTGCCGTGCTCGCGGCAGAAGCAGACACCAAGCGGGGCAGAGATCAGCCCGAACCTCCCAAGGGCAGCCGGTACTGTGTGTACCACGACCTCCACACCCACAACACCAACGAATGTCAAGAGCTCCGAGCCATGCGAGAAGGAAGGATCGGTCGTCGCCCTGACCACAGTGACTGGGGCTACGACCGAGGAGGAGGAAGGAATGCAGGACGCTGGGAAGACCGTGGCCCGCGCCAAGGGTGGCGCGATCAACCTCATGAGGATCCCTGGAAAGACCCGCCTCACGAGGGAGGCTGGAGGGATCAGCCTCGCGAGGATCGCCCGCAAGGCAACGCAGGCCTCCCACCGCTGCCACCGCGGCCAAGGAGAAACGAAGACCGCCACCAGGACGAGGGGGCTGGGGGCTTCCAGGAGCCATGCGCGATCGCCTGCATCCTGGGCGGGGCACAAGCCCCAGCCTCTCAGCGCATCTTCAAGCAGTTCGCTCGCGAAGTGAACGCAGTCCTCCCCAGGCTGGAAGCCACGCGCTCTCTCAGGTGGTTGGCATGCGCCATCATGTTCAGCTCAGCAAATCAGCTCAAGTGTGCGGCTACAACCGGAGTTCTCCCGATGCTTTGCTCCCCAATCATCAGCAACGTGGTGGTCACCAAGACCCTCATTGATGGCGGGGCAGGGCTCAATGTCCTGTCCGTGGAAACATTCAACAACCTCCAAGTGCCCTACAGCCAGCTTCAGCAACCAAGTCTTTCTCCGGTGTCACCGACGGCTCCACGGTCCCGATTGGGCAGGTCCGCCTCCCTGTCACCTTCGGGGCACGCGACAACTACCGCACCGAGCTCATCGACTTCGACGTCGCTCACATTCGCCTGTCGTACAACGCCATCCCTGGGTACCCAGCGCTGGCCAAGTTCATGGCCGTAACTCACCACGGCTACAACATCCTCAAGATGCCAGGAAGCGGCGGAGTCATCACGGTGCCATGTGAAGAGAAGGACGCGGTGTGTTCCCTGGAACGAGCCTTTCAGGCCGCGTCACTGGAAGACCCGGATCGTGGAAGTAGGAGGCCTCCCGAGACCGCTCCTAAGAAGAAGAAGACATCGTCCGGCCCGACCTCGCAGGAGGCAGGCCCCTCTGGGCCCGCGCCTGCTCAGGGGGAACCTCCTTCCATCACATAGGAAAGCGCGCCCGGCGCCCTCCTCAGGCAGGACTCGGGGGCTCTCCCCTGGAGGGCCATCGACCTAGCTAGGGTCATGAGGGAGGCGCTTGGGCACCACATGGAGGCGTGTTTCGAAGCACGTTTCCCTCAAGAAGAAGCAAGGCAAGGAGACCCAGACCCTCGGGAGTTCGTCAGCAAGGCCATTCAGGAGCTACATGAGTCAAGAGTCATGAAAGGCGGCCGCCGCCTAACAGAAGTGGCTCCCCATCCAGTCGAGGATGGTGCGCTGCGCGTCTGCATCGACATACTAGGGCTCAACCGAGTCGCCTCTCTGGAGCGCCTCTGGCCCTCGCGAGTGGGGCGCTGCGGAGAGCCACCCCACAGCTACGTTCGCATGCCTTACGGGTTGCCAAATGCGGCTGACACGTACCAGCGCCTCATGAGGGGCATCACGGAGGCACGAGAGCCAGGGTGTTCCGCAGCCCTGGCCGGGATGGAGATGGCCCGTGAGGAGCCACCAGCGCCTCCGGAGCCCCCCGAGGCCCCTGGGCCTGGGGGCTCGTGAGGATCGGCTCCCGCAGCCCACCGAGCCTGCTACATCAACGCTCCTTCATCCTCAACATCATCAGGTGACGTCTTTCGAGTTTTATTTCCATCTGGGAGCGCCCCCCCAGGGCTGCATTATTCCCAGGCTGCGTGGGTCCGTCCCTGCGGCGTGTATCCCTTTTTATTCCATGTTGTTAGCTTACCTTGTTGGGGGCGCCCCTCAGGCAGCATGATCCCCAAGCCGCTCGGGCCAGGCCCAGCGGCATGTATCCCATTTGCGTTTATTTCCGATTATGCGTTAGACCCACCATGCTTGATTATTTGATGCCGGTCCACGGCACCTCTTCTTCTCCATGCCGACCACTTGCATGTTAAAGGGGGGGTACCAGAGCATCGCAACTTAGGGCTCTTACTGGCTCTCCATCCCTCACCCTCTGGCCTTGTCCATGGCATCGCGACGTGGCATACCAGCGACGGCTGAGACCACCTTGAGGGCCGGGACCCGAGGACGTAGAGTGCCGACATCTAACCAAATTTACAGGGACACATCACAAGATAAGGCCCAGTGCCAGGCGCAACCTGCCTAGAGGTAGGGCCCCGTGAGTCCCGCGCTGGCTCACGGGTGCCCAGATACACCTCGCCAGGCCCTACCGTGCTAGCCACGTGTCAGGGCGGGGCTGTACACGCCCCGGGGGCTCCTCCCGGAGGGGGGCCCCCTCCCATGTACCAGTGGAAGCACCATGCTCCGCGCTGGCTGACGACACTGCCGAGGAGCGGCTATGCCCGTACACATACGGTAGCGCTATGCTCCGCGCTGGTGATAAACAACTGAGGGCGGCCCCCGGGCCACACCAACCTCAGGGAGCCCAGAGCTTAGTGTCTAGCCTCATCGTAATGCCTCCCCTCGGGAGTGCCGCGCGAGGGGGCTGGGCGCGGGGGCTGCGCCTGGGTCACACCCAGACACACGACGCCCAGCCAGGTCCCCCCCGGGCCTGGTTCGTCGCGCGTCTCTCCCCGAGCGGAGCCAAGGTACGAAGGCCGTTTGAGCGTCAAGGGGAACTCCTGAGCATCGCGACTCATGAGCCTAACTGGTCACGTGGCCCCTCACTCCGTGGCCCTGTCCTGGTTTCCGATCGGGACCATCGCTGGGTGAGCCACGCGCGCGGCCGGGCCCTGTAGACGTAGAACGGTAGATCCACCCGCATCACGCCTCCATACTTGTTGTTCGCGCGTCAAGGGGGACTCCTGAGCATCGCGACTCAGGGGCCTAACTGGTCACGTGGCCCCTCACTCTGTGGCCCCGTCCTGGTTTCCGGTCGGGACCATCGCTGGCTGAGGCACGCGCGCGGCCGGGCCCTGCAGACGTAGAACGGTAGATCCACCCGCATCACACCTCCCTACTTGATGTTCGTGCGCCAAGGGGGACTCCTGAGCATCGCGACTCAGGAGCCTAACTTGTCACGTGGCCCCTCACTCCTTGGCCCCGTCCTGTTTTTCGGTCGGGACCAATGCTGGGTGAGGCATGCGCGGGGCCGGGCTCTACCGGCGTAGAACATAAGCAAGTAGGAAGGCAAAGCACAAATTTCAAGGAATTCAAAAGCAAATATTACAGTCCACACTATTATCTCAATGCCAAACGCAAGTTTAAACGCCTCCCCGAGGCATGATACATGTGCAGGAATTAAAGGCAGGACAGGAGCCGCGACGGAGTCACTTGTCGGTGATGGAGCAGCGCGGATTGGGTATGCCTCACAGAGCGGTGGGGTCGGCAGTGCCTTGCTTCGGCTTGGTGCTGAAGGCCCGGAACTTCCCCAACAGGGCCTCTGCGCGACCCTTCACGGCCTCGGCAGCGGCGGCGGCACGCTCGCCGCTCACTGGCTCCAGCAGGCTGTCGAGGTCGACACCGGGATCACGAAGGTAGATGTGGGTGAGGACCCGCGTCATTGCTGCAGAAGACAGGACACGCGCCTCGGCCTCGGCCACGGGGCCAAGGCCAAGGGCGACATCTTCAAGAGCGTGAACCAGGAAGGGAAGCAGCTTGGCGGGGCCGTCCTCGGCGCCAGCCAGTGGGCTCTCCAAGCCGCTGTCGTAAAGCGTCCTCAGTGAGGAGCGAGCCCTCGCCTCCATCTCCGCGAAGGCCACGCGGTCCTCGGCAAGAACCAGGGCCTCGTCGTCCAGCTTGGCCTTCCTCGCCCCCAACTCCTGCTCCAGTGCGCCTAGGCAGTCGCGGCGTTTCTTGAGCTTGACCTCCCTCTCCTTGCGAGCCGCCTCGCGAGCATTCACGCCTTCTTCCTGCTCTTGGCGAAGGCGGACCTCGTTCGCGAGCTGGTCCCGCATACCTTGCAGTTCGCCCTCCAGCGCCTTGCAACGACCACGGACGTCGACCACCTCCCCCAGGGCTGCATCACGAGCGGCCTTCACCTCAAGGACGGCCTGCTTCTCCTCGTCGCATGCCGTCGAGGCCTGGACCAGCGCCGCTCGAATCGAAGCGTCGGAGCGAACCCATCCTGAAGCCAGCTCCAAGCGCCCGGCCACCAAGCGGGGGTCGGCGCCAAGAAGATCCTGAACGGCAGAAGGGGTCGGAGAGACGGCAGCCGGTGGAGTAGGTGGAGAAGACGGCAGCGCGGCCACAGCATCCTGAGGCGGAGTCTGCCGCGCCCCGACAGCTGAAGTGGCGGCGGCAGGCAAGAGCACCTCGGGAGCCACTTGGGTCGTGGGGGCTGAGCTCGCCCCAGCCGGCTCAGCCAGGCCTCGTGAGGACGACCGGGCAGGGGAAGCCTGTGTGTCGCGGTCACCCTCCTTCGCGGGCAGCAGCGCTGCCACGGATGGAACCTCGGGAGCCCCCTTCGGCTTCTTTGCGGCGGACGCCAGCCTACCCAAGAGATGCGGACGTCAAGCTTCAGAAGCAGAGCAAGAAATAAAGACAAGAATCGAATACTTACGGGTCGTCACCAGTGAGCTCAAGCGGCCTCCGGCCAAATTTGAAGCCTGAAAGCCGGCTGGAAGGGTCAACCTCGGGAAGCTTGGAGGCGGAAGGTGCGTCTGCGGTCCGCCCCGGGGTCGGGGCAGACCCGCGGGAGATCAGCCCGGTCCTGTCCTTCTTTAGGATCGGGGGCGAGCTCCCGCCGTCCTGCTCGTTGTTGTCCTCATCGTCGTCTTCATCGTCATCCTCGTCGTCATCGCTCGGAGAGAGGTGGAGAATGCGGGACCTGCACCGGGGGAGAGGAGCCCTCGACTCTCCGTCAGTCGCCTCGGAGTCAGGCCCTTTTCCCCGCTCCCCTCCTTCCTCCTCTTTGCTGGAGTCGTCAGAGGGCACGTCCACCGGTTCCTCGGGAGTTTCCACAGGCACGGGCCCATCCCCGTTGAAGACGGGCATTGACTCCACCACCTGCTCCCAGTCGTCGCGGAGGAACAAGGGCGTAGGAGCGCCCGCCAACCTCGCCACATCGCCCCCGACCAGAGATTGGAGGACAGCAGCCAGATCCCCGTCGGCTAAGGCCGCGGGGCTCGGACGGGGCCTCCACATCGGAAGTGAGTACTGCCGAAGCGGAGCCAGCTGGTGCTCCAGGAATTCCCTCAGCAGCGACGCGCCAGTCAGCTTCGCCGCCGCCATGTTGGCCGGCCTCAGATCCGTGTCCATCTTCTCGAACATCAACTTCGCGCGGGGGTCCGTGAGCTCTGCTCGACCCCAATCGCTGGAGCTCGTGGGCTGCTCTGTCGGCAAGATCAGCCGAGGGTGGATGCGCCCAGCATCCACCAAGACCCACTTGCTCCTAAAGCCCTCAATCCTTTTCCTGGAGTTCGAAATGGCAATGGCACCACCGTACGCGACGAAGCTCGCGCACGCGGAAGCAGTACCACGAGAAGTCCGGAGGTAGAAGTAGTGGCGCAGCAAGGCCACTGAAGGCTACACCCCTATGTGAGCCTCACAGTAATAGGCGAAGATTGCCAGGAGAAGGACGGAGTTGGTGTGGAGATGCAGGGCTTGTAGCTTATAGTGGCGGAGGACAGAGAAGAAGAACTCGGAGAAGGGAGGCACCAAGCCAGCAGCAATGGCACTTACGAAGAGCGGATAGAAGGTGCTCCCTTGACCCTCAGGGGTGGCGTAGCCGGCTTTGAACACCTTCGCCCCATTGATGCCCTACACCGTCGCCATCCGGCGCAACCGGGCGAGGCTCGCCTCCGACACGTTCAGCGGGTCCAGGGCAGACGAGTACCAAGCTACGACCGGGGGCTGACGAGGCGCCATGGCTTCCTAGGTCACACGGTCGGAGTGGATCTGTCACATCCCTAGCTGCTGGTAGTGCTCTAGGCTAGCTTCATGTGTGCATCATGTCTATATTTTCGAAACTTGAACTGAGGAATTTTGGAAGCCTCAAAAACTTAAATAAAAGAGGGGCAAAAACCCTAGAAATCTCATTCATTGCTCCAAAAATGCTCTTCTTAAATGTTTGATAATTTTTGGTAAGGGTTCTGGTCCCAACCAAAATATTGAACATTTTTAAGGATTTATTTTTGGGACTTTGAATTTAAATCATTAGCTATTTGAATTTGAATTATATTCATATAACTAGAATATAATTTCAAATACCCCTGAAATATTTTATGAGCTTTTGGAAAAGTCCATATAGCAAAATAAAAATATTCAGAGGAGCTTTGGCATTGTTTGAATTATTTTAAATTCAAAACAATGGCAAAAGAATTAAATAAAAATAAAACAAACAGAAATAAGAGAGAAAGACAGAAACCTCACCTGGGCTTTACCTGGCAGAAGAGGCCCAGCCCACCAGGGGCTGTGTGGTCTTCTTCCTCCTGCCAGGAGGACATGCAGGTGCATGGCGAGAGCGCTAGCGACGCCGTGGCCTCCTCCCTGCCTGCCTCACGCCCTCGAGGCCCTTCTAGTGCCACAGAGACAGCCACGCCCCCCCTAGGCCTCTCACTCTCTCCCCGAGCTCCTCTCTTCCTCTGGCTCTCTCGCGCGCAGCCACCGAACACACCCGCCGCCGACGACGAGCATCACCGCGGCCACCGTCCACCCCGTGCCTCTCCGATGAGTTCAGAGGAACCGCCATCGCCTTCTGCGTCTTCTACACCAACCCATTCGACCGCGGGAGCCCTGTAGCGTCTTCCCGGAGCTCGTCCCCAACCTTCGGCCGTCGGCGAACTTTCGAGGATTCGCGAGCTCCAGCCCCTCCCCGGCCTCGCCGTTGCCTCTACCGGATCCGCTGTGAGCTCCTCTTCCATTTCCCCTCCTCCCCGCGCTCGTTCCCGCACGCTAGCCGCCCTTTTCACCGGGGCCGTGAGCTCCTCACCGCCGGCGATGACGCGGACAAGGCCAGAGCCACCGGAGCTAGCTACCGAGCACGGCAACGTGCTCCACACCTCACCAGGAACCTAACTCACACACCAGCTTCCCCTCCCGTGCCCCCTAACGCCAACCCCGAGCTCGCCCGAACTCCGGCCGCCGCTAAAGCTCGTCGCCGACCACTCTCCGGCCACTCCCCGGCCGCGCCACCACCCTGGTTGGATGCGGACGAGCGTCCGCATCCCGTAGTCATGCTCCGCGCGCCAAACGGCGCTCTGTAGGCCATTTCCGCAGCGCACCACCGCGTCGGGACTCGCCGGCGGCTAAACGCCGGCGACCGCTGACCGTTGACCGGCGTGGGTTAACCCACTGCCCGGTTTGACCCTCCCCTCTCTCTCACTGACGTGTGGGGCCCAGGCCATTAACTAAACCTAATTAGCCACTAACACTGACCAGTGGGCCCCGACCCCCCTAATCCTTTAATTAAGCAGATAACCCCTGTTAACTAACTGTGACGCTGACATATGGGTCCCACAGGTCAGTTTGACCTGGACGGCGCCCGTTGACCTGCTGAGGTCAGCATGAGGTCATGCTGACGCAATAATTCCTTTCTGGAATTAAAATAAATTAGGAAATGATTTATAATTCCAGAAAATAGCTAAAACTTCAATAAATCATAGAAAATTAACCGTAACTCCAAATGAAATAATTTATATATGAAAAATTATCAGAAAAATTCAAGGAATCCATCCGTACCATTTTCATGCATGTTAGAACAACTTATAGCTGCTGTTTAGCACAAATCAATTAAATGGCATTTGAATAATCACATATGGAGTTTAAATTTGAATCTTGTATTCAAACCAACTTCATTTAATCTGTTGCTAGTTGCATTAGCTCAAAACACATTCATTTTGCCATGTCATGATCATGCATCATATTGTGCATTGCGTTGATTGTGTTCCCTTCTGTGCTGCCGGTATTTGTCCCCTCTCGATAGACGTGATACCGATGATGTGATCGTTGACACTGATGAAGACTCAATGTTATCTTCAGAAGTGCCAGGCAAGCAAAACCCCCTTGTTCATTCCGATAAAATCCCACTCTCTCGCTCCTGCTCTCTTTTACTGCATTAGGACAACAACGACATATTTGTTACTTGCTGCGGTAGCTGAACCCCTTTATCCTTTGCATGACCTGTCATTGCCACAGTAAATAGATGAAACCCACTAGCATGAGTAGGAGTTGTTTGAGCCCTGTTGTGCCTACTCATTCATGCTTGTTTGTCATGCCTGCTACTGCTTAGAGTTGTGTCAGGTCTGATTCATCCGGGATGAATCAGAGGTGTGTGAACATGTCCTACTGTGTGTGAGCTAAGTGTGTGAACACGATTTGGTAAAAGGTGTCGGTGAGAGGCCATGTAGGAGTACATGGTGGGTTGTCTCATTGAAGCCGTCCTTAGGAACTGAGTTCTGTGTTTGTGATCCATGACTCAGCTACTACCATACATTGGGCCCTGAAATATGACCCCGCTCGACTTCTTAATCACCCTTGTCCTCTGTCCAGGAGTTGCAAGTAGTTTCTGGTGTTTGTAGTATGCTGGAGGCCGTGGACAGCGCTGACTGTAGGGGTGGGCTGTGATGCGGTAGGCACGTGGCCGGGTAAACCGGGCACCCGTTTGGTGTCACGCAACCCTGTTCACATCGTTTGGGGCTGTGAGCGAAACTCCGGCCGGATCTCCTCATGGATGGAACCCGAATAGGCGATAAACCTGGACTAGAGACTTAGGTGTTTAGGTAGGTCGTGGTCTACACCCACGTCGGCTTTCGCTTGAAGTCTGCCGAGCACATGTCGTGTGCAGACGCTAAGTGGTGGAAACATGTATGAAGAAGTACACCCCTGCAGGGTTAATATCATCTATTCGAATAGCCGTGTCCGCGGTAAAGGACTTCTGGGTTGCTTATATCAGTTCATAGACAAGTGAAAGTGGATACTCTAAAATACGCAAGATAAGCGTGAGTGCTATGGATGGCGTTCTCGTAGGGAGACGGGAGCGGATCCATAGTGGTGTATTGATATGGTGAATATGTGGACTCGTGTGCGCCACCTCAAAAGAGTTGCTTGCAGTCGTAGTTTAGGATAGCCACCGAGTCAAAGCTGGCTTGCTGCAGTTAAACCCCACCACCCCTTTGTTGATAATGATGCATATGTAGTTAGTTCTGATGTAAGTCTTGCTGGGTACATGTGTACTCACGTTTGCCTATTTTATGTTTTTGCAGAGAGACTTCGGTCTCGCTAGTAGTTCCGCGTGGACTTCGACGTTTAGCTTGTTACCTCAGCTACGATCTTGTGCCTCGGCAGTATCTGATAGATAGTCAGGCTTCTCAGCCTTTTTCATTTATAGATGTCTGTACTCAGACATGATAGCTTCCGCTTGTGCTTTGACTTGTATGCTCTGATTGTTGGGTCATGAGACCCATGTTTGTAATATCTCGCTCCTCGGAGCCTATTGAATAAATTACTTGAGTCGTAGAGTCATGTTGTGATGCCATGTTGTATTCGCACATATCGAGCATATTGTGTGTATGCTATTGAAATGCTTGGTATGTGTGGGATCTGACCATCTAGTTGTTTATCTTTAGTAGCCTCTCTTACCGGGAAATGTCTCCTAGTGTTTCCATTGAGCCTTGGTAGCTTGCTACTGCTCCGGAACACTTAGGCTGGCCGGCATGTGTCCTTCTTCGTTCCTGTGTCTGTCCCTTCGGGGAAATGTCACGCGATGAATACCGGAGTCCTGTTAGCCCGCTATAGCCCGGTTCACCGGAGTCCTGCTAGCCCAGTGCTACAGCCTGGATTCACTCGCTGATGACCGACACGTTCGATGTTGGGTCATGGATGCCTGTCCCTGTAAGTTTGTGCCACTTTGGGTTTACGACTAGCCATGTCAGCCCGGGCTCCTTACCATATGGATGCTAGCGACACTACCATATACGTGTGCCAAAAGACGCAAACGGTCCCGGGCAAAGGTAAGACGACACCCGTGTGAATACCGTGCGTGAGGCCGCAAAGTGATATGAGGTGTTACATGCTAGATCGATGTGGCATTGAGTCGGGGTCCTGACAGCGTTGGTATCAGAGCTTGACTGCCTGTAGGATTACCAAGCCAAACTGGTCGAAGTTGAGTCTAGAAATTCCTTAGTTATATAAGGGAATTGATTGTGGGATGGAACGTAAGGCTCTTTTTACTCCTTATACCTCATGGCCTTCTGATCTGAGTCATCATCTTCTCTTCTACGGGGATTAAGAACTAGGCTATCTCTTCTTTCTATTAGGATCACGTGTTACTAATCAGTGGACTTATAAGATTGTTGGATTTAAGCCTCTGTTCAGTTTTTACATCTTCCGTATGTTAATTGTTGATCTCGAAACCGTGATATTGTGCTTCTGAGTGGTTATGCCACCATTTTTGTGAATGTCTCAAATCTTTCTGAGCATTTACAGCCGTTATGCTGTCCGAGTCATCCCAGGTTTCTAAGTAGTCTGATGCAATTGCAAATCCTTTCTTGCCGTTTCAATGTGCCCATGGGCCAGATTAATCACACTAATTGTTGAGTTGAGGTATTCTATTGCCTTGACTTTTATGTTGGAGTTACTATTATGACCCTAGGTATTTAGGGAGTCACCTAGTAATCTAGCAACGTTTTGTGTTCCCAGTGTGAGATTCTGGCCTTTATTCTCGAAAGCATCCCGTGATGCTACTTAGTAGTAGGTATTCTACTCCTGGGTTCTGAACCCGAGATTCACTCTACCTACTTCATGTTGATAGTAATTGCTAGTGCCTTTAGGATATTAGTAACCTTTGCGATAGTCCTTGAAGTCTGTGGTATCTTCTTCTTCCAAATACCATGAACTACTTATGGCAGATGTTTATTGGATCAAAAAAATCACAATTAGAGTACTCTTGAGGAGTTCTCCACTCATAAATCGTGACTCTGCCAGTTCTACCTTTCTGCATGGGTTATCCGGAAGAAATATGTTGAACTTGGTTCGACATACTAATCTATGCATCCACAACTCAGAAAAATTATATGTTCCTTTGAGATGTTCTCTTTAGTTGCATTCTGACCCTCGTCTATCAATTGATAGTCAAGAGTATGCGTGTGTTCATTTATCGATGCCTATTACTCTTGTGGTCCGTCAAGCCATTCTATCACGGAATGACTAGGAGAAACAAACTCCAGTACCTCTTCCATATCTAGGATTGGGTCAAAACAATTGTACTCCGCAGATCAAAATGCCAATCCAGCTTTTGCTCTGTTCTACCTTGGAGTATTACATATTTTATATCGGGATTGTTATAGGAATTGCACACCATCCTGTGAACTATTGGTACAGTGATACTTCTCGCCATCATTACTCATTCCTCGGTTCCGTGTGGTTATAACCGGAATGTCGACAAGTGAATCGTGATGTGTGAAATCAATACTCCTAGCAACCTCGTTGCTTGGTAGTTAAAGGACAATAATTTCATTCTTAGCGTGTTGGTTTTTGAATCATCCTTCTAAGATTGATCGTGCTACCTTGTCCATCTTCCTGGTGCACATTTCGATTCATGAGTTAGGATTTTGTCAAGTCCTCGCTCATTTGATCATATCGTCTTGCCCTGAAAGGCAAGATTGTTCTCGAGCTTAGTAACATACCGGTGGTTGGTGACTTTCCAAATATCTTCTTGGAAGCGTTACCGGGTTATTTCCTGACTGTTATGTTGGGCTTGTGATCAAGTTGGTTTCTTGTGAACCACCCTTTCTCCAAGAATCTGTGTTGGATATCCCGGAGCTAGTTGGTTAAGCTAGACAACAACTTGGAGAGTTGGAAGATAAAAGCTGGCCTGACTTAGTTCGTTCCAAAGGGATAATCTCGTGTAGTGTGTGTTGAAGAAAGATGATATCTTCATCGATTGGTCCCTGTGATCAGTTGCTGGACCTACTGTCTTATCAATCCTTTGAATTGAGTGTGGGCTATCGTCAAATCAAATCAGTACCAATGATGCTCGTAATGTTGTCTTATTCGTGGTTGATCCCTCGAGCATACACCATTACATCTTTGGTCTGACCAATGCTATCACTGTGTTCACTTAACTATGGAATTCCTTTTAAAAGGAAACCCGGATGAATTGTTGTTGAGCCCATTGACAACATCCTTATCCCCTCCATGATTTGTTGAACATTAAGCCAGTGTTGGAAACTTTTGAAAGCATTTCTTCATGCTAACTCATGAAGTATTTGTTTGATGAAAGGAGTGACTTCCTCTTATACACGTGCATCTGGTGAAAGTTGCCGCCGTGAATTTGAGAAAGTTAGTTTTGCTTCCTCTGGAATCATCCCAAGTCAGTCATGCATACGTGCGAAGTATTCTGTGGTCTGGAGATTTGCAACCTCCATTCTATATGTATATCCTAGCACACCAAGCCACTGATTGAGTTGTTCAAAGATAAAGGAGTCTGTCCAAGGTGAACTCTTTGGACTTCCACGCGTGGAGACTTCGATGTCATTAATGATGGTTCCCCACCTGAACTCGGTAGTGTTTTATTATAAGACTACCACGTGGTCATGCTTGTCTGGGACAACGTGTTCACATGTTTATAGCAGAACCAGCTCATGTTTTGGAGCTTGCTATCGTAGTTCATCTCCCGAGAATCCCGCAACGTTATCTCGTCGATTTGTGTTGCAAACTTTCATTTTTCTTCCTAGACTCGATGAGTCTGGAATATCCTGACACCAACCAGATCTGAATCTCAGGCAGATATGATGGTTTGGAACATTTCCCAAGAACTATAATATCGGTCCCTCGAAAACCGGTAAAGTGGATGTCGTGGCCAACACACCCAGCCGGAAGACCTGTTATTATAATATCTTGATTGAGGAAGTTGGCCACCTCCCCATAGGGATTTCGTAGGATTTACTCCCTAGTTGCCCCTATGGATTTTGAGATCCCGAAGTCCGACCTTTTTACTTGATGTTCTAGATATCAAACCATATCTATGAATGGGTTACGCTAGCACATCAAGGAGAACATTAGAAGCGGAGTGCTAAATGTCTCTCGGTCGATCGTCCAGATTTTGTTCCTTGGCTCGCTAAGGTGAAATCTGAGAAAGTGTTATCCTCCTTTGCATCTGCATCGTCCATCGCTATTCATCATGGTAGTAAGTTGTGTTGCCAGAATCCTTGACACGGATATTGGTAAAACCTTGATGATTATGGAAATGCTCAAGTTCTTGAGAGCACGCACAAGCGTTAGGTGTTACCATCGGCACTAGCTAGGTTTGCTCTCAACTTCCTCGGTTATGCTATAACTTCTCAACAGTGGATTCACTCTCTATTGTTGGGTTCTCCCCAGTTACTAGAATCATTCCCATCATTTGCATTTTGTTCCTAGCTTGCACCGCCAATGTGCCATTCTACCATGGGTCTCTTCCATTTCCGGTGATAAGCAAATTCATCCATTGCATTGTCTTCAACAAGGTAATCCACATCATCCAAGTCTGAGTATGCCATTCTACTGACCCCCTCCAAACGATCGCTTGAGAATTGCCTTAGGCTGGTATAAAGGTTTTCAATGATCTCTGAATCAAAGGTAATTCTTTTTGCCACTTAAGGAAATAATCTACGAATCACCCTCCTCCAGGATGTTTCGTCGTGGTATCATAGCAACTCAACTCCTCGCTACGTTGACAATCGATTACCACCTTCTTAAGCGTGAAATTGTGGTCTACCTAGTGAACCTTCGTCATCTGCTTCACTCCATTCCTATGGATGTGTGCTCGTGTCTCAACCCGAGAGATGGTCCTATGTCTCGTTCCGTGAGTTGTTCGATCTTCGAGAAGATCGACCCTGCTAGAGTCTCCTTCTTTCCTCCATGTCATGTTGACAGGATTTTTCAAGGCAAGACTTCAAGACAATGATGGTGAATGAATCAACGTTCAACTGAAGTGCACCCTGGATCGTGAAGATTATACTAGTCTGCGTTACCCTTCACTTTACCCTACGCTTGAATCTCGAGACGAGATTCTTGTTTAGTGGGGGTGAGTTGTCACATCCCTAGCTGCTGGTAGTGCTCTAGGCTAGCTTCATGTGTGCATCATGTCTATATTTTCGAAACTTGAACTGAGGAATTTTGGAAGCCTCAAAAACTTAAATAAAAGAGGGGCAAAAACCCTAGAAATCTCATTCATTGCTCCAAAAATGCTCTTCTTAAATGTTTGATAATTTTTGGTAAGGGTTCTGGTCCCAACCAAAATATTGAACATTTTTAAGGATTTATTTTTGGGACTTTGAATTTAAATCATTAGCTAATTGAATTTGAATTATATTCATATAACTAGAATATAATTTCAAATACCCCTGAAATATTTTATGAGCTTTTGGAAAAGTCCATATAGCAAAATAAAAATATTCAGAGGAGCTTTGGCATTGTTTGAATTATTTTAAATTCAAAACAGTGGCAAAAGAATTAAATAAAAATAAAACAAACAGAAATAAGAGAGAAAGACAGAAACCTCACCTGGGCTTTACCTGGCAGAAGAGGCCCAGCCCACCAGGGGCTGTGTGGTCTTCTTCCTCCTGCCAGGAGGACAGGCAGGTGCGTGGCGAGAGCGCTAGCGACGCCGTGGCCTCCTCCCTGCGTGCCTCACACCCTCGAGGCCCTTCTAGTGCCACGGAGACAGCCACGCCCCCCCCCCCCAGGCCTCTCACTCTCTCCCCGAGCTCCTCTCTTCCTCTGGCTCTCTCGCGTGCACCCACCGAACACACCCGCCGCCGCCGACGAGCATCACCGCGGCCACCGTCCACCCCGTGCCTCTCCGATGAGTTCAGAGGAACCGCCATCGCCTTCTGCGTCTTCTACACCAACCCATTCGA
>NC_041380.1:160811020-160848505 GCF_002162155.2 Triticum dicoccoides | reverse complement strand
CTGTGAGCTCCTCTTCCATTTCCCCTCCTCCCCGCGCTCGTTCCCGCACGCTAGCCGCCCTTTTCACCGGGGCCGTGAGCTCCTCACCGCTGGCGATGACGCGGACAAGGCCAGAGCCACCGGAGCTAGCTACCGAGCACGGCAACGTGCTCCACACCTCACCAGGAACCTAACTCACACACCAGCTTCCCCTCCCGTGCCCCCTAACGCCAACCCCGACCTCGCCCGAACTCCGGCCGCCGCTAAAGCTCGTCGCCGACCACTCTCCGGCCACTCCCCGGCCGCGCCACCACCCTGGTTGGATGCGGACGAGCGTCCGCATCCCGTAGTCATGCTCCGCGCGCCAAACGGCGCTCTGTAGGCCATTTCCGCAGCGCACCACCGCGTCGGGACTCGCCGGCGGCTAAACACCGGCGACCGCTGACCGTTGACCGGCGTGGGTTAACCCACTGCCCGGTTTGACCCTCCCCTCTCTCTCACTGACGTGTGGGCCCCAGGCCATTAACTAAACCTAATTAGCCACTAACACTGACCAGTGGGCCCCGACCCCCCTAATCCTTTAATTAAGCAGATAACCCCCTGTTAACTAACTGTGACGCTGACATATGGGTCCCACAGGTCAGTTTGACCTGGACGGCGCCCGTTGACGTGCTGAGGTCAGCATGAGGTCATGCTGACGCAATAATTCCTTTCTGGAATTAAAATAAATTAGGAAATGATTTATAATTCCAGAAAATAGCTAAAACTTCAATAAATCATAGAAAATTAACCGTAACTCCAAATGAAATAATTTATATATGAAAAATTATCAGAAAAATTCAAGGAATCCATCCGTACCATTTTCATGCATGTTAGAACAACTTATAGCTGCTGTTTAGCACAAATCAATTAAATGGCATTTGAATAATCACATATGGAGTTTAAATTTGAATCTTGTATTCAAACCAACTTCATTTAATCTGTTGCTAGTTGCATTAGCTCAAAACACATTCATTTTGCCATGTCATGATCATGCATCATATTGTGCATTGCGTTGATTGTGTTCCCTTCTGTGTTGCCGGTATTTGTCCCCTCTCGATAGACGTGATACCGATGATGTGATCGTTGACACTGATGAAGACTCAATGTTATCTTCAGAAGTGCCAGGCAAGCAAAACCCCCTTGTTCATTCCGATAAAATCCCACTCTCTCGCTCCTGCTCTCTTTTACTGCATTAGGACAACAACGACATATTTGTTACTTGCTGCGGTAGCTGAACCCCTTTATCCTTTGCATGACCTGTCATTGCCACAGTAAATAGATGAAACCCACTAGCATGAGTAGGAGTTGTTTGAGCCCTGTTGTGCCTACTCATTCATGCTTGTTTGTCATGCCTGCTACTGCTTAGAGTTGTGTCAGGTCTGATTCATCCGGGATGAATCAGAGGTGTGTGAACATGTCCTACTGTGTGTGAGCTAAGTGTGTGAACACGATTTGGTAAAAGGTGTCGGTGAGAGGCCATGTAGGAGTACATGGTGGGTTGTCTCATTGAAGCCGTCCTTAGGAACTGAGTTCTGTGTTTGTGATCCATGACTCAGCTACTACCATACATTGGGCCCTGAAATATGACCCCGCTCGACTTCTTAATCACCCTTGTCCTCTGTCCAGGAGTTGCAAGTAGTTTCTGGTGTTTGTAGTATGCTGGAGGCCGTGGACAGCGCTGACTGTAGGGGTGGGCTGTGATGCGGTAGGCACGTGGCCGGGTAAACCGGGCACCCGTTTGGTGTCACGCAACCCTGTTCACATCGTTTGGGGCTGTGAGCGAAACTCCGGCCGGATCTCCTCATGGATGGAACCCGAATAGGCGATAAACCTGGACTAGAGACTTAGGTGTTTAGGTAGGTCGTGGTCTACACCCACGTCGGCTTTCGCTTGAAGTCTGCCGAGCACATGTCGTGTGCAGACGCTAAGTGGTGGAAACATGTATGAAGAAGTACACCCCTGCAGGGTTAATATCATCTATTCGAATAGCCGTGTCCGCGGTAAAGGACTTCTGGGTTGCTTATATCAGTTCATAGACAAGTGAAAGTGGATACTCTAAAATACGCAAGATAAGCGTGAGTGCTATGGATGGCGTTCTCGTAGGGAGACGGGAGCGGATCCATAGTGGTGTATTGATATGGTGAATATGTGGACTCGTGTGCGCCACCTCAAAAGAGTTGCTTGCAGTCGTAGTTTAGGATAGCCACCGAGTCAAAGCTGGCTTGCTGCAGTTAAACCCCACCACCCCTTTGTTGATAATGATGCATATGTAGTTAGTTCTGATGTAAGTCTTGCTGGGTACATGTGTACTCACGTTTGCCTATTTTATGTTTTTGCAGAGAGACTTCGGTCTCGCTAGTAGTTCCGCGTGGACTTCGACGTTTAGCTTGTTACCTCAGCTACGATCTTGTGCCTCGGCAGTATCTGATAGATAGTCAGGCTTCTCAGCCTTTTTCATTTATAGATGTCTGTACTCAGACATGATAGCTTCCGCTTGTGCTTTGACTTGTATGCTCTGATTGTTGGGTCATGAGACCCATGTTTGTAATATCTCGCTCCTCGGAGCCTATTGAATAAATTACTTGAGTCGTAGAGTCATGTTGTGATGCCATGTTGTATTCGCACATATCGAGCATATTGTGTGTATGCTATTGAAATGCTTGGTATGTGTGGGATCTGACCATCTAGTTGTTTATCTTTAGTAGCCTCTCTTACCGGGAAATGTCTCCTAGTGTTTCCATTGAGCCTTGGTAGCTTGCTACTGCTCCGGAACACTTAGGCTGGCCGGCATGTGTCCTTCTTCGTTCCTGTGTCTGTCCCTTCGGGGAAATGTCACGCGATGAATACCGGAGTCCTGTTAGCCCGCTACAGCCCGGTTCACCGGAGTCCTGCTAGCCCAGTGCTACAGCCTGGATTCACTCGCTGATGACCGACACGTTCGATGTTGGGTCATGGATGCCTGTCCCTGTAAGTTTGTGCCACTTTGGGTTTACGACTAGCCATGTCAGCCCGGGCTCCTTACCATATGGATGCTAGTGACACTACCATATACGTGTGCCAAAAGACGCAAACGGTCCCGGGCAAAGGTAAGACGACACCCGTGTGAATACCGTGCGTGAGGCCGCAAAGTGATATGAGGTGTTACATGCTAGATCGATGTGGCATTGAGTCGGGGTCCTGACAGGATCTGGAAATTCTGGAGGAAGGAAGGAGAGGCACAAGAAAGGGGATCTGAGCAGCAACCGGGGAAAGCAAGAAGCAAAGCCTAGGTGGATGCCGCTCCTTTATCAACTCGAGCGGTTGCAAGGGCGCCCACATCCAATCAACCGCCACGCGGCGCCCAAGGCCGCAGGCTGTTAGGGCCCGCGGTGCTTTGCTCTTGCCCTTCCGCCTCCCTGCACGGCCAAGTCCGGGCGCGCCTTGGGCCCGAGGGCTACTGTCGCCATTCTGGGAATGGGGGTCCCCAGACTTGCCTGCCTGCGGCCTGCGGCGTGGCTCAAAGGGGGGCCCAGTGCGGCCCATCTTCACCAACACAAACCCAAGACCCTCGCGAGGGGCCAAGCCTCGCGGGGCGGACGACGCGGAGCTTCCTCAAGCAAGGCCTCGTCAGGCTGGCTCACGAGGAGGCGGAGAGATCAAGGCGGGGTACCTCACGAGGTGCCCGTGACGCAAGCCATGACGACCAGGGCGCCAGGCGGGTGCCAGCCCGCGTAGCGTCCTCCCTTCCTCTTTGGTGCAAAGGGGGCAAGCGCAGCCGCAGAGTACCGAGGCATCAGGCAAAGGTTGCCGTTTCGGTGCAACGAGACCAAGACGAGGAGGACTACGAGAGGGAGGTCACCGTGGAGCCCAAGACGGCGTCATCACCCGAGCTTTGCGCAGGCGAAGACTACTTTTGTCAGGATAGTTGATACTAGCTGTCCCCCTTCAAATTAGCCCGCCATTGTTGGCTCCCTTCCTGCTCGATATTTGGGAAGAGGACCAGGGCCTCTATAAATAGGACCAGCCACCCATAGAGCAAGGGGGTGGGAAGAAGCAAGCAAGCAGGGGGACAGAGACGAAAAAGAGAGAGAGAGAGAGAGAGAGAGAGAGAGAGAGAGAGAGAGAGAAAGGTGACTGAGCTCCTCTCAGCAGTTCATCACCCCAGCCAAGAACAGACCCACGTGAGGCTGTTCTTCCTTGTATTGTTCATCATCATCAGCCCAAGAGGCAATCCACCACACCACAAACTGGAGTAGGGTATTACACCACAACGGTGGCCCGAACCAGTATAAACCCTGTGTCTCTTGCGTTGTTCTTTCCTTAGTTCAGATCCCAGCAAGGCAGAGGGGTGCAGGAAGGTAGGAGGCGAAATCTCCGCGTGCACCTCAGTGTTCGAACCTCAAGGGTCTGCCGGAACCCGAAATCCGACAGGTGTTTTCATTTCATACAA
Organism: Triticum dicoccoides; assembly: GCF_002162155.2. Lineage (NCBI taxonomy): Eukaryota > Viridiplantae > Streptophyta > Magnoliopsida > Poales > Poaceae > Triticum > Triticum dicoccoides. The sequence continues at coordinate 160,844,055 of NC_041380.1, read as the reverse complement.
TAAAGCGACAACCATAAGGCTCCTGCCAGTTGCTGATAACTTCTACAAAACATGATCATCTCATACAATAACGTATATCACATCATGTCTTGACCATATCACATCACAACATGCCCTGCAAAAACAAGTTAGATGTCCTCTACTTTGTTGTTGCAAGTTTTACGTGGCTGCTATGGGCTTCTAGTAAGAACTGTTCTTACCTACGCATCAAAACCACAACGGTGATTTATCAAGTTTGTTGTTTTAACCTTCACGGCCGTAGTCAAATTTGATTCAACTAAAGTTGGAGAAACAGACATCCGCCAGCCACCTTTATGCAAAACAAGTTGCATGTCTGTCGGTGGAATTGGTCTCATGAACGTGGTCATGTAAGGTTGGTCCGAGCCGCTTCATCCAACAATATCGTTGAATCAAAATAAGACATTGGTGGTAAGCAGTATGACTATCACCGCCCACAACTCTTTGTGTTCTACTCATGCATACACTACAAAAAAAGACACTTCCGTGATGATACGTGTTTGTCGCAGAAGGTCACGTTTTCTGTCATGCATGTACATCCATGACAATTTTATGACAGAATCAAGATAGTCATACCTGTGCTGTCGTAGAAGTGTTCCATGACATTACCAAAATTATCATCACGGAAGTATCCACTTCCATGACGATAAATCACGCGTCATGGAAGTGCTTTCATCAAGGGTGACCGACACGTGGCATCCACCGTAACGGGTCGCCGTTAAGCTACCGGGTCCGGTTTTGGATCCGATAACCCGCTAACAGCCCGAACCAATGAGGATTTTCCACGTGTAAAATTCTCATTGGCCGGAGGAAACACGTGTTAGCTCACCGTTGGGACAGATGTCATCCATAAATTGGACAGGAGACGCCTATGATACGTCGACACGTGGCACGACCCGACAGAGGCCCATTCCGGTGAAAAGGTCGGACCGTTTGACTTGGTCAAAAGATAACGGGTCGGCCCATGGAAAGCATGTTAATGGTCTGTTCATATATAACCCATTTACGGCCCACTAACTCACGACCCGTTACGGCCTATCGGAATTAATCCTAGTAGCTTCATCTGGGCCGTCTAATATGATTCCAGCCCGTTGTAACTTCCGGCTCATGTATGGCCCATGATGTATTTCGGCCCATACGAGGCCATTTGTAACTCTTGGCCCATTAAGGCCCATGGTGAATCTGGCCCGCGATGAATAGTGTACCACTTTATACCCATCAACGGCCCATTATTCCATTGGGCCATTTCCAACCCGTGTTATCTTTCGGCCTTCTCAGGGCCCATTTATTCTTGGGCTCATTTCCAGCATTCGGTTACTTACGGACTATTACTGGCCTTTTCCATTTGTGGGCCAAATTCAGCCCGTGGTTACAATCGGCCCGTTTGCGGCCCGTTAATCCATTGGTCCGTTTTCATACTGTCATCCAAAACGGCCGATTAACGACGGCCCATTATTGTCGGCCCATGAATGGACGATTCCAAATCTAGCCCGTATACGGCCCATAATGCAGTCTGTTATCGTCCCATGTTTGGCCTATCGACCATACGACCCATAGAAGGCCCATTGTTTCTACGGCCCTTAGAATGCCCATTGTTTCTACGGCCCGTAGGAGGCCCATGGTAAGTAAATATGTAGCCCATTGTGGACTAGTTTTTTAAAAAATAGGTTATTGCGGCCACTAGCAAACCACAGAAAAAGAACTGCACTGACTACAAGCAAACAAATAAACAAGACACCAAGGAAATAAATAAGCAAGCAACTTATGCTAGGCTATCACGGCTATTCCACATACTACATCCACTAGGCATCAAAGTTCTCCACTAGTGCAAATATAGGGAACAAAGCAGCATATTGCTACCTCTTGAGCACTGCGTTGTTTTCCCTTGAAGAGGAAAGGGTGATGCAGCAAAGTAGCGTAAGTATTTCCCTCAGTTTTTGAGAACCAAGGTATCAATCCAGTAGGAGGCCACACACGAGTCTCTCGCACCTACACAAAAAAAAATCCTCGCAACCAACACAATAAAGGGGTTGTCAATCCCTTCACGGTCACTTACGAAAGTGAGATCTGATAGATATGATAAGATAATATTGTAGGAATTTTTATGATAAAGATGCAAAGTAAATAAAGCGAAATAAAAACGGTGCCGGAAATAGCTTGTTAACGGGAGACTAATATGATGGAAAATAGACCCGGGGGCCATAGGTTTCACTAGTGGCTTCTCTCGAGAGCATAAGTATTACGGTGGGTAAACAAATTACCGTTGAGCAATTGACAGAATTGAGCATAGTTATGAGAATATCTAGGTATGATCATGTATATAAGCATCACGTCCGAGACAAAGTAGACTGACTCCTGCCTGCATCTACTACTATTACTCCACACATCGACCGCTATCCAGCATGCATCTAGAGTATTAAGTTCAAAAGAACAGAGTAACACTTTAAGTAAGATGACATGATGTAGAGGGATAAACTCATGCAATATGATATAAACCCCATCTTGTTATCCTCGATGGCAACAATACAATACGTGCCTTGCTGCCCCTATTGTCACTGGGAAAGGACACCGCAAGATTGAACCCAAAGCTAAGCACTTCTCCCATTGCAAGAAAGATCAATCTAGTAGGCCAAACCAAACTGATAATTCGAAGAGACTTGCAAAGATAACCAATCATACATAAAATAATTCAGAGAAGATTCAAATATTGTTCATAGATCGTAAACCCACAATTCATCGGTCTCAACAAACACACTGCAAAAGAAGATTACATCGAATAGATCTCCACGAGAATCATGGAGAACTTTGTATTGAGATCCAAAGAGAGAAAAAAAGCCATCTAGCTAATAACTATGGACCCGAAGGTCTAAGGTAAACTACTCACACATCATCGGAGAGGCTATGGTGTTGCTGTAGGAGCCCTCCGTGATCGATGCCCCTCCGGCGGAGCTCCAGAACAGGCCCCAAGATGGGATCTCACTGGTACAGAAGGTTACGGCGGTGGAATTAGGTTTTTGGCTCCGTATCTGGTAGTTTGGGGGTACATAGGTATATATAGGAGGAATAAGTATGTTGGTGGAGCAACATGGGCCCCACGAGGATGGAGGGCACGCCTGGGGGGTAGGCGCGCCCCCTACCTCGTGCCTTCCTGGTATCTTTCTTGACGTAGGGTCCAAGTCCTCTGGATCACGTTCGTTCCAAAAATCACGTTCCCGAAGGTTTCATTCCGTTTGGACTCTGTTTGATATTCTTTTTCTGCAAAACTCTGAAATAGGCAAAAAACAGCAATTCTGGGCTGGGCCTCCGGTTAATAGGTTAGTCCCAAAAATAATATAAAAGTGTATAATAAAGCCCAATGATGTCCAAAACAGAATATAATATTAGCATGAAGCAATCCAAAATTATAGATACATTGGAGTCGTATCAAGCATCCCCAAGCTTAATTCATGCTCGTCCTCGAGTAGGTAAATGATAAAAACAAAAAATTTGATGCGGAATGCTACTTGGTATAATTTTTTTAATGTAACCCTCTTAATTGTGGTATGAATATTCAGATCTGAAAGATTCAAGATAAAAGTTTAATATTGACATAAAAGCAATAATACTTGAAGCATACTAACTAAGCAATTATGTCTTCTCAAAATAACATGGCCAAAGAAAGTTCATCCCTACAAAATCATATAGTTTAGTCATGCTCCATTTTCGTCACACAAGAATGCTCTCATCATGCACAACCCCGATGACAAGCCAAGCTATTGTTTCATACTTTGGTAATCTCAAACTTTTTCAACCTTCACGCAATACATGAGCGCGAACCATGGATATAGCACTATGGGTGGAATAGAATATAATTATGGGGGTTATGTGGAGAAAGCAAAAAAAGGAGAAAGTCTCACAACAACGTGGCTAATCAACGGGCTATGGAGATGCCCATCGATTGATGTTAATGTAAGGAGTAGGGATTGCCATGCAATGGATGCACTAGAGCTATAAATGCATGAAAGCTCAACAAAAGAAACTGAGTTGGTGTGCATCCAACTTGCTTGCTCACGAAGACCTAGGGCATTTGAGGAAGCCCATTGTTGGCATATACAAGCCAAGTTCTATAATGAAAAATTCCCGCTAGTATATGAAAGTGACAATACAAGAGACTCTCTATCATGAAAATCATGGTGCTACTTTGAAGCACAAGTGTGGAAAAAAAGGATAGTAGTATTGTCCCTTTTTATTTTCTTTTTTCGAGCCTTCCTTTTTTGGCCTTTTTTTGGGACAATACTCTATGAATGGTGATCATCACACTTATATTTATTTACAACTCAATGATTACAACTCGATACTAGAACAACGTATGAATCTATATGAATGTCTCCGACGGTATACCGGGATAGCAATGAATCAAGAGTGACATGTATGAAAAATTATGAACGGTGGCTTTGCCACAAATACGATGTCAACTACATGATTATGCAAAGCAATATGACAACGATGAATGTGTCATGATAAACGGAACGGTGGAAAGTTGCATGGCAATATATCTCGGAATGGCTATGGAAATGCCATAATAGGTAGATATGGTGGCTGTTTTGAGGAAGATATAAGGAGGTTTATGTGTGAAAGAGCGTATCATATCACGGGGTTTGGATGCACCGGTGAAGTTTGCACCAACTCTCAATGTGAGAAAGGGCAATGCACGGTACCGAAGAGGCTAGCAATGATGGAAGGGTAAGAGTGTGTATAATCCATGGACTCAACATTAGTCATAAAGAACTCATATACTTATTGCAAAAATCTACAAGTCATCAAAAACCAAGCACTACACGCATGCTCCTAGGGGGATAGATTGGTTGGAAAATACCGTCGCTCGTCCCCGACCGCCACTCATAAGGAAGACAATCAAAGAAAGCCTCATGTTTCAAATTTGTTACATAACGTTTACCATACGTGCATGCTACGGGACTTGCAAACTTCAACACAAGTATTTCTCAATTTCACAACTACTCAACTAGCACAACTTTAATATCACTACCTCCCTATCTCAAAACAATCATCAATCATCAAACTTCTCTTAGTATTCAGCACACTCATAAGAAAGTTTTTTACTAGTCTCCAATACTTAGCAGATTAGGATTAATTTCCCAATTTAAGCAAATTACCATGCTTTTTAAGACTCTCAAAATAATATAAGTGAAGCATGAGAGAACAATAGTTTCTATAAAACAAATCCACAACTGTGCTCTAAAAGATATAAGTGAAGCACTAGAGCAAAAACTATATAGCTCAAAAGATATAAGTGAAGTGCACAGAGTATTCTAATAAATTCTGAATCATGTATGTTTCTCTCAAAAGGTGTGTACAGAAAAGATGATTGTGGTAAACTAACAAATAAAGACTCAAATAATACAAGACACTCCAAGAAAAACACATATCATGTGGTGAATAAAAATATAGCTCCAAGTAAAGTTACCGATGGAAGTAGACGAAAGAGGGGATGCCTTCCGGGCATCCCCAAGCTTTGGATTTTAGGTGTCCTTAGATTATATTGGTGTGCCATGGGCATCCCCAATCTTAGGCTCTTGCCACTCCTTGTTCCATAATTCATAAAATGTTTTACCCAAAACTTGAAAACTTCACAACACAAAACTTAACAGAAAATCTCGTGAGCTCCGTTAGCGAAAGAAAACAAAACACCACTTCAAGGTACTGTAATGAACTCATTCTTTATTTATATTGGTGTTAAACCTACTGTATTCGAACTTCTCTATGGTTTATAAAATCTTTTACTAGCCATAGATTCATCAAAATAAGCAAACAACACACACAAAACAGAATCTGTCAAAAACAGAACAGTCTGTAGTAATCTGTATATAACGAAAACTTCTGGAACCCCAAAAATTCTAAAATAAATTTCTGGACGTTAGGAATTTATCTATTAATCAGCTTCAAAACGAATTAACTAAATATCACTTTCCTAATAAAAATGGCATCAATTCTCGTGAGTGCTAAAGTTTCTGTTTTTTACAGCAAGATCAAAAAGACTTTCCCCAAGTCTTCCCAACGGTTCTACTTGGCAAAAACACTAATTAAACACAAAAAACACAACCAAAACAGAGGCTAGATAAATTATTTATTACTAAACAGGAGCAAAAAGCAAGGAATAAAAATAAAATTGGGTTGCCTCCCAACAAGCGCTATCGTTTAACGCCCCTAGCTAGGCATAAAAGCAAAGATAGATCTAGGTATTGCCATCTTTGGTAGGCAATCCATAAGTGGCTCTCATAATATATTCATATGGTAATTTAATTTTCTTTATAGGGAAGTGGTCCATGTCTTTCCTTAACGGAAATTGGAATCCAATATTCCCTTCCTTTATATCAATAATTGCACCAATCGTTCTAAGGGAAGGTCTACCAAGAATAATAGGACATGAAGGATTGCAATCTGTATCAAGAACAATAAAATCTACGGGCACATAATTCCTATTTGGAACAATAAGAACATCATTAATTCTTCCCATAGGTTTCTTAATGGTGGAATCCGCAAGGTGCAAGTTTAAAGAGCAATCATCAAAATCACGGAAACCTAGCAAATCACACAAAGTCTTTGGAATCGTGGAAACACTAGCACCCAAATCACAAAAAGCATAGCATTCATGATCTTTAGTTTTAATTTTAATAGTAGGTTCCCACTCATCATAAAGTTTTCTAGGGATAGAAACTTCCAACTCAAGTTTTTCTTCATAAGGTTGCATCAAAGCATCAATGATATGTTTGGTAAAGGCTTTATTTTGACTATAAGCATGTGGAGAATTTAGCATGGATTGCAACAAGGAAATACAATCTATCAAATAGAAATTATCATAATTAAATTCCTTGAAATCCAAAATAGTGGTTTCATTGATATTTAAAGTTTTGATCCCTTTAATCCCACTTTTACCAATTTTGGCATCAAGATCTAAAAACTCCGAATTTTTGGAATGCCTTCTAGGTAAAGGTGGATCATATTCAGTCCCATCATTATCAAGATTCATATTGCACAACAAAGATTTAATAGGGGACACATCAATAACTTTTAGATATTCATCTTTATTTTCATAGAAACTAGAAGAACACGCTTTCACAAAACAATCTTTCTTAGCACGCATCCTAGCGGTTCTTTCTTTGCACTCATCAACGGAAATTCTCATGGTTTTGAGAGACTCATTGATATCATGCTTACGTGGAATAGATCTAAGTTTCAAAGAATCAACATCAAGAGAAATTCTATCAACGTTCCTACCCAATTCATTAACTTTAAGCAATTTTTCTTCAAGCAGAGCATTGAAATTCTTTTGCGAATTCATAAACTCCTTAACACTAGTCTCAAATTCAGAGGGCATCTTATTAAAATTTCCATAAGAATTGTTGTAGGAATTGTCATAATTATTAGAGGAATTACTAGGATACGGCCTAGGATTAAAGTTTCCTCTATAGGCTTGTTACCAAAATTATTCCTACCAACAAAATTCACATCCATACATTCATTATTGTTCTCAATCAAAGTAGACAAAGACATATCATTAGGATCAGAAGAAACACTTTTATTAGCAAATAAGTTCATCCATCTTTCCGCTCAAAACATTAATTTCTTCTATCGCATGCACTTTCCTATTAGTAGATCTTTTGGTGTGCCATTGATAATAATTAATCATAATATTATCTAGGAGTTTAGTAGCTTCTCCTAAAGTGATTTCCATAAAGGTGCCTCCCGCGGCCGAATCTAAAAGATTTCTAGAAGCAAAATTCAATCCGGCATAATTTTTTTGTATAATCATCCACAAATTCAAACCATGTGTAGGGCAATTACGTATCATTAATTTCATCCTCTCCCAAGATTATGCAACATGTTCATGATCAAGTTGCTTAAAATTCATAATATCATTTCTAAGAGAGATGATCTTAGTGGGAGGAAAATACTTAGAGATAAAAGCATCTTTGCATTTATTCCATGAATCAATACTATTTTTAGGCAAAGACGAAAACCAAGCTTTAGCACGACCTCTAAGCGAAAACGGGAATAGCTTCAATTTAACAATATCATTATCAACATCTTTCTTATTTTACATATCACACAAATCAACAAAGTTGTTTAGATGGGTAGCGCATCTTCACTAGGAAGGCCGGAAAACGGATCTTTCATGACAAGATTCAGCAAAGCAGCATTAATTTCACAAGATTCAGCATTGGTAAGAGGAGCAATCGGGGTGCTAATAAAATCATTGTTCTTGGTATTAGTAAAGTCACACAATTTGGTATTATCTTGAGCCATTGTGACAGGCAAGCAATCCAACACACAAGCAAACAAGAAACGAGCAAAAAAAGGCGAACGGAAAAGAGAGGGCGAATAAAATGGCAAGGGTGAAGTGGGAGAGAGGAAAACGAGCGGCAAATGGCAAATAATGTAATGCGGGATATAAGGGTTTGTGATGGGTACTTGGTATGTTGACTATTGCGTAGACTCCCCGGCAACGGCGCCAGAAATCCTTCTTGCTACCTCTTGAGCACTACGTTGGTTTTTCCTTGAAGAGGAAAGGGTGATGCGGCAAAGTAGCGTAAGTATTTCCCTCAGTTTTTGAGAACCAAGGTACCAATCCAGTAGGAGGCCACGCATGAGTCCCTCGCACCTACACAAACAAATAAAATCCTCACAACCAACGCAATAAAGGGGTTGTCAATCCCTTCACGATCACTTACGAAAGTGAGATCTGATAGATATGATAAGATAATATTTTTGGTATTTTTATGATAAAGATGCAAAGTAAATAAAATGAAATAAAAACGATGCCGGAAATAGCTTGTTAGCGGGAGATTAATATGATGGAAAATAGACCCGGGGACCATAGGTTTCACTAGTGGCTTCTCTCGAGAGCATAAGTATTACGATGGGCAAACAAATTACTGTTGAGCAATTGACAGAATTGAGCATAGTTATGAGAATATCTAGGTATGATCATGTATATAGGCATCACGTCCGAGACAAGTAGACCGACTCCTGCATGCATCTACTACTATTACTCCACACATCGACCGCTATCCAGCATGCATCTAGAGTATTAAGTTCAAAAGAACAAAGTAACACTTTAAGTAAGATGACATGATGTAGAGGGATAAACTCATGAAATATGATATAAACCCCATCTAGTTATCCTCGATGGCAACAATACAATACGTGCCTTGCTGCCCCTACTATCACTGGGAAAGGACATCGCAAGATTGAACCCAAAGCTAAGCACTTCTCCCATTGCAAGAAAGATCAATCTAGTAGGCCAAACCAAACTGATAATTCGAAGAGACTTGCAAGGATAACCAATCATACATAAAAGAATTCAGAGAAGATTCAAATATTGTTCATAGATAAACTTGACCATAAACCCATAATTCATCGGTCTCAACAAACAGACCGCAAAAGAAGATTACATTGAATAGATCTCCACGAGAATCATGGAGAACTTTGTATTGAGATCCAAAGAGAGAAAATAAGCCATCTAGCTAATAACTATGGACCCGAAGGTCTGAGGTAAACTACTCACACATCATCGGAGAGGCTATGGTGTTGATGTAGAAGCCCTCCGTGATCGATGCCCCCTCCGGTGGAGCTCCGGAAAAGGCCCCAAGATGGGATCTTGCGGGTACAGAAGGTTGCGGCGGTGGAATTAGGTTTTTGGCTCCGTATCTGGTAGTTTGGGGGTACGTAGGTATATATACAAGGAAGAAGTACGTCGGTGGAGCAACGTGGGCCTCGTGAGGGTGGAGGGCGCGCCTGGGGGGGGGGGTAGCCCCCCCCCCTACCTCGTGCCTTCCTGGTAGCTTTCTTGACGTAGGGTCCAAGTCCTCTGGATCACGTTCATTTAAAAAATCATGTTCCCGAAGGTTTCATTTCGTTTGGACTCTGTTTGATATTCTTTTTCTGTGAGACTCTGAACTAGGCAAAAAAACAACAATTCTGGGTTGGGCCTCCGGTTAATAGGTTAGTCCCAAAAATAATATAAAAGTGTATAATAAAGCCCAATAATGTCCAAAACAGAATATAATATAGCATGAAGCAATCAAAAATTATAGATACGTTGATACGCCTAGTTGATGTGAGACTATCTTCTCCTTTTTTTCTTCTCCACAACCACCATTCTATTCCACCTATAGTGTTATGTCCATGGCTCACGCTCATGTATTGCGTGAAGATTGAAAAAGTTTGAGAACACCAAAAGTATGAAACAATTGCTTGGCTTGTCATCGGGGTTGTGCATGATTTAAATACTTTGTGTGGTGAAGATGGAGCATAGCCATACTACATGATTTTGTAGGGATAGCTCTCTTTGGCCATGTTATTCTGAGAAGACATGATTACTTGGTTAGTATGCTTGAAGTATTATTATTTTTATGTCAATATTAAACTTTTGTCTTGAATCTTATGGATCTGAACATTCATGCCACAATAAAGAAGAATTACTTAGAGAAATATGTTAGGTAACATTCCACATCAAAAATTCCGTTTTTATCATTTACCTACTCGAGGACGAGTAGGAATTAAGCTTGGGGTGTTGATACATCTCCAATGTATCTATAATTTTTGATTGTTCCATGCTATTATATTATCAACCTTGGATGTGTTATATGCATTTATATGCTATTATATATGATTTTTGGGACTAACCTATTAACCCAGAGCCCATTGCCAGTTTCTGTTTTTTCCTTATTTTAGAGTATCATAGAAAAGGAAAATCAAACGAAGTCCAATTGACCTGAAACTTCACGGAACTTATTTTGGATCAGAAGAAGCCCGGGAGACTTGGAGTCCATGTAAGGGAAGCTTCAAGGAGGCCACGAGGTAGGGGGGCGCGCCCTCCACCCTCGTGGGCCCCTCGTGCCCCCCTGACGTACTTCTTCCGCCTCTATAATTCCATATACCCTAAAAACATCGGGGAGCACAATATATTGGGAGTTTCGCCGCCAGAAGCCTCCGTAGCCACCGAAAGCCAATCTAGACCCGTTCCGGCACCCTGCTGGAGGGGGAATCCTTCTCCGGTGGCCATCTTCATCATCCCGGTTCTCTCCATGACGAGTAGTTCTCCCTCGGGGCTGAGGGTATGTACCAGTAGCTATGTGTTTGATCTCTCTCTCTCTCTCTTGTGTTCTTGATTTGGCACGATCTTGATGTATCGCGAGCTTTGCTATTATAGTTGGATCTTATGTTTCTCCTCCCCCTCTACTCTCTTGTAATGGATTGAGTTTCCCCTTTGAAGTTATCTTATCGGATTGAGTCTTTAAAGATTTGAGAACACTTGATGTATGTCTTGCCGTGCATATCTGTGGTGACAATGGGATATCACGTGATTCACTTGATGTATGTTTTGGTGATCAACTTGCGGGTTCCGCCCATGAACCTATGCATAAGGGTTGGCACATGTTTTCGTCGTGATTCTCTGGTAGAAACTTTGGGGCACTCTTTGAGGTTCTATGTGTTGGTTGAATAGATGAATCTGAGATTGTGTGATGCATATCGTATAATCATACCCACGGATACTTGAGGTGACATTGGAGTATCTAGGTGACATTAGGGTTATGGTTGATTTGTGTCTTAAGGTGTTATTCTAGTATGAACTCTAGGGCTGTTTGTGACACTTACAGGAATAGCCCAACGGATTGATTGGAAAGAATAACTTTGAGGTGGTTTCGTACCCTACCATAATCTCTTCGTTTGTTCTCAGCTATTAGTGACTTTGGAGTGACTCTTTGTTGCATGTTGAGGGATAGTTATGTGATCCAATTATGTTATTATTTTTGAGAGAACTTGCACTAGCGAAAATATGAACCCTAGGCCTTGTTTCCTATCATTGCAATACCGTTTATGCTCACTTTTATCATTAGTTACCTTGCTGTTTCTATATTTTCATATTACAAAAACTATTATCTACTATCCATATTGCACTTGTATCACCATCTCTTCGCCGAACTAGTGCACCTATACAATTTACCATTGTATTGGGTGTGTTGGGGACACAAGAGACTCTTTGTTATTTGGTTGCAGGGTTGCTTGAGAGAGACCATCTTCATCCTACGCCTCCTACGGATTGATAAACCTTAGGTCATCCACTTGAGGGAAATTTTCTACTGTCCTACAAACCTCTACACTTGGAGGCCCAACAACGTCTACAAGAAGAAGGTTGTGTAGTAGACATCAAGCTCTTTTCTGGCGCCGTTGCCAGGGAGGTTAGCGCTTGAAGGTATATCTTTAGATCTTGCAATCGAGTCTTTTAGTTTCTTGTTTTATCACTAGTTTAGTTTATAAAAGAAAACTACAAAAAATGGAATTAAGTTTACCTCATACGCTTCATCTTTTTAATATCTTTCGTGAGTATGATGGAAAGGAAAATTGTGTCAAGGTGTTAGAAGAAGAATGCATTAAAATGTTTGGCACTGAATCCTTGAATGATGAGAATGATTGCAATGTTGTTAGTATGAACTCCTTGAATATCCATGGTACTAATGATGATTGCACTAGTTATGATGAAAATGTCTCCTATAAACATGTCAATTTTTGTGGAGTGCATTGGGTTTGTAAGTACACACCAAATAGGGAAGATAGATATTGCAAGAGGCATAAGTACTTAGAAACTAAATTGTTGCAAGATAGGCTAGATGATTGTGCTGAAAAATTAAATTTTCATAGCCATACTTGTGAACTTTGCAATGAACATGATCATTTCAGTACCCAATGCAAATTGCTTCATGATCGTATCGTGTCCAAAATTTGTGATGACTTGATTTCCCTTGCACATCATAATGAATTTAGTTTGCTCTTGGGTTTTGAAGAAATGAAACATATAACTAAGGATATTCCAAAATTTTCCCTTGATAGAGTTCTTCATTTTGATCTAGCGAAGACTTATATGTATTGTGCGGTGAATTGCATTGAAAATCCTTATATTGCCAATTACGTAAAGAAAAGAAAGCAAATAGAAGATGACGAGAACACTATTGAAAGGGAAGAGACTCCCAATATTCTCCTATTATTTCTTATGATGAATTAGGTAACGAGGAGGAGCCTCCTATTCAACCAATCTCATTAATAAGGAGCTCCAAAAAGAGGATTGAACCCACACATGATGTGGTGAAGAAGAAGAAAAGAAAAAGGAAGAGAGGTAAAAAGATATCTCTCCCAAATAATGCTGCTCCTATTACTATGTGCCTCATGAAAATACAATTGTGGAATATAATGATACTTCTTATGATCTTGAAAATCTTTTTGGCACTTGCTTGGAACAATATGATAATTGCTATACTATTGGTGCTATCCATACTATTAATTATGAGAGTGATTATGCTTATGATATGAAAAGGCCCAAGCTTGGGGATGCTATGTTTGATGAATATGATGTTTTTGAGAATATATTTGCTGCAATTAATGTTTGTCCCGAGCTTGGGGATGCTACGCTTAATGAAGATGATATTTTTAGTCTCCCAAGTTTTGATATGCAAATTTATAATGATGATAGCATGCCTCCTACTTATGATAATTATTGTGATGATACATATGCTATAAAAAGTAGTGATGATTATATTTATAAAACTTTTCATGATTACCCTTCTTCTGAAAATTACTCTTTTAATGTGGAAACAATTTATAGTATTCAAGTCTCTTATGATACTCCCACTATTCCGATTGAGAAGAAATTTGCTTATGTGGAGAGTAATAAAATTTCTATGCTTGTAGATCATGAAAAGAATGCTTTGTGTGATAGTTATATTGTTCAATTCATTCATGATGATACTGAAAATTATTATGAGGGAGGAATATATGCTTGTAGGAATTGCAATAATATCAAGTTTCCTCTCTATGTGCTTAAAGTTTTGAAGTTATGCTTGTTTTGCCTTCCTATGCTACTTGATTCTTGTTCCCACAAGTTATTTGATCACAAAATACCTATGCATAGGAAGTGGGTTAGACATAAATGTTCTAGCCATGTTCTTCATGATGCTCTCTTTATATTACAATTCTTATCTTTTATGTGCGCATCGTTGAAATCATCATGCCTAGCTAGGGGCGTTAAACGATAGCGCTTGTTGGGAGGCAACCCAACTTTATTTTTTGTTATTCCTTGCTTTTTGTTCCTGTTTAGTAATAAATTAATCATCTAGCCTCTGTTTAGATGTGGTTTTATGTGTTTAATTAGTGTTTGTGCCAAGTAGAACCGTTGGGAAGACTTGGGGAAAGTCTTTTTAATCTTGCTGTAAAAAACAGAAACTTTAGCGCTCACGAGAATTGCTGCCATTTTTATTTGGAAAGTGCTATTTAGTTAATTATTTTTGCAGATAATTAATAGACAAATTACTCAGGTCCAGCAATTTATTTTATAATTTTTGGGGTTCCATAAGTATACGTTTGATCCAGATTACTACAGACTGTTCTGTTTTTGACAGATTCTGTTTTCGATGTGTTGTTTGCTTATTTTGATGAATCTATGAGTAGTATCAGAGGGTATGAACCATATATAAGTTGGAATACAGTAGATATTACACCAATATGAATTTATAATGAGTTCACAACAGTACCTAAGTGATGATTTATTTTCTTATACTAATGGAGCTTACGAGTTTTCTGTTAAGTTTTGTGTTGTGAAGTTTTCAAGTTTTGGGTAAAGATTCGATGGACTATGGAATAAGGAGTGGCAAGAGCCTAATCTTGGGGATGCCCAAGGCACCCCAAGGTAATATACAAGGACAACCAAGATCCTAAGCTTGGGGATGTGAAAGTGCAACTATCCCCGGGTGGTTTTGGTAATTCCTAACAACATATAGCTCATTGAGCTAACATTATTCCAAGATTAATATTTCAGGAAAAGCTCAATGAATGCCATGGCATGGATGAGGAAAGTGGATCCCTCAAAATTCTAAGGACAAAAAGTTTGGCTCAAGCTTCAAGATCAAGACTCTACATTTTATATTTTACTGATCCAAGATCACATTGAGTCTATAGGAAAAGCCAATACTATCAAGGAGGGATGAGGTGCTGCTTAATGGCTTGCTTGCTCAAAATGCTTAGTGATATGCTCCAAAATCCTCAACTAGCTTCCCACATCCACATATGACCTAAACCAAAAGTCAAACTCGGCCCCACCGATTCTTTCTATCCGGCGCCACCGAGTTTCAAATGTCATAGCCACTGCCACAAACCCTAGGCAAATTGGTCTCACCGATAGGAATCTCGGTCTCACCGAGATTGGATTGTAATCTCTCTGTTCCCCTTCGTAACGTTTCAGTCTTACCGAGATGAGCGATCGGTCCCACCGAGATTGCAATGTAAGCTCTCTGTTTCCCTTTTGTAACACTTCGGTCTCACCGAGATGAGCGAATCGGTCCCACCGAGTTTACCTGACCAACTCTCTGGTTAGCTTATTACCAAAATCGGTCCCACCGAGTTTGTGTAATCGGTCACACCGAGATTATGTTATGCCCTAACCCTAACAATATCAGTCCTACCGAGTTGCATCTCAGTCCCACCGAAAATCCTAACGGTCACTAGGTTTGCTGAATCGGTCCAACCGAGTTTAACCATTCGGTCCCACCGAGTTTGGAAAATTGTGTGTAACGGTTAGATTCCGTGTAGAGGCTATATATACCCCTCCACCCACTCTTCATTCATGGAGAAAGCCATCAGAACATACCTACACTTCCAATACACATTTTCTGAGAGAGAACCACCTACACTTGTGTTGAGGTCAAGATATTCCATTCCAACCATATGAATCTTGATCTCTAGCCTTCCCCAAGTTACTTTCCACTCAAATCTTCTTTCCACCAAATCCAAATCCTATAAGAGAGAGTTGAGTGTTGGGGAGACTATCATTTGAAGCACAAGAGCAAGTAGTTCATCATCAACACACCATTTGTTACTTCTTGGAGAGTGGTGTCTCCTAGATTGGCTAGGTGTCACTTGGGAGCCTCCGACAAGATTGTGGAGTTGAACCAAGGAGTTTGTAAGGGCAAGGAGATCGCCTACTTCGTGAAGATCTACTTCTAGTGAGGCAAGTACTTCATGGGTGATGGCCATGATGGAATAGACAAGGTTGCTTCTTCGTGGACCCTTCATGGGTGGAGCCCTCTATGGACTCGCGCAACCATTACCCTCCGTGGGTTGAAGTCTCCATCAACGTGGATGTATGATAGCACCACCTATCGGAACCACGACAAAACATCCGTGTCTCCAATTGCGTTTGAATCCTCCAAACCCTTCCCTTTACATTCTTGCAAGTTGCATGCTTTACTTTCTGCTGCTCATATACTTTTTTGCATGCTTGCTTGAATTGTGTGGAGATTGCTTGACTTGTGCTAAGATAGCTAAAATCTGCCAAGAACTAAAATTGGGAAAAGGCTAGATTTTTATTTGGTCAAGTAGTCTAATCACCCCCCCCCCTCTAGACATACTTCCGATCCTACAAGTGGTATCAGAGCTTTGGTCTCCATTTGCTTTGATTTCCATAGATTTTGGTGGTCATAGCCTCGGTTTCACAACCTAGGAGAGTATGGCGTCTAGCGAGGGAAATTATCACTGTAGAGGTCCTTACTTTGATGGTACTGATTTTTCTAGTTGGAAGCATAAGATGAAAATGCATATTCTTGGACATAACCCCGCCGTTTGGGCTATTGTGTGTATTGGCTTGCAAGGTGAATTCTTTGATGGGAAAGAACCGAACCGTGAAGCTACCGCGGAAGAGTTGAAAATTCTGCAATACAACGCTCAAGCTTGTGATATCCTCTTCAACGGATTGTGCCCCGAAGAATTCAACAAAATCAGCCGTCTTGAGAATGCAAAGGAAATTTGGGATACTTTGATTGATATGCACGAAGGTACCGACTCCGTCAAGGAATCCAAATTGGATGTGCTTCAAAGTCAACTTGACAAGTTCAAAATGAAGGATGGTGAAGGTGTCGCTGAAATGTACTCTAGGCTTTCTCTTATCACAAATGAGATTGCCGGCTTAGGGAGTGAAGAGATGACCGATAGATTCATCATCAAGAAGATCCTAAGAGCCTTGGATGGAAAATATGATACCATGTGCACATTGATCCAAATGATGCCCAATTACAAGGATCTCAAGCCAACGGAAGTCATCGGAAGAATTGTTGCTCATGAGATGTCACTCAAGGATAAAGAGGAACTTCACAACAAATCAAGTGGTGCTTACAAAGCCTCATGTGAAGCCCCCACATCATCGAGTGAGAAACAAACCTTCAATGAATAATTGAGCTTAACGGTGAAGAACTTCAACAAGTCCTACAAGAGTAGAAGCAAAGAGAGAAGCTCCAAGTCAAGGTCCTACAATGACAAAAGATCTTCTAGTCGAGAGCGAAATTGCTACAATTGTGGAATGCCCGGACACTATTCCAATGAGTGTACGCCCCCCCTACAAGAGAAGAGAAGATTCTCCCAAGAGAAGAAGTAGAAGAGAAGAATCACCATCTAGAGAAAGAAGGAGTAGAGATGATTGTTATGAACGAAGACCCTCATGGAGAAGCAGGGATTCAGAAAGAAATGACAAGTCATCAAGGAGCTACACAAAACGAAGACATCAAGCTCATGTTGGTGAATGGGTATCCGGCTCTGACTCCGACAACCACTCCGAGAGAAGCTATCACTCTGAATCCGAATATACTCAAGATGAAGGTGTTGCCGGTCTAGCACTTGTGACAACCAACTCCTACGACATATTTGACTCACCAAATGAAGGAGTTAGAACATGCTTCATGGCTAAAGGCCCAAAGGTATCACACCCCGAGTATGTTGATTTCAATAGTGATGAAGATGACTTGTTAGGTGATGATGATTTACTTGTTGACAACTCTAGTGATGAATACTATGATGAAACATCAATTAATCATGCTAATCAAGATAAAATGAATGACAATGATAAGGAGAAGATTGAGTCTCTAACTAAAGAACTAAACACTCTTAAGTTAGCTCGTGAAACTATCTTAGGAGATCATCGAGAACTTTTAAGGACTCATGAGAAATTACGCTTTGAAAAGCTCAACCTTGAGCAAGAGCATGAGTTCTTAAAAGCAATCAATGATGATCTTCGCAAGAAAAGTTCTTCTTACATTGCCAAGCGTTTACTCTTATCCACTTACATGCCTCGAGTCAAGTCTAGTAACAAGAACAAGAAAGATTCTTCCTCTAGTAGTAACAATAATCATGCTAAATCCAATATTGTTGCTTCTAGTAGTTCTCTTGATTCCACTAATGATTCTCTTAGCCAAGTTACACTTAAGCAAGAAAATAGCTTATTGAAGGGAATTATAGAGAAAGGTGTTTACAAGAGTCTTGCCGGAAGTAAGCAATTCGAGGAAATTGTACGCAAGCAAGGAAGGCACCGGAAGAATCAAGGTGTTGGTTTTGAACGAAAGTTCAATGCCAATGGAGTTGAGTGGGAAGAAGATCAATACCCCAAGACGAAGTTTGTTCCTCAACAAGAGAAGTATGATCCTACTTCTCTCAAAGGGACACAAGCTCAAGATCATCTTCCACCACAAGACCACAAGCAAAAAGGCAAGGACAAGCTTCAAGAGGAAATTTATGCATTTGAAGAAGCTCCTAAGGCCTTGGTCTAGTGGGTTCCCAAGACTACTTCAAGTTCCACTTCATCAAGTACAACTACAACACCGAGGATTCCCATCAAGATGGTGTGGATCCCGAAGAAGAAGAACTAGAGAGTTCTTGAGGGTGACTCCGCCAACATACTTCACTCTTATCATCTTGGCAAGAACAAGTGCAATCAACTTCCACATATTGCACTAGTTCAAGGAGTCACAAACCCTCTTGTTGGTAAGAAAAGGGACAAGGTAACCTAAAAGCTTTCATAGACATCATCTTGTTTGTGCATCACTCTATGTCTATGGATATCCTTGTTTGTTCCTTGTGGGACTAACCCGTGTAGGTATTGAAAGTGCAACTCACTCCAATGGATAGCTCCAAATGATCTACATCAACATTGAGCATCCACATCTTCAACATCTACATGAAGTCATCATCAACAAAACCCAAGGTTAGTTCATCCCTCTTAGGGGGTATCTCACATTTAGGGGGAGCTTTACTCTAAGAATTGAGCTAAAGCAACTCTAATGGTGTGAACACAACAAATGCTTTATGTAAAAGTGGTAACCCCACTTGTGCTTAAATGATGAGTATGACCTATGATCAAATGTTCTCATTTGACTCCTAAATCAATATACTCATATA
Source organism: Triticum dicoccoides (assembly GCF_002162155.2). Lineage (NCBI taxonomy): Eukaryota > Viridiplantae > Streptophyta > Magnoliopsida > Poales > Poaceae > Triticum > Triticum dicoccoides. The sequence goes on along the minus strand of NC_041380.1, from coordinate 160,824,768 downwards.
TAGATGACCTAGTCATCGCCAATTGTTTGCTAGATTCTAGAATTGGTTGTGCATGCTTTGCCACATATTTCAATTGCCATTTTATTGTGTGAGCATGTTGATTGCATATTTTACTCATTCGAGGACATCCACTTGTTGTTTTGATTGATTGGTTTTCTTTTCTTTTGCCAAGTGGATGGACAAGAATGCCTAAGAACCCTCTCTTGCTATCTATGCTTTTCTCGTCTCAAACTCTATTCATGCTACATCACAAAATTTGATCAAGTCAGATTCGAACCACTCTGTGTGAGGAGCACTCGGAGTCCCCGATTCGTCATAGACTTAAACTTCCAAAACTTCTTTGTGCATTTCGGTCTGACCGATTCCTCCATTTCGGTCATACCGAGATCACTAAGTCGATCTAGGTTTTCAATCTCGGTGCAATCGATTTGAACCTTTCGGTCACACTAAGTTTCAGTAACTGCTTGCAGTTATGAATCTCGGTGCCACCGAGTTGTTCCACTCGGTCACACCGACAGGGTCAGGCTATATATACTCACGGGCAAAATTTTGGAAATTTCTCCGAAACCCCTTCGCCCGCGCATAGCTTGCTCTGCCTCCTGGGTCTCCGGATCATCCTCCTCGTCGCCAGCCGCCTCCTGTCGCAGGTCTCCACCGTCGTCAACGGAATTCTTCCCCGCCGTTGCCACCGTAGCGAGTTCATCGCCGAACTAGGGTATGGACTCCATCACAGTGCTATCCCCATCCGATTCCTAGCACATTGTGTTCATTATGATTCTTACCACGATTGAAACGCTTCTATCCAGTCAAAACACTCCGTAGATTAGAGTTGAATTGAAAATTTAGGGTTAGGTTTCTACCGAAACCATCTCGGACCATCCGAGTTGTGGAACTCGGTACCACCGATTCGGCTCAGGCCATTGCACATGTAGTTTTCGGTCTGACCGAGAATTGCAAATCGGTGTGACCGATTTCATGACTTTGTGAAAGCCTAGCAGTCTCGGTGCCACCGAACTGTGACTCGGTCTGACCGAGTTCACTAGTTTAGGTTCCAACAGCTGCTTCGGTGTCACCGAGTTTACAAATCGGTTGATCTGAAATGCTTTCTGTGGAAAACTAAAACTAAGTTTTTGACTCATTCTTTTGCAAAAACCTCTACATTTTGTGATGCTCATCCACTCTATCTCATCTATATCTATTCACAGGGTCTGCTGTAAGTGTTTGCAATATGTCTGATCAGAGTGACAGCTAGAACAGGTCAGAGGAGAAAGTTCACCTGAGTGAGGGCACTAGTCCCTCTAGCAGTTCAGATAATGGTAGCAGGAGCACTCCCAGCAACTTGCCCAAAGCTGCCACCAGAACAAGGAAGAAGAAAACTTAAGAGTCTGAGGAGGAAGACTATGTGGCAGTTAAGGATGAGGCCGCTTCCAAGAAGAAAGTGGTTAAGAAGGAATATAGCACTGCTGCTGCCACCAAGCCAGGCATGAAGCAAAAGGTCCCTGCACAGAGAATTCCAATGTCTAAGGCCAGAGCATCTACTCAAGTCCCTTTGGGATCTGAACCCAAAGAGGCTGCTGCAGAAGGGAAGAAGAGGAAGGAGAGGATCAAAAAGACCACTGCTAGAGTGCTTGGGAGATCCTCAATCATGAGAGATTCTGAAGAGGAAGAGGAAGAAGAGGTTGCTGCACCAGCACCTAAGGCCCAGAAGTTTATGGGTGATACTATCAGGACAGGGGCTGCTTCATCAAAGCCCAAAGAAGCACCCAAAGCAGCCTCCAAGCCCAAGAGTGCACCTAAGAGGAATACCAGGAGTATACCAGCTGCTGAGAAGAACAAGGCCCCAGTGCCTGAAGTTGCTGCTGATGAAGATGATGAAGGACAAGTCCTGAGAAAGCTCAAACCCAAGATTCCAGACCACAATGATGCTCATCCTGTGGATGAGAACATGGAGATCAGGAGAGACTCAGGGTTGAGGAAATGGAGAGAGACAGACCCATATGCTACAAGAAGAAGGGCTGCTGTTGATTACAGGTTCCACACAAAGGAACAGCAGGACTTCTATGAGACAGTGTTGTTGGACAAGAAGCCTATAGTATGTGAAATGAGGTGGGTCGACTGGAAGTATATCAAGGAAAATGAGGAACACTATCCTGGTGTGTTTGACAGCTTCAGTGCTTGTGGAGTTGCAGACTTTGTTGGGCAGAAGCTCACAAAGTGGAATGAGGAGCTCATAATGCAATTCTACTCCACAGCACACTTCTATCCAGATGGCAGGATAGTATGGATGTCTGAAGGTACAAGGTACCACTCAACTATTGAGGAATGGGCAAATCTGATCAATGCTCCTAAGGAAGAAGAAGATGACTTGGATGTCTATGCCAAGAAGAAGATGGATCACAACTCTATGGCAAACATGTACAAGGAGATTCCTGAAGACCAAGCTTGAGAGACGTTTTAGTGCTATGCATTTTCTATGAACTTTTTGGTAACTTGTTTCCAAAGGGGGAGAAAAATGTATAGATCATAGGCTTCGAGAGAGAGAGAGAGAGAGCTTGCTTTTGTTCTCTCTTGTCTTCTTGGTTGAACTTTGGTTGATTTTGATTGCTTGAGATACTACGCTATTATCTGTGAGACATTGATGATCATGTGGTTGATCATAAGCTACACTTATGCTTGTTAGATGATATTATCTTACTTATCCTTATATGATCATTCACTTTGCTTGGTGATGAGTGCATGTATTTAATTCTTACCATTTTGAGCGCTCCACCAAGATGTATGTGACATGGAAGAGTAACCCATGATCCTAACTCATTGTGCATTTGGAGTCCAAAGCAAATCTTAAGATATGCACAAATTTAGGGGGAGCTCTTGCTTTTCACATACTTCTCAAAGCGACAATATCTTTCACTCTTATTATCATTTGTTGAAGCTTTGATCTATATGTTGTCATCAATTACCAAAAAGGGGGAGATTGAAAGTGCAACTATCCCCGGGTGGTTTTGCTAATTCCTAAAAACATATAGCTCATTGAGCTAACATTATTCCAAGATTAATATTTCAGGAAAAGCTCAATGAATGGCATGGCATGGATGAGGAAAGGGGATCCCTCAAAATTCTAAGGACAAAAAGTTTGGCTCAAGCTTCAAGATCAAGACTCTACATTTTATATTTTAGTGATCCAAGATCACATTGAGTCTATAGGAAAAGCCAATACTATCAAGGAGGGATGACGTGTTGCTTAATGGCTTGCTTGCTCAAAATGCTTAGTGATATGCTCCAAAATCCTCAACTACCTTCCCACATCCACATATGACCTAAACCAAAAGTCAAACTCGGCCCCACCGATTCTTTCTATCCGGCGCCACTGAGTTTCAAATGTCATAGCCACTGCCACAAACCCTAGGCAAATCGGCCTCACCGATAGGGATCTCGGTCTCACCGAGATGGGATTGTAATCCCTCTGTTTCCATTCGTAACGTTTCAGTCTTACCGAGATGAGCGATCGGTCCCACCAAGATTGCAATGTAAGCTCTCTGTTTCCCTTTTGTAACACTTCGGTCTCACCGAGATGAGCGAATCGGTCCCATCGAGTTTACCTGACCAACTCTCTAGTTAGCTTATTACCAAAATCGGTCCCACCGAGTTTGTGTAACCGGTCACACCGAGATTACGTTATGCCCGAACCCTAACCATATCGGTCCTACCGAGTTGCATCTCAGTCCCACCGGAAATCCTAACGGTCACTAGGTTTGCTGAATCGGTCCGACCGAGTTTAACCATTCGGTCCCACCAAGTTTGGCAAATTGTGTGTAACGGTTAGATTCTGTGTAGAGGCTATATATACCCCTCCACCCACTCTTCATTCGTGGAGAAAGCCATCAGAACATACCTACACTTCCAATACACATTTTCTGAGAGAGAACCACCTACACTTGTGTTGAGGTCAAGATATTCCATTCCAACCATATGAATCTTGATCTCTAGCCTTCCCCAAGTTGCTTTCCACTCAAATCTTCTTTCCACCAAATCCAAATCCTGTAAGAGAGAGTTGAGTGTTGGGAGACTATCATTTGAAGCACAAGAGCAAGGAGTTCATCATGAACACACCATTTGTTACTTCTTGGAGAGTGGTGTCTCCTAGATTGGCTAGGTGTCACTTGGGAGCCTCCGACAAGATTGTGGAGTTGAACCAAGGAGTTTGTAAGGGCAAGGAGATCGCCTACTTCGTGAAGATCTACCACTAGTGAGGCAAGTCCTTCGTGGGCGACGGCCATGATGGAATAGACAAGGTTGCTTCTTCGTGGACCCTTCGTGGGAGGAGCCCTCCGTGGACTCGCGCAACCATTACCCTCCGTGGGTTGAAGTCTCCATTAACATGGATGTACGATAGCACCACCTATCGGAACCACGACAAAACATCCATGTCTCCAATTGCGTTTGAATCCTCCAAACCCTTCCCTTTACATTCTTGCAAGTTGCATGCTTTACTTTTCGCTGCTCATATACTCTTTTGCATGCTTGTTTGAATTGTGTGGAGATTGCTTGACTTGTGGTAAGATAGCTAAAATCTGCCAAGAACTAAAATTGGGAAAAGGCTAGATTTTTATTTGGTCGAGTAGTCTAATCACCCCCCCTCTAGACATACTTTCGATCCTACAGGATGCCCCGGATGGCATCCCCTCTTTCGTCTTCGTTCATCGGTAACTTTACTTGGAGCTATATTTTTATTCGCCACATGATATGTGTTTTGCTTGGAGCGTCATTTTATTTTATTTAGTTTTGCTTGTTGTTTGAATAAAATACCAAGATCTGAAATTCTTAAATGTTAGCACATAGTTGCATAATTATTTGACTACTCATTGATCTTCACTTATATCTTTCGGAGTAGTTTGTTGTTGCTCTAGTGCTTCACTTATATCTTTTTAGAGCACGGTGGTGGTTTTATTTTGTAGAAATAGATGAACTCTCATGCTTCACTTATATCATTTTGAGAGTCTCTAAATAGAATGGTAGTTTGCTTTGGTTATGAAACTAGTCCTAATATGATGGGCATCCAAGAGGGATATAATAAAAACTTTCATATAAAGTGCATTTAATACTTTGAGAAGTTTGATACTTCATAATTGTTTTGAGATATGGAGATGGTGATATTAGAGTCATGCTAGCTGAGTAGTTGTGAATTTGAGAGATACTTGTGTTGAAGTTTGTGATTCCCGTAGCATGCACGTATGGTGAACCGTTATGTGATGAAGTCGGAGCTTGATTTATTTATTGATTGTCTTCCTTATGAGTGGCGGTCGGGGATGAGCGATGGTCTTTTACTACCAATCTATCCCCCTAGGAGCATGCACGTAGTACTTTGTTTCGATAACTAATAGATTTTTGCAATAAGTATGTGAGTTCTTTATGACTAATGTTTAGTCCATGGATTATACGTACTCTCACCCTTCCACCATTGCTAGCCTCTCTAATACCATGCAACTTTCGCCGGTACCATAAACCTACCATATATCTTCCTCAAAACAGCCACCATACCTACCTATTATGGCATTTCCATAGCCATTCCGAGATATATTGCCATGCAACTTTCCACCATTCCTTTTATTATGACACACTCCATCATTGTCATACTGCTTTGCATGATCATGTAGTTGACATCGTATTTGTGGCAAAGCTACCGGTCATAATTCTTTCATACATGTCACTCATGCATCATTGCACATCCCGGTACACCGCCAGAGGCATTCTTATAGAGTCATATCTTGTTCTATGTATCGAGTTGTAATTCTTGAGTTGTAAGTAAATAAAAGTGTGATGATCATCATTATTAGAGCATTGTCTCAGTGAGGAAAGGATGATGGAGACTATGATTCCCCCACAAGTCGGGATGAGACTCCGGACGAAAATAAATAAATAAAAGAGGCCAAAGAAGCCCAAATAAAAAGGCCATAAAAAAGGAGAAAAGGCCCGAATAAAAAAACAAAAATAGAGAGAAAAAGAGAGAAGGGGCAATGCTACTATCCTTTTACCACACTTGTGCTTCAAAGTAGCACCATGATCTTCATGATAGAGAGTCTCCTATGTTGTCACTTACATATACTAGTGGGATTTTTCATTATAGAACTTGTCTTGTATATTCCAATGATGGGCTTCCTAAAAATGCCCTAGGTCTTCGTGAGCAAGCGAGTTGGAAGCAGACCCACTAGTTTCTTTTGTTGATCTTTCATACACTTATATCTCTGGTTCATCTGTTGCATGGCAATCCCTACTCACTCACATTGATATCTATTGATGGGCATCTCCATAGCCCATTGATACGCCTAGTTGATGTGAGACTATCTTCTCCTTTTTGTCTTCTCCACAACCACCATTCTATTCCACCTATAGTGCTATCTCCATGGCTCACGCTCATGTATTGCGTGAAGATTGAAAAAGTTTGAGAACACCAAAAGTATGAAACAATTGCTTGGCTTGTCATCGGGATTGTGCATGATTTAAATACTTTGTGTGGTGAAGATGGAGCATAGCCAGACTATATGATTTTGTAGGGATAGCTCTCTTTGGCCATGTTATTTTGAGAAGACATGATTACTTGGTTAGTATGCTTGAAGTATTATTATTTTTATGTCAATATTAAACTTTTGTCTTGAATCTTATGGATCTGAACATTCATGCCACAATAAAGATGAATTACTTAGAGAAATATGTTAGGTAACATCCCACATCAAAAATTCTGTTTTTATCATTTACCTAATCGAGGACGAGCAGGAATTAAGCTTGGGGATGCTGATACGTCTCCAACGTATCTATAATTTTTGATTGTTCCATGCTATTATATTATCAACCTTGGATGTTTTATATACATTTGTATGCTATTTTATATGATTTTTGGGACTAACCAATTAACCCAGAGCCTAGTGCCAGTTTCTGTTTTTTTCCTTGTTTTAGAGTATCGCAGAAAAGGAAAATCAAACGGAGTCCAATTGACCTGAAACTTCATGGAACTTATTTTTGGATCAGAAGAAGCCCGGGAGACTTGGAGTCCACATAAGGGAAGCTTAGAGGAGGCCACGAGGTAGGGGGTGCCCCTCCACCCTCGTGGGCCCCTCGTGGCCCCCTAACATACTTCTTCCGCCTATATAACTCCATATACCCTAAAAACATCGGGGAGCACAATAGATCGGGAGTTCCGCTGCCAGAAGCCTCCGTAGCCACCGAAAGCCAATCTAGACCCATTCCGGCACCCTGCCGGAGGGGGAATCCTTCTCCGGTGGCCATCTTCATCATCCCGGTGCTCTCCATGACGAGGAGGGAGTAGTTCTCCCTCGGGGCTGAGGGTATGTACCGGTAGCTATGTGTTTGATCTCTCTCTCTATCGTGTTCTTGATTTGGCACGATCTTGATGTATCGCGAGATTTGCTATTATAGTTGGATCTTATGTTTCTCCTCCCCCTCTACTCTCTTGTAATGGATTGAGTTTCCCCTTTGAAGTTATCTTATCTGATTGAGTCTTTAAAGATTTGAGAACACTTGATGTATGTCTTGCCATGCGTATCTGTGGTGACAATGGGATATCACGTGATTCACTTGATGTATGTTTTGGTGATCAACTTGCGGGTTCCGCCCATGAACCTATGCATAGGGGTTGGCACATGTTTTCGTCGTGATTCTCTGGTAGAAACTTTGGGGCACTCTTTGAGGTTCTATGTGTTGGTTGAATAGATGAATCTGAGATTGTGTGATGCATATCGTATAATCATACCCACGGATACTTGAGGTGACATTGGAGTATCTAGGTGACATTAGGGTTATGGTTGATTTGTGTCTTAAGGTGTTAATCTAGTACGAACTATAGGGCGGTTTGTGGCACATACAGGAATAGCCCAACGGATTGATTGGAAAGAATAAGTTTGAGGTGGTTTCATACCCTACCATAATATCTTTATTTGTTCTCAGCTATTAGTGACTTTGGAGTGACTCTTTGTTGCATGTTGAGGGATAGTTATGTGATCCAATTATGTTATTATTGTTGAGAGGACTTGCACTAGCGAAAGTATGAACCCTAGGCCTTGTTTCCTATCATTGCAATACCGTTTATGCTCACTTTTATCATTAGTTACCTTGTTGTTTTTATATTATCAGATTACAAAAACTATTATCTACTATCCATATTGCACTTGTATCACCATCTCTTCGCTGAACTAGTGCACCTATACAATTTACCATTGTATTGGGTGTGTTGGGGACACAGGAGACTCTTTGTTATTTGGTTGCAAGGTTGCTTGAGAGAGACCATCTTCATCCTACGCCTCCTATGGATTGATAAACCTTAGGTCATCCACTTGAGGGAAATTTCCTACTGTCCTACAAACCTCTGCACTTGGAGGCCCAACAATGTCTACAAGAAGAAGGTTGTGTAGTAGACATCAAGCTCTTTTCTGGCGCCGTTGCCGGGGAGGTGAGTGCTTGAAGGTCTATCTTTAGATCTTGCAATCGAGTCTTTTAGTGTCTTGTTTTATCACTAGTTTAGTTTATAAAATAAAACTCTAAAAAATGGAATTGAGTTTGTCTCATACGCTTCACATTTTCCTGAGGAGCTGAAGAAACATTATCCTGGGTACCCATAATGCTGGCAAGATGATTAGCAAGCTTATTAACTTTCTCTTGTTTGGCGCTTAAATCCTCCAGCGCTTGCTGTTGCACCAGAAAGTATGCATCTGAATTATGCAGGGACTTCCTCAGTCCTTCATCTTCCTATCGCAGCACATCTGATCGATGTCTTTCAACTTGAAGTTGAGACTCGAGAAGACGAATTGATTCAGGTAGCGAGTTCAAAGAGCTTGTGCCAGCCGTAGTGGCTAGTAACTCGAACACTACATCAAGACAGGACTTTTGGGTTCTCTCAGTATCGTCAAGATAGTTTTTATCAGCTTTCTTGGAGACTGATAGGGATGTCTCACTATCTTGAACCATATCTGCATTACTTCCTTTACATTGCATAATGGGGTACTGTTCTCCAATATTTTTTCCGCATTCTAAAAGAGAAACAAGCAGAAACATCACAGGTTTCCATGTTGTATATGAAACTCATTTTGGTAAATCAGTTCAGTAGTAAAGTGGACAGGATAACAACATGAAACAAACATATATCTATGTACCATTGTCACTTTATGGTCTATATCATTCTAGTTTTTGTTGCAAAATCAAGATAGAGACACAGTTCAAATAGTATTTGTTGAAGACAAAGCAGAATAGACAGAATATAAGTGTGGGAAACTATAGAGCAATAACAACACTTGTAATGTGCATAACATGAGAACATAACTGTTTATGCAATTGAAACTGAAATCAACATAGAGCAAGTCACAACAGCAACCCAGTTAAAGAAACGGGTTTAGAACATACCTATTGCGCCATTTGAGTTTCAATTCCATCCTTCAAATTTGAAAATAGTTGGGATGAGTAAATACAGTGATGCAAGAGCAAAGGAGTATGAACCATAGCTACAGAACCTGACCTGAGAACAACTCCTCTTCTCCTTTAAGCGTTGAGTTGGGATTCGAAGTGGTGGTCCTCGTGCTTTGGGCACTGCAGTTCCCTTACTAACTGCTCGTGTTTGGGTGCTCTGTGGTGGAGACGGTGTTGTGTCAACTAGAACTGGGTTACTATCTGCTGGGGTTGGGGTTAGAAGGGATGTAGCTGGTTCTCTGTCCAACTGGGTAGGGGTACAATCTGCGAGAGTCTGGGTTATGTGTGGTAGGGCTGGTTCTTGGGCAAGTACAACCGTGGTTCTATCTGCATCAACTGGTAGCACTATCTTTTCTGAAGACCGTGTTGTTACTCCCTTAGATACTGCCATCACCCTCTCCAATTCAAATGGCTGATAAACAAGAAAAGTAATTGAATGTATAGGCATTGTATGATAGACAGGTGCAATGGATAGTGGGGAATAAAAGTGCGCATGAAATAATTCACATTTATGTTGTCTAACCAAACAGGATAGCATGACACAATTTCACATATATGATGGCTAACAAAACAGGATAGCATGACAAAATTTCACATTATGATGGCTAACTAAAAAAGATGGAAAGACATAGTTCAAAATATGACGACTATGTAAACAGGATGACATGATATAACTATATAATGTGTTTATTAAATAGGTTGGCATGCCATAATTCATATACATGCCGCCTATGGAAACATGATAGCATGATCTAATTCACTGATAGAATGACATAATTCAAAATATGATGACTGTAAACACTAAACAGGATGAGATGATATAACTATATGATGTATTTATTAAATGGGTTGCCATGCCATAATTCAGATAGATGTTGTGTATGTAAACATGATGGCATGATATAGTTCAAATATATGATTTATATAGTAATCAAGTAAGCAGATGGCAATCCATATATGATGTAAAAACTAAGCAATGCAAGACAACATGCATGACATGGGTAATATAACCCTTCCAAGTTTGACCATAGACCTCAGGGGGGAAATAGGACTGGTCATCAGTCTCTGAATCCTCCTCTAAGGAGCTCTCTATAACCAGCAAGATGTTTGCTTCAGCAGGTAGCATTGTCTTCTATGAATACCTTGTTTTCACTCCAGATACTTCCATCACCCCTTCAAATGGCTGATGCACAGGAAGAGTAGTTGAATAGACAAACATTGTCGACAAATGGAACACGTAATACAAAAGAATGATAGCATGATATAATTCACATACATGATGATTGGCTAAACAACATGGCATTGCATAATTCACATATATAATGCCTTTGCAACAAGATATCATTGCATAATTCACATATATAATGTATTGCAACAAGATGTCAATGCATAATTCACATATATGGTAATTAGACACTAAACAGGTGGCATTCACACAACACATGTCTAAACTAATCAAATGACATAGCAATGCAAGACACCATACGCATCATATGAGCAACATAACCCTACCAAGTTAGAGCATACACCTCGGGGGGGGGGGGAATAAGACTGGCCATCTGTCTCTAAATCCTCCTCTGAGGAGCTATCCGTAACCAATGAGATATGTGCTTCGTCAGATAGCATAGTCTGCTCTGAAGACCTTGTTTTCACTCCAGAATTTTCCATCACCGTGTCAAATGGCTGATGCACACAAAGAGTAGGTGAATGTACAAACATTGTTGACAAATGTAATACGTAACGAAAAAAAGGATGGCCTGATATAATTCACATATAAGATGACTGGCTCAGCGGGATGGCATTGCAAAATTCACATATATGATGCCTGGCTAAACAAGATGGCGTTGCATAATTCACATAAACGATGAATAAACTAAACAGATGGCATTCACACAAAGCATGTATAAACTAAGCAGATGACATATTTGATGTATAAAGTAAGCAATGCAAGGCACCATATGCATGATATAACCAACATCAGCATGCCAAGTTAGAGCGAAGACCTCAAGGGGTAAATAGGAGTGGTATTCTCCTTCTGAATCCCCCTCAAAACAGATATCTTCCTCTCAATTACAATCCGAAATAGGTGGAGGGAGCCTGCCTTTGCGCCTACCATGGAGCGACATCTGCATGAAATTTTATTGCCACGCAAGGCTCGTCTCTTTTGCTCTACATGTTCAGTCCCATTGTGTACAATAACTGACATGCATAGGAATAAAACATAGTGAGATTATGTAAGGAGTGCATGCAGAAATCCAGAGTGATGGTAGCAACCTGTGGATAGACCCAAAACCAATGATAGCTGGCAGATAATGTCTTCAGTTAAAAAATACAGATAATGGCTTCTTTACTATTTGTTTCCCACCCAACATGAAACTCATAGTAGACACCAGAGATTAACCAGATAGTAGATAGATACTATTGATTGCGGCCCTGATATGTACCCCACAACCATTTAAAAAGTCAAGTTTGACCATTAGTTTGGAGCTGACTCAGAGGCTAATCGGTGAACAGGGAGATAAAGTAGCATCTAATATTAAGCGGTGCATAACGTAAGCAGACACGAAAGAGTGTGACCTCTCTTGCGGACCCGTGTAATCCTCGAGGTCATCTGCTCGGTTGATGATGGTAATGTAGTTGTCATGGCTGCCCACGGCGGGGAAGAAGATCTGAGGCGGCAAAAGACAACCTGGAGGCCGGATCCCTGCGGCGCTGGACCCTTCTATCGTTGGAGCAGCTGAGCTAGGGTGGACGACGGCGCAGCAGGAGTAGGAAAAACCACACAAGGTTTTCTTTGACAACTATCTGTAAGAGAAGTAATTCTGTTAGCAATCGTTTGAATTGGAGGATTCTAACAATGCAGGATAGGAAATACACAATAATAGGATAGGAACGCACGTGCAAAACAGAGAATTTAAAAACATAGGATTTCTGCCAATCTGGGTGTTTGGTTCACAAGAATTGGAAGATCACAGGTTGCAAAGAAGCATGGTGAGATTAAGTCAAACCACAAGAAAATGTACGGTTATAATGCTATTATGCTACTATCTCTTAGTCTTGTGCTTCATGAATAGGAATTTGAAAAGGAGGACAAGTGGATATTAAAATTCCTACGTTTTTTCTTTGAAAGAGACACTAAAGGAACAAATCCTACAGTTTTCCTTTGCTCCATTCCTTTGAACGAAATGCATGAATAGTAGTACCATAGGAAACTTTCCTATTCCTATGTTTTTCCTTCACTTTTCCTTTCAAGCACTGGCGATTCTAGTAGGCAGGCTTGAGCAAGGAAAAGCCTACACTCAAAAAATGTTTTTATGCTACTTCTACTACTTTGGACCCAGGCCACTGTCCTACTAGCTCAACTCCCAAGCCCATCGACAAATGCACATCTCAAACGCGCAGAGATAAATAATGACGGCATTCAAGAGAGTCCATCACAGATAGCTAAGTTGCCTAGTACCTCACTGCTTTTCATATAGTAAGAGAAAGTAATCGTATTTCATGTTGCTACATGTGCTCAGTTGACAATATATATAACATCTAGAGTAAAAAAGGGATGCAACAAGTGTACAACCTCTTTGGCGAAGCCATGTCGATCTCAGCGTGATTGGGTTGGTCGGTGAGGATGCTCTGGCTGACTTGGCTGTCGGAGGAGGGGAAGAAAATCTTAGGCATCTAGAGATGGGGCCCGGGGTACTGCTCCGCTGTGATGGAGGGTTTCGTCGTTGGAGCAGCTCCGGTGAGTTGTACGACGCCGAGGCTGAAGCAGGACAAGAGAGACAATGTTAACCTGAGTCGAATTCTAATAGCATCTCCAATAGATGATGTAAAATACATAACCACAAAGTGCTAGATGTAAAATACATCAGCTGCTCATCTCTGAACTTAACAGTCGAAATTGAATTTAACTATCGAAATTGAACTTAACTGTTGAAACTGAACGCACTAGTAGCAGAGAAGCAGTAGCAGCAGCGCATGCGAGAGCCGGGGCAGCTGGTCGTGTAGCAGCATCAGTCGACTGACACCACCGGCCAAACTATCGCCCCCCGTCGCCCGCGGCCGGTGGTGCTTAGCCCCGCCCGCCCCGAAATCACTCCCAATCGTCGGTCCGCCGCCGCCCCGGCCATCCCTCTAGGCCCCCCGTATTGAGCTTTTTCTCCGGCAATCCCCACGCCACCGCCGGAAACCACCACCCCCACCCTAGACCCTAAGATAGATGGTAGGGTACCTCTCCGGCGAGCCCCCCTCCCCACTGTGGATGGTTCTTCCTTAACTCC